>NW_027140867.1:12414184-12719027 GCF_036365525.1 Heterodontus francisci | reverse complement strand
GTTATTTGGTGTAAGTGTATGTCTTTGTTACTTGGTGTAAGTTTGCGTCTGTGTTACTGGGTATCAGTGTGTGTCTTTGTTACTGGGTATCAGTGCATGTCTTTGTGACTTGGTGTCAGTGTATGTCTTTGATACTTGGTGTAAGTGTGTGTCTGTGATACTGGGTATCAGTGTATGTCTTTGTGACTTGGTATCAGTGTAGGTCTTTGCTACTGGGTGTCAGTGTGTGTCTGTGTTCCTGGGTATCAGTGTATGTCTTTGTGACTTGGTGTCAGTGTATGTCTTTGTTACTTGGTGGAAGTGTGTGTCTGTGATACTGGGTGTCAGTGTATGTCTTTGTTACTTTTTGTAAGTGTGTGTCTGTGATACTGGGTATCAGTGTATGTCTTTGTTACTTGGTGTCAGTTTATGTCTTTGTTGCTTGGTGTAAGTGTATGTCTTTGTTACTTGGTGTCAGTGCATGTGTTTGTGACTTGTTGTCAGTGGATGTCTTCGTTACTGGGTGTCAGTGTATGTCTTTGTTACTTGGTGTAAGTGTACGTCTTTGTTACTTGATGTAAGTGTGTGTCTTTGTGACTTGGTGTAAGTGTATGTCTTTGTTACTTGGTGTCAGTGTGTGTCTGTGTTACTGGGTATCAGTGTATGTCTTTGTGACTTGGTATCAGTGTATGTCTTTGTTACTTGGTGTCAGTGTATGTCTTTGTTACTTGGTGTCAGTGTGTGTCTGTGTTACTGGGTATCAGTGTATGTCTTTGTGACTTGGTATCAGTGCATGTCTTTGTTACTGGGTGTCAGTGTGTGTCTGTGTTACTGGGTATCAGTGTATGTCTTTGTGACTTGGTATCAGTGTATGTCTTTGTTACTGGGTGTCAGTGTGTGTCTGCGTTACTGGGTATCAGTGTATGTCTTTGTGACTTGGTATCAGTGTCTGTCTTTGTTCCTGGGTGTCAGTGTGTGTCTGTGTTCCTGGGTATCAGTGTATGTCTTTGTGACTTGGTGTCAGTGTATGTCTTTGTTACTTGGTGTCAGTGTATGTGTTTGTGACTTGGTGTCAGTGTATGTCTTTGTTACTGGGTGTCAGTGTATGTCTTTGTTACTTGGTGTCAGTGTGTGTCTGTGTTACTGGGTATCAGTGTATGTCTTTGTTACTTGGTGTAAGTGTATGTCTTTGTTACTTGGTGTAAGTGAGTGTCTTTGTGACTTGGTGTCAGTGAATGTCTTTGTTACTTGGTGTAAGTGTGTGTCTTTGTTACATGGTGTAATTGTAAGTCTTCGTTACTTGGTGTCAGTGTATGTCTTTGTTACTTTGTGTCAGTGTGTGTCTGTGTTACTGGGTATCTGTGTATGTCTTTGTGACTTGGTATCAGTGTATGTCTTTGTTACTGGTTGTCAGTGTGTGTCTGTGTTACTGGGTATCAGTGTATGTCTTTGTGACTTGGTATCAGTGTATGTCTTTGTTACTGGGTGTCAGTGTGTGTCTGCGTTACTGGGTATCAGTGTATGTCTTTGTGACTTGGTATCAGTGCCTGTCTTTGTTACTGGGTGTCAGTGTGTGTCTGTGTTCCTGGGTATCAGTGTATGTCTTTGTGACTTGGTGTCAGTGTATCTCTTTGTTACTTGGTGTAAGTGTCTGTCTGTGATACTGGGTGTCAGTGTATGTCTTTGTTCCTTGGTGTAAGTGTATGTCTATGATACTGGGTATCAGTGTATGTCTTTGTTACTTGGTGTCAGTTTATGTCTTTGTTACTTGGTGTAAGTGTATGTCTTTGTTACTTGGTGTCAGTGCATGTGTTTGTGACTTGTTGTCAGTGGATGTCTTCGTTACTGGGTGTCAGTGTATGTCTTTGTTACTTGGTGTAAGTGTATGTCAGTGTTATTTGGTGTAAGTGTATGTCTTTGTTACTTGGTGTAAGTGTGCGTCTGTGTTACTGGGTATCAGTGTGTGTCTTTGTTACTGGGTATCAGTGCATGTCTTTGTGACTTGGTGTCAGTGTATGTCTTTGATACTTGGTGTAAGTGTGTGTCTGTGATACTGGGTATCAGTGTATGTCTTTGTGACTTGGTATCAGTGTAGGTCTTTGCTACTGGGTGTCAGTGTGTGTCTGTGTTCCTGGGTATCAGTGTATGTCTTTGTGACTTGGTGTCAGTGTATGTCTTTGTTACTTGGTGGAAGTGTGTGTCTGTGATACTGGGTGTCAGTGTATGTCTTTGTTACTTGGTGTAAGTGTGTGTCTGTGATACTGGGTATCAGTGTATGTCTTTGTTACTTGGTGTCAGTTTATGTCTTTGTTGCTTGGTGTAAGTGTATGTCTTTGTTACTTGGTGTCAGTGCATGTGTTTGTGACTTGTTGTCAGTGGATGTCTTCGTTACTGGGTGTCAGTGTATGTCTTTGTTACTTGGTGTAAGTGTGCGTCTGTGTTACTGGGTATCAGTGTGTGTCTTTGTTACTTTGTGTAAGAGTGTGTCGGTGTTGCTGGGTATCAGTGTATGTCTTTGTTACTTGATGTCAGTGTAGGTCTTTGTTACTTGGTGTAAGTGTATGTCTTTGTTACTTGGTGTCAGTGTATGTCTTTGATACTTGGTGTAAGTGTGTGTCTGTGTTACTGGGTATCAGTGTCTGTCTTTGTTACTTTGTGTAAGAGTGTGTCGGTGTTGCTGGGTATCAGTGTATGTCTTTGTTACTTGATGTCAGTGTAGGTCTGTGTTACTTGGTGTAAGTGTGTGTCTTTCTTACTTGGTGTAAGTGCATGTCTTTGTGACTTGGTGCAAGTGTATGTCTTTGTTACTTGGTGTCAGTGTATGTCTTTGTTACTTGGTGTAAGTGTATGTCTTTGTTACTTGGTGTCAGTGTATGTCTTTGATACTTGGTTTAAGAGTGTGTCTGTGTTACTGGGTATCTGTGTCTGTCTTTGTTACTTGGTAAAAGTGTGTGTCTGTGTTACTGGGTATCAGTGTATGTCTTTGTTACTTGGTGTAAGTGCATGCCTTTGTTACTTGGTGTCAGTGTAGGTCTTTGCACTTGGTGTAAGTGGATGTCTTTGTTACTTGGTGTCAGTGTGTGTCTTTGTTACTTGGTGTCAGTGTTTCTCTGTGTTACTGGCTTTCAGTGTGAATCTGTGTTCCTGGGTGTCAGTATATGTCTTTGTTACTTGGTGTCAGTGTATGTCTCTGTTACTTGGTGTAAGTGTGTGTCTGTGTTACTGGGTATCAGTGTATGTCTTTGTTACTTGGTGTAGGTGTGTGCCTGTGTTACTGGGTATCAGTGCATGTCTTTGTTACTTGGTGTCAGTGTATGTCTTTGTTACTTGGTTTAAGTGTATGTCTTTGTTACTTGGTGTCAGTGCATGTCTTTGTTACTTGGTGTAAGTGTGTGTCTGTGTTACTGGGTATCAGTGTATGTCTTTGATACTTGGTGTAACTGTGTGTCTGTGTTACTGGGTATCAGTGTCTGTCTTTGTTACTTGGTGTCAGAGTGTGTCTGTGTTGCTGGGTATCAGTGTATGTCTTTGTTACTTGATGTCAGTGTAGGTCTGTGTTACTTGGTGTAAGTGTGTGTCTTTCTTACTTGGTGTAAGTGCATGTCTTTGTGTCTTGGTGTAAGAGTATGTCTTTGTTACTTGGTATCAGTGTCTGTCTTTGTTACTTGGTGTAAGAGTGTATCTGTGTTGCTGGGTATCAGTGTATGTCTTTGTTACTTGGTGTCAGTGTAGGTCTGTGTTACTTGGTGTTGGTGTGTGTCTTTCTTACTTGGTGTAAGTGCATGTCTTTGTGACTTGGTGTAAGTGTATGTCTTTGTTACTTGGTGTCAGTGTATGTCTTTGTTACTTGGTGTCAGTGTATGTCTTTGATACTTGGTGTAAGTGTGAGTCTGTGTTACTGGGTATCAATGTCTGTCTTTGTTACTTGGTGAAAGTGTGCGTCTATGTTACTGGGTATCAGTGTATGTCTTTGTTACTTGGTGTAAGTGCATGTATGTGTTACTTGGTGTCAGTGTATGTCTTTGTACTTGGTGTAAGTGGATGTCTTTGTTACTTGGTGTCAGTGTATGTCTGTGTTACTTGGTGTCAGTGTGTGTCTTTGTTACTTGGTGTCAGTGTATGTCTGTGTTACTTGGTGTAAGTGTGTATCTGTGTTCCTGGGTGTCAGTATATATCTTTGTTACTTGGTGTAGGTGTGTGCCTGTGTTACTGGGTATCATTGTATGTCTTTGTTACTTGGTGTCAGTGTATGTCTTTGTTACTTGGTGGAAGTGCATGTCCTTGTTACTTGGTGTCAGTGTATGTCTTTGTTACTTGGTGTAAGTGTGTGTCTTTGTTACTGGGTATCAGTGTATGTCTGTGTTACTTGTTGTAAGTGTATGTCTTTGTTACTTGGTGTCAGTGTATGTCTTTGTTACTTGGTGTCAGTGTATGTCTTTGATACTTGGTGTAAGTGTCTGTCTGTGTTACTTGGTGTAAGTGTGTGTCTGTGTTACTGAGTATCAGTGTATGTCTTTGTTCCTTGGTGTAGGTGTGTGCCTGTGTTACTGGGTATCAGTGTATGTCTTTGTTACTTGGTGTCAGTGTATGTCTTTGTTACTTGGTGTAAGTGTATGTCTTTGTTACTTGGTGGCAGTGTATGTCTTTGTTACTTGGTGTCAGTGTATGTCTTTGATACTTGGTGTAAGTGTGTGTCTGTGTTACTGGGTATCTGTGTCTGTCTTTGTTACTTGGTGAAAGTGTGTGTCTGTGTTACTGGGTATCAGTGTATGTCTTTGTTACTTGGTGTAAGTGCATGTCTTTGTTATTTGGTGTCAGTGTATGTCTTTGTACTTGGTGTAAGTGGATGTCTTTGTTACTGTGTGTCAGTGTATGTCTTTGTGACTTGGTGTAAGTGTGTGTCTGTGTTACTGGGTATCAGTGTCTGTCTTTGTTACTTGGTGTAAGTGTGTGTCTTTCTTACTTGGTGTAAGTGCATGTCTTTGTGACTTGGTGTAAGAGTATGTCTTTGTTACTTGTTATCAGTGTCTGTCTTTGTTACTTGGTGTAAGAGTGTATCTGTGTTGCTGGGTATCAGTGTATGTCTTTGTTACTTGGTGTCAGTGTGTGTCTGCGTTACTGGGTATCAGTGTATGTCTTTGTGACTTGGTATCAGTGTCTGTCTTTGTTCCTGGGTGTCAGTGTGTGTCTGTGTTCCTGGGTATCAGTGTATGTCTTTGTGACTTGGTGTCAGTGTATGTCTTTGTTACTTGGTGTCAGTGTATGTGTTTGTGACTTGGTGTCAGTGTATGTCTTTGTTACTGGGTGTCAGTGTATGTCTTTGTGACTTGGTTTCAGTGTCTGTCTTTGTTACTGGGTGTCAGTGTGTGTCCGTGTTCCTGGGTATCAGTGTATGTCTTTGTGACTTGGTGTCAGTGTATCTCTTTGTTACTTGGTGTAAGTGTGTGTCTGTGATACTGGGTGTCAGTGTATGTCTTTGTTACTTGGTGTAAGTGTGTGTCTGTGATACTGGGTATCAGTGTATGTCTTTGTTACTTGGTGTCAGTTTATGTCTTTGTTACTTGGTGTAAGTGTATGTCTTTGTTACTTGGTGTCAGTGCATGTGTTTGTGACTTGTTGTCAGTGGATGTCTTCGTTACTGGGTGCCAGTGTATGTCTTTGTTACTTGGTGTAAGTGTATGTCTGTGTTATTTGGTGTAAGTGTATGTCTTTGTTACTTGGTGTAAGTGTGCGTCTGTGTTACTGGGTATCAGTGTGTGTCTTTGTTACTGGGTATCAGTGCATGTCTTTGTGACTTGGTGTCAGTGTATGTCTTTGATACTTGGTGTAAGTGTGTGTCTGTGATACTGGGTATCAGTGTATGTCTTTGTGACTTGGTATCAGTGTATGTCTTTGCTACTGGGTGTCAGTGTGTGTCTGTGTTCCTGGGTATCAGTGTATGTCTTTGTGACTTGGTGTCAGTGTATGTCTTTGTTACTTGGTGGAAGTGTGTGTCTGTGATACTGGGTGTCAGTGTATGTCTTTGTTACTTGGTGTAAGTGTGTGTCTGTGATACTGGGTATCAGTGTATGTCTTTGTTACTTGGTGTCAGTTTATGTCTTTGTTACTTGGTGTAAGTGTATGTCTTTGTTACTTGTTGTCAGTGCATGTGTTTGTGACTTGTTGTCAGTGGATGTCTTCGTTACTGGGTGTCAGTGTATGTCTTTGTTACTTGGTGTAAGTGTATGTCTTTGTTACTTGATGTAAGTGTGTGTCTTTGTGACTTGGTGTAAGTGTATGTCTTTGTTACTTGGTGTCAGTGTGTGTCTGTGTTACTGGGTATCAGTGTATGTCTTTGTGACTTGGTATCAGTGTATGTCTTTGTTACTTGGTGTCAGTGTATGTCTTTGTTACTTGGTGTCAGTGTGTGTCTGTGTTACTGGGTATCAGTGTATGTCTTTGTGACTTGGTATCAGTGCATGTCTTTGTTACTGGGTGTCAGTGTGTGTCTGTGTTACTGGGTATCAGTGTATGTCTTTGTGACTTGGTATCAGTGTATGTCTTTGTTACTGGGTGTCAGTGTGTGTCTGCGTTACTGGGTATCAGTGTATGTCTTTGTGACTTGGTATCAGTGTCTGTCTTTGTTCCTGGGTGTCAGTGTGTGTCTGTGTTCCTGGGTATCAGTGTATGTCTTTGTGACTTGGTGTCAGTGTATGTCTTTGTTACTTGGTGTCAGTGTATGTGTTTGTGACTTGGTGTCAGTGTATGTCTTTGTTACTGGGTGTCAGTGTATGTCTTTGTTACTTGGTGTAAGTGTGTGTCTGTGTTACTGGGTATCAGTGTATGTCTTTGTTACTTGGTGTAAGTGTATGTCTTTGTTACTTGGTGTAAGTGAGTGTCTTTGTGACTCGGTGTCAGTGTATGTCTTTGTTACTTGGTGTAAGTGTGTGTCTTTGTTACATGGTGTAATTGTAAGTCTTCGTTACTTGGTGTCAGTGTATGTCTTTGTTGCTTGGTGTCAGTGTGTGTCTGTGTTACTGGGTATCAGTGTATGTCTTTGTGACTTGGTATCAGTGTATGTCTTTGTTACTGGGTGTCAGTGTGTGTCTGTGTTACTGGGTATCAGTGTATGTCTTTGTGACTTGGTATCAGTGTATGTCTTTGTTACTGGGTGTCAGTGTGTGTCTGCGTTACTGGGTATCAGTGTATGTCTTTGTGAGTTGGTATCAGTGTCTGTCTTTGTTACTGGGTGTCAGTGTGTGTCTGTGTTCCTGGGTATCAGTGTATGTCTTTGTGACTTGGTGTCAGTGTATCTCTTTGTTACTTGGTGTAAGTGTGTGTCTGTGATACTGGGTGTCAGTGTATGTCTTTGTTACTTGGTGTAAGTGTGTGTCTGTGATACTGGGTATCAGTGTATGTCTTTGTTACTTGGTGTCAGTTTATGTCTTTGTTACTTGGTGTAAGTGTATGTCTTTGTTACTTGGTGTCAGTGCATGTCTTTGTTACTTGGTGTAAGTGTATGTCTGTGTTATTTGGTGTAAGTGTATGTCTTTGTTACTTGGTGTAAGTGTGCGTCTGTGTTACTGGGTATCAGTGTGTGTCTTTGTTACTGTGTATCAGTGCATGTCTTTGTGACTTGGTGTAATTGTATGTATTTGTTACTTGGTGTCAGTGTATATGTCTGTGTTACTTGGTGTAAGTGTATGTCTATGTTACTTGGTGTAAGTGTGTGTCTGTGATACTTGGTGTAAGTGTGTGTCTGTGTCCCTGGTTATCAGTGTATGTCTTTGTTACTTGGTGTCAGTGTATGTCTGAGTTACTTGATGTAAGTGTGTGTCTGTGTTACTGGGTATCAGTGTTTTTCTTTGTTACTTGGTGTCAGTGTATGTCTGTGTTACTTGGTGTAAGTGTGTGTCTGTGTTACTGGGTATCAGTGTATGTCTTTGTTACTTGGTGTCAGTGTATGTCTGTGTTACTTAGATTAAGTGTGTGTCTGTTTTACTGGTTATCAGTGAATGTCTTTGTGACTTGGTGTAATTGTATGTCTTTGTTACTTGGTGTCAGTGTATATGTCTGTGTTACTTGGAGTAAGTGTATGTCTTTGTTACTTGGTGTCAGTGTATGTCTGAGTTACTTGATGTAAGTGTGTGTCTGTGTTACTGGGTATCAGGGTTTTTCTTTGTTACTTGGTGTCAGTGTATGTCTGTGTTACTTGCTGTAAGTGTGTGTCTGTGTTACTGGGTGTCAGTGTGTGTCTGTGTTACTTGGTGTAAGTGTGTGTCTTTGTTACTTGGTGTCCATGTGTGTCTGTGTTACTGGTTGTCAGTGTATGTCTTTGTTACTTGGTGTCAGTGTATGTCTGTGTTACTTGGTGTAAGTGTGTGTCTGTGTTACTGGGTATCAGTGTATGTCTTTGTGACTTGGTGTCAGTGTATGTCTTTGTTACTGGGTGTGAGTGTGTGTCTATGTTACTTGGTGTCCATGTGTGTCTGTGTTACTGGGTATCAGTGTCTGTCTTTGTTACTTGGTGTCAGTGTATGTCTTTGTTACTTGGTGTAGGTGTGTGCCTGTGTTACTGGGTATCAGTGCATGTCTTTGTTACTTGGTGTCAGTGTATGTCTTTGTTACTTGGTTTAAGTGTATGTCTTTGTTACTTGGTGTCAGTGCATGTCTTTGTTACTTGGTGTAAGTGTGTGTCTGTGTTACTGGGTATCAGTGTATGTCTTTGATACTTGGTGTAAGTGTGTGTCTGTGTTACTGGGTATCAGTGTCTGTCTTTGTTAATTGGTGTCAGAGTGTGTCTGTGTTGCTGGGTATCAGTGTATGTCTTTGTTACTTGATGTCAGTGTAGGTCTGTGTTACTTGGTGTAAGTGTGTGTCTTTCTTACTTGGTGTAAGTGCATGTCTTTGTGTCTTGGTGTAAGAGTATGTCTTTGTTACTTGGTATCAGTGTATGTCTTTGTTACTGGGTGTCAGTGTGTGTCTGTGTTACTGGGTATCAGTGTATGTCTTTGTGACTTGGTATCAGTGTATGTCTTTGTTACTTGATGTAAGTGTGTGTCTGTGTTACTGGGTATCAGTGTTTTTCTTTGTTACTTGGTGTCAGTGTATGTCTGTGTTACTTGCTGTAAGTGTGTGTCTGTGTTACTGGGTGTCAGTGTGTGTCTGTGTTACTTGGTGTAAGTGTGTGTCTTTGTTACTTGGTGTCCATGTGTGTCTGTGTTACTGGTTGTCAGTGTATGTCTTTGTTACTTGGTGTCAGTGTATGTCTGTGTTACTTGGTGTAAGTGTGTGTCTGTGTTACTGGGTATCAGTGTATGTCTTTGTGACTTGGTGTCAGTGTATGTCTTTGTTACTGGGTGTGAGTGTGTGTCTATGTTACTTGGTGTCCATGTGTGTCTGTGTTACTGGGTATCAGTGTCTGTCTTTGTTACTTGGTGTCAGTGTATGTCTGTGTTACTTGGTGTCAGTGTGTGTCTGTGTTACTGGGTGTCAGTGTATGTCTTTGTTACTTGGTGTAAGTGTGTGTCTGTGTTACTGGGTATCAGTATCTTTCTTTGTTACTTGATGTAAGTGTGTGTCTGTGTTACAGGGTATCAGTGTATGTCTTTGTTACTTGGTGTCAGTGTATGTCTGTGTTACTTGAAGTAAGTGTCTGTCTGTGTTACTGGTTATCAGTGTATGTCTTTGTGACTTGGTGTCAGTGTATGTCTTTGTTACTGGGTGTCAGTGTGTTTCTGTGTGACTTGGTTTCAGTGTATGTCTTTGTTACTTGGTGTCAGTGTATGTCTGTGTTACTTAGATTAAGTGTGTGTCTGTTTTACTGGTTATCAGTGAATGTCTTTGTGACTTGGTGTAATTGTATGTCTTTGTTACTTGGTGTCAGTGTATGTCTGTGTTACTTGGTGTAAGTGTATGTCTTTGTTACTTGGTGTAAGTGTGTGTCTGTGATACTTGGTGTAAGTGTGTGTCTGTGTCCCTGGTTATCAGTGTATGTCTTTGTTACTTGGTGTCAGTGTATGTCTGAGTTACTTGATGTAAGTGTGTGTCTGTGTTACTGGGTATCAGTGTTTTTCTTTGTTACTTGGTGTCAGTGTATATCTGTGTTACTTGGTGCAAGTGTGTGTCTGTGTTACTGGGTGTCAGTGTGTGTCTGTGTTACTTGGTGTCAGTGTATGTCTGTGTTACTTGGTGTAAGTGTGCGTCTCTGTTACTGGGTGTCAGTGTGTGTCTGTGTTACTTGGTGTAAGTGTGTGTCTTTGTTACTTGGTGTCAATGTGTGTCTGTGTTACTGGGTGTCAGTGTATGTCTGTGTTACTGGGTGTCAGTGTATGTCTTTGTTACTTGGTGTAAGTGTGTGTCTGTGTTACTGGGTATCAGTATCTTTCTTTGTTACTTGATGTAAGTGTGTGTCTGTGTTACAGGGTATCAGTGTATGTCTTTGTTACTTGGTGTCGGTGTATGTCTGTGTTACTTGAAGTAAGTGTCTGTCTGTGTTACTGGTTATCAGTGTATGCCTTTGTGACTTGGTGTCAGTGTATGTCTTTGTAAGTTGGTGTCAGTGTGTGTCAGTGTGACTTGGTGTCAGTGTATGTCTTTGTTACTGTTTATTAGTGTTTCTCTATGTTACTGAGTGTCGGTGGGTGTTTGTTTGTGTTACTGGGTGTCAGTGTATGTCTTTGTTACTTGGTGTAAGTGTGTGTCTGTGTTACAGGGTATCAGTGTCTGTCTTTGTTACTTGGTGTCCATGTGTTTCTGTGTTACTGGTTGTCAGTGTATGTCTTTGTTACTTGGTGTCAGTGCATGTCTGTGTTACTTGGTGTAAGTGTGTGTCTGTGTTACTGGGTATCAGTGTATGTCTTTGTGAGTTGGTGTCAGTGTATGTCTTTGTTACTGGGTGTCAGTGTGTGTCTATGTTACTTGGTGTCCATGTGTGTGTCTGTGTTACTGGGTATCAGTATCTTTCTTTGTTACTTGGTGTAAGTGTGTGTCTGTGTTACAGGGTATCAGTGTATGACTTTGTTACTTGGTGTCAGTGTATGTCTGTGTTACTTGAAGTAAGTGTCTGTCTGTGTTACTGGTTATCAGTGTATGTCTTTGTGACTTGGTGTCAGTGTATGTCTTTGTTACTGGGTGTCAGTGTGTGTCTGTGTGACTTGGTGTCAGTGTATGTCTTTGTTACTTGGTGTCAGTGTATGTCTGTGTTACTTAGATTAAGTGTGTGTCTGTTTTACTGGTTATCAGTGAATGTCTTTGTGACTTGGTGTAATTGCATGTCTTTGTTACTTGGTGTCAGTGTATGTCTGTGTTACTTGGTGTAAGTGTATGTCTTTGTTACTTGGTGTAAGTGAGTGTCTGTGATACTTGGTGTAAATGTGTGTCTGTGTCCCTGGTTATCAGTGTATGTCTTTGTTACTTGGTGTCAGTGTATGTCTGAGTTACTTGATGTAAGTGTGTGTCTGTGTTACTGGGTATCAGTGATTTTCTTTGTTACTTGGTGTCAGTGTATGTCTGTGTTACTTGGTGTAAGTGTGTGTCTGTGTTACTGGGTGTCAGTGTGTGTCTGTGTTACTTGGTGTAAGTGTGTGTCTTTGTTACTTGGTGTCCATGTGTGTCTGTGTTACTGGTTTTCAGTGTATGTCTTTGTTACTTGGTGTAAGTGTTAGTCTGTGTTACTGGGTATCAGTGTATGACTTTGTGACTTGGTGTAAGTGTATGACTTTGTTACTGGGTGTCAGTGTGTGTCTATGTTACTTGGTGTCCATGTGTGTCTGTGTTACTGGGTATCAGTGTCTGTCTTTGTTACTTGGTGTCAGTGTATGTCTGTGTTACTTGGTGTCAGTGTGTGTCTGTGTTACTGGGTGTAAGTGTGTGTCTGTGTTCCTGGGTATCAGTGTATGTCTGTGTTACTTGGTGGATGTGTGTGTCTGTGTTACTGGGTGTCAGTGTATGTCTTTGTTACTTGGTGTCAGTGTATGTCTGTGTTATTTGGTGTAAGTGTGTGTCTGTGTTACTGGGTGTCAGTGTGTGTCTGTGTTACTTGGTGTAAGTGTGTGTCTTTGTTACTTGGTGTCCATGTGTGTCTGTGTTACTGGGTGCCAGTGTATGTCTTTGTTACTGGGTGTCAGTGTATGTCTTTGTTACTTGGTGTAAGTGTGTGTCTGTGTTACTGGGTATCAGTATCTTTCTTTGTTACTTGGTGTAAGTGTGTGTCTGTGTTACAGGGTATCAGTGTATGTCTTTGTTACTTGGTGTCAGTGTATGTCTGTGTTACTTGGATTAAGTGTCTGTCTGTGTTACTGGTTATCAGTGTATGTCTTTGTGACTTGGTGTCAGTGTATGTCTTTGTTACTGTGTGTCAGTGTGTGTCTATGTTACTTGGTGTCCATGTGTGTCTGTGTTACTGGGTATCAGTGTCTGTCTTTGTTACTTGGTGTCAGTGTATGTCTGTGTTACTTGATGTCAGTGTGTGTCTGTGTTACTGGGTGTCAGTGTGTGTCTGTGTTACTTGGTGTAAGTGTGTGTCTGTGTTCCTGGGTATCAGTGTATGTCTGTGTTACTTGGTGTCCATGTGTGTCTGTGTTACTGGGTATCAGTGTCTGTCTTTGTTACTTGGTGTCAGTGTATGTCTTTGTTACTTGGTGTAGGTGTGTGCCTGTGTTACTGGGTATCAGTGCATGTCTTTGTTACTTGGTGTCAGTGTATGTCTTTGTTACTTGGTTTAAGTGTATGTCTTTGTTACTTGGTGTCAGTGCATGTCTTTGTTACTTGGTGTAAGTGTGTGTCTGTGTTACTGGGTATCAGTGTATGTCTTTGTGACTTGGTATCAGTGTCTGTCTTTGTTCCTGGGTGTCAGTGTGTGTCTGTGTTCCTGGGTATCAGTGTATGTCTTTGTGACTTGGTGTCAGTGTATGTCTTTGTTACTTGGTGTCAGTGTATGTGTTTGTGACTTGGTGTCAGTGTATGTCTTTGTTACTGGGTGTCAGTGTATGTCTTTGTGACTTGGTTTCAGTGTCTGTCTTTGTTACTGGGTGTCAGTGTGTGTCCGTGTTCCTGGGTATCAGTGTATGTCTTTGTGACTTGGTGTCAGTGTATCTCTTTGTTACTTGGTGTAAGTGTGTGTCTGTGATACTGGGTGTCAGTGTATGTCTTTGTTACTTGGTGTAAGTGTGTGTCTGTGATACTGGGTATCAGTGTATGTCTTTGTTACTTGGTGTCAGTTTATGTCTTTGTTACTTGGTGTAAGTGTATGTCTTTGTTACTTGGTGTCAGTGCATGTGTTTGTGACTTGTTGTCAGTGGATGTCTTCGTTACTGGGTGCCAGTGTATGTCTTTGTTACTTGGTGTAAGTGTATGTCTGTGTTATTTGGTGTAAGTGTATGTCTTTGTTACTTGGTGTAAGTGTGCGTCTGTGTTACTGGGTATCAGTGTGTGTCTTTGTTACTGGGTATCAGTGCATGTCTTTGTGACTTGGTGTCAGTGTATGTCTTTGATACTTGGTGTAAGTGTGTGTCTGTGATACTGGGTATCAGTGTATGTCTTTGTGACTTGGTATCAGTGTATGTCTTTGCTACTGGGTGTCAGTGTGTGTCTGTGTTCCTGGGTATCAGTGTATGTCTTTGTGACTTGGTGTCAGTGTATGTCTTTGTTACTTGGTGGAAGTGTGTGTCTGTGATACTGGGTGTCAGTGTATGTCTTTGTTACTTGGTGTAAGTGTGTGTCTGTGATACTGGGTATCAGTGTATGTCTTTGTTACTTGGTGTCAGTTTATGTCTTTGTTACTTGGTGTAAGTGTATGTCTTTGTTACTTGGTGTCAGTGCATGTGTTTGTGACTTGTTGTCAGTGGATGTCTTCGTTACTGGGTGTCAGTGTATGTCTTTGTTACTTGGTGTAAGTGTATGTCTTTGTTACTTGATGTAAGTGTGTGTCTTTGTGACTTGGTGTAAGTGTATGTCTTTGTTACTTGGTGTCAGTGTGTGTCTGTGTTACTGGGTATCAGTGTATGTCTTTGTGACTTGGTATCAGTGTATGTCTTTGTTACTTGGTGTCAGTGTATGTCTTTGTTACTTGGTGTCAGTGTGTGTCTGTGTTACTGGGTATCAGTGTATGTCTTTGTGACTTGGTATCAGTGCATGTCTTTGTTACTGGGTGTCAGTGTGTGTCTGTGTTACTGGGTATCAGTGTATGTCTTTGTGACTTGGTATCAGTGTATGTCTTTGTTACTGGGTGTCAGTGTGTGTCTGCGTTACTGGGTATCAGTGTATGTCTTTGTGACTTGGTATCAGTGTCTGTCTTTGTTCCTGGGTGTCAGTGTGTGTCTGTGTTCCTGGGTATCAGTGTATGTCTTTGTGACTTGGTGTCAGTGTATGTCTTTGTTACTTGGTGTCAGTGTATGTGTTTGTGACTTGGTGTCAGTGTATGTCTTTGTTACTGGGTGTCAGTGTATGTCTTTGTTACTTGGTGTAAGTGTGTGTCTGTGTTACTGGGTATCAGTGTATGTCTTTGTTACTTGGTGTAAGTGTATGTCTTTGTTACTTGGTGTAAGTGAGTGTCTTTGTGACTCGGTGTCAGTGTATGTCTTTGTTACTTGGTGTAAGTGTGTGTCTTTGTTACATGGTGTAATTGTAAGTCTTCGTTACTTGGTGTCAGTGTATGTCTTTGTTGCTTGGTGTCAGTGTGTGTCTGTGTTACTGGGTATCAGTGTATGTCTTTGTGACTTGGTATCAGTGTATGTCTTTGTTACTGGGTGTCAGTGTGTGTCTGTGTTACTGGGTATCAGTGTATGTCTTTGTGACTTGGTATCAGTGTATGTCTTTGTTACTGGGTGTCAGTGTGTGTCTGCGTTACTGGGTATCAGTGTATGTCTTTGTGAGTTGGTATCAGTGTCTGTCTTTGTTACTGGGTGTCAGTGTGTGTCTGTGTTCCTGGGTATCAGTGTATGTCTTTGTGACTTGGTGTCAGTGTATCTCTTTGTTACTTGGTGTAAGTGTGTGTCTGTGATACTGGGTGTCAGTGTATGTCTTTGTTACTTGGTGTAAGTGTGTGTCTGTGATACTGGGTATCAGTGTATGTCTTTGTTACTTGGTGTCAGTTTATGTCTTTGTTACTTGGTGTAAGTGTATGTCTTTGTTACTTGGTGTCAGTGCATGTCTTTGTTACTTGGTGTAAGTGTATGTCTGTGTTATTTGGTGTAAGTGTATGTCTTTGTTACTTGGTGTAAGTGTGCGTCTGTGTTACTGGGTATCAGTGTGTGTCTTTGTTACTGTGTATCAGTGCATGTCTTTGTGACTTGGTGTAATTGTATGTATTTGTTACTTGGTGTCAGTGTATATGTCTGTGTTACTTGGTGTAAGTGTATGTCTATGTTACTTGGTGTAAGTGTGTGTCTGTGATACTTGGTGTAAGTGTGTGTCTGTGTCCCTGGTTATCAGTGTATGTCTTTGTTACTTGGTTTCAGTGTATGTCTGAGTTACTTGATGTAAGTGTGTGTCTGTGTTACTGGGTATCAGTGTTTTTCTTTGTTACTTGGTGTCAGTGTATGTCTGTGTTACTTGGTGTAAGTGTGTGTCTGTGTTACTGGGTATCAGTGTATGTCTTTGTTACTTGGTGTCAGTGTATGTCTGTGTTACTTAGATTAAGTGTGTGTCTGTTTTACTGGTTATCAGTGAATGTCTTTGTGACTTGGTGTAATTGTATGTCTTTGTTACTTGGTGTCAGTGTATATGTCTGTGTTACTTGGAGTAAGTGTATGTCTTTGTTACTTGGTGTCAGTGTATGTCTGAGTTACTTGATGTAAGTGTGTGTCTGTGTTACTGGGTATCAGGGTTTTTCTTTGTTACTTGGTGTCAGTGTATGTCTGTGTTACTTGCTGTAAGTGTGTGTCTGTGTTACTGGGTGTCAGTGTGTGTCTGTGTTACTTGGTGTAAGTGTGTGTCTTTGTTACTTGGTGTCCATGTGTGTCTGTGTTACTGGTTGTCAGTGTATGTCTTTGTTACTTGGTGTCAGTGTATGTCTGTGTTACTTGGTGTAAGTGTGTGTCTGTGTTACTGGGTATCAGTGTATGTCTTTGTGACTTGGTGTCAGTGTATGTCTTTGTTACTGGGTGTGAGTGTGTGTCTATGTTACTTGGTGTCCATGTGTGTCTGTGTTACTGGGTATCAGTGTCTGTCTTTGTTACTTGGTGTCAGTGTATGTCTTTGTTACTTGGTGTAGGTGTGTGCCTGTGTTACTGGGTATCAGTGCATGTCTTTGTTACTTGGTGTCAGTGTATGTCTTTGTTACTTGGTTTAAGTGTATGTCTTTGTTACTTGGTGTCAGTGCATGTCTTTGTTACTTGGTGTAAGTGTGTGTCTGTGTTACTGGGTATCAGTGTATGTCTTTGATACTTGGTGTAAGTGTGTGTCTGTGTTACTGGGTATCAGTGTCTGTCTTTGTTACTTGGTGTCAGAGTGTGTCTGTGTTGCTGGGTATCAGTGTATGTCTTTGTTACTTGATGTCAGTGTAGGTCTGTGTTACTTGGTGTAAGTGTGTGTCTTTCTTACTTGGTGTAAGTGCATGTCTTTGTGTCTTGGTGTAAGAGTATGTCTTTGTTACTTGGTATCAGTGTATGTCTTTGTTACTGGGTGTCAGTGTGTGTCTGTGTTACTGGGTTTCAGTGTATGTCTTTGTGACTTGGTATCAGTGTATGTCTTTGTTACTTGATGTAAGTGTGTGTCTGTGTTACTGGGTATCAGTGTTTTTCTTTGTTACTTGGTGTCAGTGTATGTCTGTGTTACTTGCTGTAAGTGTGTGTCTGTGTTACTGGGTGTCAGTAAGTGTCTGTGTTACTTGGTGTAAGTGTGTGTCTTTGTTACTTGGTGTCCATGTGTGTCTGTGTTACTGGTTGTCAGTGTATGTCTTTGTTACTTGGTGTCAGTGTATGTCTGTGTTACTTGGTGTAAGTGTGTGTCTGTGTTACTGGGTATCAGTGTATGTTTTTGTGACTTGGTGTCAGTGTATGTCTTTGTTACTGGGTGTAAGTGTGTGTCTATGTTACTTGGTGTCCATGTGTGTCTGTGTTACTGGGTATCAGTGTCTGTCTTTGTTACTTGGTGTCAGTGTATGTCTGTGTTACTTGGTGTCAGTGTGTGTCTGTGTTACTGGGTGTCAGTGTATGTCTTTGTTACTTGGTGTAAGTGTGTGTCTGTGTTACTGGGTATCAGTATCTTTCTTTGTTACTTGATGTAAGTGTGTGTCTGTGTTACAGGGTATCAGTGTATGTCTTTGTTACTTGGTGTCAGTGTATGTCTGTGTTACTTGAAGTAAGTGTCTGTCTGTGTTACTGGTTATCAGTGTATGTCTTTGTGACTTGGTGTCAGTGTATGTCTTTGTTACTTGGTGTCAGTGTATGTCTGTGTTACTTAGATTAAGTGTGTGTCTGTTTTACTGGTTATCAGTGAATGTCTTTGTGACTTGGTGTAATTGTATGTCTTTGTTACTTGGTGTCAGTGTATGTCTGTGTTACTTGGTGTAAGTGTATGTCTTTGTTACTTGGTGTAAGTGTGTGTTTGTGATACTTGGTGTAAGTGTGTGTCTGTGTCCCTGGTTATCAGTGTATGTCTTTGTTACTTGGTGTCAGTGTATGTCTGAGTTACTTGATGTAAGTGTGTGTCTGTGTTACTGGGTATCAGTGTTTTTCTTTGTTACTTGGTGTCAGTGTATATCTGTGTTACTTGGTGCAAGTGTGTGTCTGTGTTACTGGGTGTCAGTGTGTGTCTGTGTTACTTGGTGTCAGTGTATGTCTGTGTTACTTGGTGTAAGTGTGCGTCTGTGTTACTGGGTGTCAGTGTGTGTCTGTGTTACTTGGTGTAAGTGTGTGTCTTTGTTACTTGGTGTCAATGTGTGTCTGTGTTACTGGGTGTCAGTGTATGTCTTTGTTACTGGGTGTCAGTGTATGTCTTTGTTACTTGGTGTAAGTGTGTGTCTGTGTTACTGGGTATCAGTATCTTTCTTTGTGACTTGGTGTCAGTGTATGTCTTTGTAAGTTGGTGTCAGTGTGTGTCAGTGTGACTTGGTGTCAGTGTATGTCTTTGTTACTGTTTATTAGTGTTTCTCTATGTTACTGAGTGTCGGTGGGTGTTTGTTTGTGTTACTGGGTGTCAGTGTATGTCTTTGTTACTTGGTGTAAGTGTGTGTCTGTGTTACAGGGTATCAGTGTCTGTCTTTGTTACTTGGTGTCCATGTGTTTCTGTGTTACTGGTTGTCAGTGTATGTCTTTGTTACTTGGTGTCAGTGCATGTCTGTGTTACTTGGTGTAAGTGTGTGTCTGTGTTACTGGGTATCAGTGTATGTCTTTGTGACTTGGTGTCAGTGTATGTCTTTGTTACTGGGTGTCAGTGTGTGTCTATGTTACTTGGTGTCCATGTGTGTGTCTGTGTTACTGGGTATCAGTATCTTTCTTTGTTACTTGGTGTAAGTGTGTGTCTGTGTTACAGGGTATCAGTGTATGACTTTGTTACTTGGTGTCAGTGTATGTCTGTGTTACTTGAAGTAAGTGTCTGTCTGTGTTACTGGTTATCAGTGTATGTCTTTGTGACTTGGTGTCAGTGTATGTCTTTGTTACTGGGTGTCAGTGTGTGTCTGTGTGACTTGGTGTCAGTGTATGTCTTTGTTACTTGGTGTCAGTGTATGTCTGTGTTACTTAGATTAAGTGTGTGTCTGTTTTACTGGTTATCAGTGAATGTCTTTGTGACTTGGTGTAATTGTATGTCTTTGTTACTTGGTGTCAGTGTATGTCTGTGTTACTTGGTGTAAGTGTATGTCTTTGTTACTTGGTGTAAGTGAGTGTCTGTGATACTTGGTGTAAATGTGTGTCTGTGTCCCTGGTTATCAGTGTATGTCTTTGTTACTTGGTGTCAGTGTATGTCTGAGTTACTTGATGTAAGTGTGTGTCTGTGTTACTGGGTATCAGTGATTTTCTTTGTTACTTGGTGTCAGTGTATGTCTGTGTTACTTGGTGTAAGTGTGTGTCTGTGTTACTGGGTGTCAGTGTGTGTCTGTGTTACTTGGTGTAAGTGTGTGTCTTTGTTACTTGGTGTCCATGTGTGTCTGTGTTACTGGTTTTCAGTGTATGTCTTTGTTACTTGGTGTAAGTGTTAGTCTGTGTTACTGGGTATCAGTGTATGACTTTGTGACTTGGTGTCAGTGTATGTCTTTGTTACTGGGTGTCAGTGTGTGTCTATGTTACTTGGTGTCCATGTGTGTCTGTGTTACTGGGTATCAGTGTCTGTCTTTGTTACTTGGTGTCAGTGTATGTCTGTGTTACTTGGTGTCAGTGTGTGTCTGTGTTACTGGGTGTAAGTGTGTGTCTGTGTTCCTGGGTATCAGTGTATGTCTGTGTTACTTGGTGGATGTGTGTGTCTGTGTTACTGGGTGTCAGTGTATGTCTTTGTTACTTGGTGTCAGTGTATGTCTGTGTTATTTGGTGTAAGTGTGTGTCTGTGTTACTGGGTGTCAGTGTGTGTCTGTGTTACTTGGTGTAAGTGTGTGTCTTTGTTACTTGGTGTCCATGTGTGTCTGTGTTACTGGGTGTCAGTGTATGTCTTTGTTACTGGGTGTCAGTGTATGTCTTTGTTACTTGGTGTAAGTGTGTGTCTGTGTTACTGGGTATCAGTATCCTTCTTTGTTACTTGGTGTAAGTGTGTGTCTGTGTTACAGGGTATCAGTGTATGTCTTTGTTACTTGGTGTCAGTGTATGTCTGTGTTACTTGGATTAAGTGTCTGTCTGTGTTACTGGTTATCAGTGTATGTCTTTGTGACTTGGTGTCAGTGTATGTCTTTGTTACTGTGTGTCAGTGTGTGTCTATGTTACTTGGTGTCCATGTGTGTCTGTGTTACTGGGTATCAGTGTCTGTCTTTGTTACTTGGTGTCAGTGTATGTCTGTGTTACTTGATGTCAGTGTGTGTCTGTGTTACTGGGTGTCAGTGTGTGTCTGTGTTACTTGGTGTAAGTGTGTGTCTGTGTTCCTGGGTATCAGTGTATGTCTGTGTTACTTGATGGAAGTGTGTGTCTGTGTTACTGGGTGTCAGTGTATGTCTTTGTTACTTGGTGTCAGTGTATGTCTGTGTTACTTGGTGTAAGTGTGTGTCTGTGTTACTGGGTGTCAGTGTGTGTCTGTGTTACTTGGTGTAAGTGTGTGTCTTTGTTAATTGGTGTAAGTGTGTGTCTGTGTTACTGGGTGTCAGTTTATGTCTTTGTTACTGGGTGTCAGTGTATGTCTTTGTTACTTGGTGTAAGTGTGTGTCTGTGTTACTGGGCATCAGTATCTTTCTTTGTTACTTGGTGGAAGTGTGTGTCTGTGTTACAGGGTATCAGTGTATGTCTTTGTTACTTGGTGTCAGTGTATGTCTGTGTTACTTGGAGTAAGTGTCTGTCTGTGTTACTGGTTATCAGTGCATGTCTTTGTGACTTGGTGTCAGTGTATGTCTTTGTTACTGGGTGTCAGTGTGTGTCTTTGTGACTTGGTGTCAATGTATGTCTTTGTTACTTGATGTAAGTGTGTGTCTGTGTTACTGGGTATCAGTGTATGTCTTTGTTACTTGATGTCAGTGTGTGTCAAAATACTTGGTGTAAGTGTATGTCTTTGCTACTTGGTGTAATTGTCTGTCTTTGTTACTTGGTGTAAGTGTATGTCTTTGTTACTTGGTGTCAGTGTATTTCTTTGTCACTTGGTGTCAGTGTATGTCTGTCTTACTGGGTATCAGTGTATGTCTTTGTTACTTGGTGTCAGTGTATGTCTGTGTTCCTGGGTGTCAGTGTGTGTCTTTGTTACTTGGTGTCCGTGTGTGTCTGTTTTACTGGGTGTCAGTGTATGTCTTTGTAACCAGGTGTCATTGCATGTCTTTGTTACTTGGTGTAAGTGTGTGTCTGTGTTACTGGGTATCAGTGTCTTTCTTTGTGACTTGGTGTAAGAGTGTGTCTGTGTTACTGGGTATCAGTGTATGTCTTTGTTACTTGGTGTCAGTGTATGTCTGTGTTACTTGGTGTAAGTGTGTGTCTGTGTTACTGGGTATCAGTGTATGTCTTTGTGACTTGGTGTCAGTGTATGTCTTTGTTACTGGGTGTCAGTTTGTGTCTTTGTGACTTAGTGTCAGTGTATGTCTTTGTTACTTGGTGTAAGTGTGTGTCTGTGTTACTGGGTATCAGTGTATGTCTTTGTTACTTGGTGTCAGTGTATGGCAAAATACTTGGTGTAAGTGTATGTCTTTGTTACTTGGTGTAATTGTCTGTCTGTGTTACTTGGTGTAAGTGTATGTCTTTGTTACTTGGTGTCAGTGTATGTCTTTGTTACTTGGTGTCAGTGTTTGTCTGTGTTACTTGGTGTAGGTGTGTGTCTTTGTTACTTGGTGTAAGTGTGTGTCTTTGTTACTTGGTGTCAGTGCGTGTCTTTGTTACTAGGTGTCAGTGTGTGTCTGTGTTACTGGGTCTCAATGAATGTCTTTGTGACTTGGTATCTGAGTCTGCCTTTGTTACTGGGTGTCAGTGTGTGTCTGTGTTACTTGGTATCATTGTATGTCTTTGTGACTTGGTATCAGTGCATGTCTTTGTTACTGGGTGTCAGTTTGTTTCTGTGTTACTGGGTGTCAGTGTATGTCTTTGTGACTTGGTATCAGTGTATGTCTTTGTTTCTGGGTGTCAGGATGTGTCTTTGTGACTTGGTGTCAGTGTAAGTCTTTGTTACTTGGTCTAAGTGTGTGTCTGTGTTCCTGGGTATCAGTGTATGTCTTTGTGACTTGGTGTCAGTGTATGTCTTTGTTTCTGGGTGTCAGGATGTGTCTTTGTGACTTGGTGTCAGTGTAAGTCTTTGTTACTCGGTGTAAGTGTGTGTCTGTGATACTGGGTATCAGTGTATGTCTTTGTTACTTGGTGTCAGTGTATGTCTGTGTTACTTGTTGTAAGTGTGTGTCTGTGTATCAGTGTATGTCTTTGTGACTTGGTTTCAGTGTATGTCATTGTTACTGGGTGTCAGTGTGTGTCTTTGTGACTTGGTGTCAGTGTCTGTCTGTGTTACTGGGGGTCAGTGTGTGTCTGTGTTACGGGGGTTCAGAGTATATTTCGAACTGGGTGTCAGTGTGTGTCTGTGTTACTTGGTGTCAGTGTATGTCTGTGTTACTTGGTGTAAGTGTTTGTCTCTGTTATTTGGTGTAAGTGTGCGTCTGTGTTCCTGGGTATCATTGTATGTCTTTGTTACTTGGTGTCAGTGTATGTCTGTGTTACTTGGTGTAAGTGTGTGTCTGTGTTACTTGGTGTCAGTGTGTGTCTGTGTTACTTGGTGGAAGTGTGTGTCTGTGTTACTTGGTGTAAGTGTGTGTCTTTGTTACTTGGTGTCCATGTGTGTCTGTGTTACTGGGTGTCAGTGTATGTCATTGTTACTGGGTGTCAGTGAATGTCTTTGTTACTTGGTGTAAGTGTGTGTCTGTGTTACTGGGTATCAGTGTCTGTCTTTGTTACTTGGTGTAAGTGTGTGTCTGTGTTACTGGGTATCAGTGTATGTCTTTGTTACTTGGTGTCAGTGTATGTCTGTGTTACTTGGAGTAAGCATGTGTCTGTGTTACTGGTTGTCAGTGTATGTCTTTGTGACTTGGTGTAATTGTATGTCTTTGTTACTTGGTGTCAGTGTATGTCTGTGTTACTTGGTGTAAGTGTATGTATTTGTTACTTGGTGTAAGTGTATGTCTTTGTTACTTGGTGTAAGTGTGTGTCTGTGTTACTGGGTATCAGTGTATGTCTTTGTTACTGGGTGTCAGTGTGTGTCTGTGTTACTTGCTGTAAGTGTGTGTCTTTGTTACTTGGTGTCCATGTGTGTCTGTGTTACTGGTTGTCAGTCTATGTCTTTGTTACTGGGTGTCAGTGTATGTCTGTGTTACTTGGTGTAAGTGTGTGTCTGTGTTACTGGGTATCAGTGTCTTTCTTTGTTACTTGGTGTAAGAGAGTGTCTGTTTTACTGGCTATCAGTGTATGTCTTTGTTACATTGGTGTCAGTGTATGTCTGTGTTACTTGGTGGAAGTGTGTGTCTGTGTTACTGGGTATCAGTGTATGTCTTTGTTACTGGGTGTCAGTGTGTGTCTATGTGACATAGTGTCAGTATATGTCTTTGTTACTTGGTGTAAGTGTGTGTCTGTGTTACTGGGTATCAGTGTCTGTCTTTGTTACTTGGTGTAAGTGTGTGTCTGTGTTACTGGGTATCAGTGTATGTCTTTGTTACTTGGTGTCAGTGTATGTCTGTGTTACTTGGAGTAAGCATGTGTCTGTGTTACTGGTTGTCAGTGTATGTCTTTGTGACTTGGTGTAATTGTATGTCTTTGTTACTTGGTGTCAGTGTATGTCTGTGTTACTTGGTGTAAGTGTATGTATTTGTTACTTGGTGTAAGTGTATGTCTTTGTTACTTGGTGTAAGTGTGTGTCTGTGTTACTGGGTATCAGTGTATGTCTTTGTTACTGGGTGTCAGTGTGTGTCTGTGTTACTTGCTGTAAGTGTGTGTCTTTGTTACTTGGTGTCCATGTGTGTCTGTGTTACTGGTTGTCAGTCTATGTCTTTGTTACTGGGTGTCAGTGTATGTCTGTGTTACTTGGTGTAAGTGTGTGTCTGTGTTACTGGGTATCAGTGTCTTTCTTTGTTACTTGGTGTAAGAGAGTGTCTGTTTTACTGGCTATCAGTGTATGTCTTTGTTACATTGGTGTCAGTGTATGTCTGTGTTACTTGGTGGAAGTGTGTGTCTGTGTTACTGGGTATCAGTGTATGTCTTTGTTACTGGGTGTCAGTGTGTGTCTATGTGACATAGTGTCAGTATATGTCTTTGTTACTTGGTGTAAGTGTGTGTCTGTGTTACTGGGTATCAGTGTATGTCTTTGTTACTTGGTGTCAGTGTATGTCTTTGTTACTGGGTGTCAGTGTATGTCTTTGTTACGTGTTGTAAGTGTGTGTCTGTGTTACTTGGAGTAAGAGTCTGTCTGTGTTACTGCTTATCAGTGTATGTCTTTGTGACTTGGTGTCAGTGTATGTCTTTGTTACAGGGTGTCAGTGTGTGTCTTTGTGACTTGGTGTCAGTGTATGTCTTTGTTACTTGGTGTCAGTGTATGTCAAAATACTTGGTGTAAGTGTATGTCTTTGTTACTTGGTGTAATTGTCTGTGTTTCTTACTTGGTGTCAGTGTGTGTCTGTGTTACTGGGTATCAGTGTATGTCTTTGTGACTTGGTATCAGTGTATGTCTTTGTGAATTGGTGTCAGTGTATGTCTTTGTTACTGTGTGTCAGTGTGTGTCTGTGTTACGTCGTGTCAGTGTATGTCTTTGTTACTGATTATTAAAGTTTCTCTGTGTTACTGCGTGTCAGTGTGTGTTTGTTTGTGTTACTGTCTGTCAGTGTATGTCTTTGTTACTTGGTGTAAGTTTGTGTCTGTGTTACTGGGTATCAGTGTCTGTCTTTGTTACTTGGTGTAAGTGTGAGTCTTTGTTACTTGGTGTAATTGTATGTCTTCGTTACTTGGTGTCAGTCTATGTCTGTGTTACTTGGTGTAAGTGTATGTCTTTGTTACTTGGTGTCAGTGTATGTCTGTGTTCCTGGGTGTCAGTGTGTGTCTTTGTTACTTGGTGTCCGTGTGTGTCTGTGTTACTGGGTGTCAGTGTATGTCTTTGTAACCGGGTGTCATTGCATGTCTTTGTTACTTGGTGTAAGTGTGTGTCTGTGTTACTGGGTATCAGTGTCTTTCTTTGTGACTTGGTGTAAGAGTGTGTCTGTGTTACTTGGTATCAGTGTATGTCTTTGTTACTTGGTGTCAGTGTATGTCTGTGTTACTTGGTGTAAGTGTGTGTCTGTGTTACTGGGTATCAGTGTATGTCTTTGTGACTTGGTGTCAGTGTATGTCTTTGTTACTGGGTGTCAGTTTGTGTCTTTGTGACTTAGTGTCAGTGTATGTCTTTGTTACTTGGTGTAAGTGTGTGTCTGTGTTACTGGGTATCAGTGTATGTCTTTGTTACTTGGTGTCAGTGTATGGCAAAATACTTGGTGTAAGTGTATGTCTTTGTTACTTGGTGTAATTGTCTGTCTGTGTTACTTGGTGTAAGTGTATGTCTTTGTTACTTGGTGTCAGTGTATGTCTTTGTTACTTGGTGTCAGTGTATGTCTGTGTTACTTGGTGTAGGTGTGTGTCTTTGTTACTTGGTGTAAGTGTGTGTCTTTGTTACTTGGTGTCAGTGCGTGTCTTTGTTACTTGGTGTCAGTGTGTGTCTGTGTTACTGGGTATCAGTGTATGTCTTTGTGACTTGGTATCTGAGTCTGCCTTTGTTACTGGGTGTCAGTGTGTTTCTGTGTTACTTGGTATCATTGTATGTCTTTGTGACTTGGTATCAGTGCATGTCTTTGTTACTGGGTGTCAGTGTGTTTCTGTGTTACTGGGTGTCAGTGTCTGTCTTTGTGACTTGGTATCAGTGTATGTCTTTGTTACTGGGTGTCAGTGTGTGTCTGTGTTCCTGGGTATCAGTGTATGTCTTTGTGACTTGGTGTCAGTGTATGTCTTTGTTTCTGGGTGTCAGGATGTGTCTTTGTGACTTGGTGTCAGTGTAAGTCTTTGTTACTTGGTGTAAGTGTGTGTCTGTGTATCAGTGTATGTCTTTGTGACTTGGTTTCAGTGTATGTCATTGTTACTGGGTGTCAGTGTGTGTCTTTGTGACTTGGTGTCAGTGTCTGTCTGTGTTACTGGGGGTCAGTGTGTGTCTGTGTTACGGGGGTTCAGAGTATATTTCGAACTGGGTGTCAGTGTGTGTCTGTGTTACTTGGTGTCAGTGTATGTCTGTGTTACTTGGTGTAAGTGTTTGTCTCTGTTATTTGGTGTAAGTGTGCGTCTGTGTTCCTGGGTATCATTGTATGTCTTTGTTACTTGGTGTCAGTGTATGTCTGTGTTACTTGGTGTAAGTGTGTGTCTGTGTTACTGGGTATCAGTGTATGTCTTTGTTACTTGGTGTCAGTGTATGTCTGTGTTACTTGGTGTAAGTGTGTGTCTGTGTTACTGGGTGTCAGTGTGTGTCTGTGTTACTTGGTGTAAGTGTGTGTCTTTGTTACTTGGCGTCCCTGTGTGTCTGTGTTACTGGGTGTCAGTGCATGTCTTTGTTACTTTGTGCCAGTGTATAACTGTGTTACTTGGTGTAAGTGTGTGTCTTTGTTACTTGGTGTAATTGTATGTCTATGTTACTTGGTGTCAGTGTATGTCTGTGTTACTTGATGTCAGCGTATGTCTGTGTTACTTGGGGTAAATGTGTGTCTGTGTTACTGGGTGTCAGTGTGTGTCTGTGTTACTTGGTGTAAGTGTGTGTCTTTGTTACTTGGTGTCCATGTGTGTCTGTGTTACTGGGTGTCAGTGTATGTCATTGTTACTGGGTGTCAGTGTATGTCTTTGTTACTTGGTGTAAGTGTGTGTCTGTGTTACTGGGTATCAGTGTCTGTCTTTGTTACTTGGTGTAAGTGTGTGTCTGTGTTACTGGGTATCAGTGTATGTCTTTGTTACTTGGTGTCAGTGTATGTCTGTGTTACTTGCAGTAAGCATGTGTCTGTGTTACTGGTTGTCAGTGTATGTCTTTGTGACTTGGTGTAATTGTATGTCTTTGTTACTTGGTGTCAGTGTATGTCTGTGTTACTTGGTGTAAGTGTATGTATTTGTTACTTGGTGTAAGTGTATGTCTTTGTTACTTGGTGTAAGTGTGTGTCTGTGTTACTGGGTATCAGTGTATGTCTTTGTTACTGGGTGTCAGTGTGTGTCTGTGTTACTTGGTGTAAGTGTGTGTCTTTGTTACTTGGTGTCCATGTGTGTCTGTGTTACTGGTTGTCAGTCTATGTCTTTGTTACTGGGTGTCAGTGTATGTCTGTGTTACTTGGTCTAAGTGTGTGTCTGTGTTACTGGGTATCAGTGTCTTTCTTTGTTACTTGGTGTGAGAAAGTGTCTGTTTTACTGGCTATCAGTGTATGTCTTTGTTACTTGGTGTCAGTGTATGTCTGTGTTACTTGGTGGAAGTGTGTGTCTGTGTTACTGGGTATCAGTGTATGTCTTTGTTACTGGGTGTCAGTGTTTGTCTATGTGACATAGTGTCAGTATATGTCTTTGTTACTTGGTGTAAGTGTGTGTCTGTGTTACTGGGTATCAGTGTATGTCTTTGTTACTTGGTGTCAGTGTATGTCTTTGTTACTGGGTGTCAGTGTATGTCTTTGTTACGTGTTGTAAGTGTGTGTCTGTGTTACTTGGAGTAAGAGTCTGTCTGTGTTACTGCTTATCAGTGTATGTCTTTGTGACTTGGTGTCAGTGTATGTCTTTGTTACAGGGTGTCAGTGTGTGTCTTTGTGACTTGGTGTCAGTGTATGTCTTTGTTACTTGGTGTCAGTGTATGTCAAAATACTTGGTGTAAGTGTATGTCTTTGTTACTTGGTGTAATTGTCTGTGTTTGTTACTTGGTGTCAGTGTGTGTCTGTGTTACTGGGTATCAGTGTATGTCTTTGTGACTTGGTATCAGTGTACGTCTTTGTGAATTGGTGTCAGTGTATGTCTTTGTTACTGTGTGTCAGTGTGTGTCTGTGTTACGTCGTGTCAGTGTATGTCTTTGTTACTGATTATTAAAGTTTATCTGTGTTACTGCGTGTCAGTGTGTGTTTGTTTGTGTTACTGTCTGTCAGTGTATGTCTTTGTTACTTGGTGTAAGTTTGTGTCTGTGTTACTGGGTATCAGTGTCTGTCTTTGTTACTTGGTGTAAGTGTGAGTCTTTGTTACTTGGTGTAATTGTATGTCTTCGTTACTTTGTGTCAGTCTATGTCTGTGTTACTTGGTGTAAGTGTATGTCTTTGTTACTTGGTGTAAGTGTGTGTCTGTGTTCCTGGGTATCATTGTATGTCTTTGTTACTTGGTGTCAGTGCATGTCTGTGTTACTTGGTGTAAGTGTGTGTCTGTGTTACTGGGTATCCGGGTATGTCTTTGTTACTTGGTGTCAGTGTATGTCTGTCTTACTTGGTGTAAGTGTGTGTCTGTGTTACTGGGTGTCAGTGTGTGTCTGTGTTACTTGGTGTAAGTGTGTGTCTTTGTTACTTGGTGTCCGTGTGTGTCTGTGTTACTGGGTGTCAGTGCATGTCTTTGTTACTTGTTGCCAGTGTATATCTGTGTTACTTGGTTTAAGTGTGTGTCTTTGTTACTTGGTGTAATTGTATGTCTTTGTTACTTGGTGTCAGTGTATGTCTGTGTTACTTAGTGTAAGTGTATGTCTTTGTTACCTGGTGTAAGTGTGTGTCTGTGTTACTTGGTGTAAGTGTGTGTCTGTATGCCTGGGTATCAGTGTATGTCTTTGTTACTTGGTGTCAGTGTATTTCTGTGTTACTTGGTGTAATTGTGTGTCTGTGTTACTGGGTATCAGTGTATGTCTTTGTTACTTGGTGTCAGTGTATGTCAAAATACTTGGTGTAAGTGTATGTCTTTGTTACTTGGTGTAATTGTCTGTCTTTGTTACCAGGTGCAAGTGTATGTCTTTGTAACTTGGTGTCAGTGCATGTCTTTGTTTCTTGGTGTCAGTGTATGTCTGTATTACTTGGTGTAAGTGTGTGTCTTTGTTACTTGGTGTAAGTGTATGTCGTTGTTACTTGGTGTCAGTGCGTGTCTTTGTTTCTTGGTGTCTGTGTGTGTCTGTGTTACTGGGTATCAGTGTATGTCTTTGTGACTTGTTATCAGTGCATACTTTGTTACTCGGTGTCAGTGTGTGTCTGTGTTACTGGGTATCAGTGTATGTCTTGGTGACTTGGTATCAGTGTATGTCTTTGTTACTGGTTGTCAGTGTAGGTCTGTGTTCCTGTGTATCAGTGTATGTCTTTGTGACTTGGTGTCAGTGTATGTCTTTGTTGCTGGGTGTCAGGGTGTGTCTTTGTGACTTGGTGTCACTGTATGTCTTTGTTACTTGGTGTAAGTGTGTGTCTGTGACACTGGGTATCAGTGTATGTCTTTGTTACTTGGTGTCAGTGTATGTCTGTGTTACTTGGTGTAAGTGTGTGTCTGTGTTACTGGGTATCAGTGTATATCTTTGTCACTTGGTTTCAGTGTATGTCTGTGTTACTTGGTGTAAGTGTGTGTCTGTGTTACTGGGTATCAGTGTATGTCTTTGTTACTTGGTGTCAGTGTATGTCTGTGTTACTTGGTGTAAGTGTGTGTCTGTGTTACTGGGTGTCAGTGTGTGTCTGTGTTACTTGGTGTAAGTGTGTGTCTTGGTTACTTGGTGTCCGTGTGTGTCTGTGTTACTGGGTGTCAGTCTATGTCTTTGTTACTTGGTGCCAGTGTATAACTGTGTTACTTGGTGTAATTGTATTTCTTCGTTACTTGGTGTCAGTCTATGTCTTTGTTACTTGGTGCCAGTGTATAACTGTGTTACTTGGTGTCAGTGTGTGTCTTTGTTACTTGGTTTAATTGTATGTCTTTGTTACTTGGTGTAAGTGTGTGTCTGTATTCCTGGGTATCAGTGTATGTCTGTGTTACTTGGTGTAAGTGTGTGTCTGTGTTACTGGGTATCAGTGTATGTCTTTGTTACTTGGTGTCAGTGTATGTCTGCGTTACTTGGTGTAAATGTGTGTCTGTGTTACTGGGTGTCAGTGTGTGTCTGTGTTACTTGTTGTAAGTGTGTGTCTTTGTTACTTGGTGTCAGTGTATGTCTGTGTTACTGGGTGTAAGTGTGTGTCTGTGTTACTAGGTGTCAGTGTGTGTCTGTGTTACTTGGTGTAAGTGTGTGTCTTGGTTACTTGGTGTCCGTGTTTGTCTGTGTTACTGGGTGTCAGTGTATGTCTTTGTTACTTGGTGCCAGTGTATAACTGTGTTACTTGGTGTAATTGAATGTCTTCGTTACTTGGTGTCAGTCGATGTCTTTGTTACTTGGTGCCAGTGTATAACTGTGTTACTTGGTGTCAGTGTGTGTCTTTGTTACTTGGTGTAAGTGTGTGCCTGTGTTACTGGGTATCAGTGTATGTCTTTGTTACTTGGTGTCAGTGTATGTCTGTGTTACTTAGATTAAGTGTGTGTCTGTTTTACTGGTTATCAGTGAATGTCTTTGTGACTTGGTGTAATTGTATGTATTTGTTACTTGGTGTCAGTGTATATGTCTGTGTTACTTGGTGTAAGTGTATGTCTTTGTTACTTGGTGTAAGTGTGTGTCTGTGATACTTGGTGTAAGTGTGTGTCTGTGTCCCTGGTTATCAGTGTATGTCTTTGTTACTTGGTGTCAGTGTATGTCTGAGTTACTTGATGTAAGTGTGTGTCTGTGTTACTGGGTATCAGTGTTTTTCTTTGTTACTTGGTGTCAGTGTATGTCTGTGTTACTTGGTGTAAGTGTGTGTCTGTGTTACTGGGTATCAGTGTACGTCTTTGTTACTTGGTGTCAGTGTATGTCTGTGTTACTTAGATTAAGTGTGTGTCTGTTTTACTGGTTATCAGTGAATGTCTTTGTGACTTGGTGTAATTGTATGTCTTTGTTACTTGGTGTCAGTGTATATGTCTGTGTTACTTGGTGTAAGTGTATGTCTTTGTTACTTGGTGTAAGTGTGTGTCTGTGATACTTGGTGTAAGTGTGTGTCTGTGTCCCTGGTTATCAGTGTATGTCTTTGTTACTTGGTGTCAGTGTATGTCTGAGTTACTTGATGTAAGTGTGTGTCTGTGTTACTGGGTATCAGTGTTTTTCTTTGTTACTTGGTGTCAGTGTATGTCTGTGTTACTTGGTGTAAGTGTGTGTCTGTGTTACTGGGTGTCAGTGTGTGTCTGTGTTACTTGGTGTAAGTGTGTGTCTTTGTTACTTGGTGTCCATGTGTGTCTGTGTTACTGGTTGTCAGTGTATGTCTTTGTTACTTGGTGTCAGTGTATGTCTGTGTTACTTGGTGTAAGTGTGTGTCTGTGTTACTGGGTATCAGTGTATGTCTTTGTGACTTGGTGTCAGTGTATGTCTTTGTTACTGGGTGTCAGTGTGTGTCTATGTTACTTGGTGTCCATGTGTGTCTGTGTTACTGGGTATCAGTGTCTGTCTTTGTTACTTGGTGTCAGTGTATGTCTGTGTTACTTGGTGTCAGTGTGTGTCTGTGTTACTGGGTGTCAGTGTATGTCTTTGTTACTTGGTGTAAGTCTGTGTCTGTGTTACTGGGTATCAGTATCTTTCTTTGTTACTTGGTGTAAGTGTGTGTCTGTGTTACAGGGTATCAGTGTATGTCTTTGTTACTTGGTGTCAGTGTATGTCTGTGTTACTTGAAGTAAGTGTCTGTCTGTGTTACTGGTTATCAGTGTATGTCTTTGTGACTTGGTGTCAGTGTATGTCTTTGTTACTGGGTGTCAGTGTGTGTCTGTGTGACTTGGTTTCAGTGTATGTCTTTGTTACTTGGTGTCAGTGTATGTCAGTGTTACTTAGATTAAGTGTGTGTCTGTTTTACTGGTTATCAGTGAATGTCATTGTGACTTGGTGTAATTGTATGTCTTTGTTACTTGGTGTCAGTGTATGTCTGTGTTACTTGGTGTAAGTGTATGTCTTTGTTACTTGGTGTAAGTGTGTGTCTGTGATACTTGGTGTAAGTGTGTGTCTGTGTCCCTGGTTATCAGTGTATGTCTTTGTTACTTGGTGTCAGTGTATGTCTGAGTTACTTGATGTAAGTGTGTGTCTGTGTTACTGGGTATCAGTGTTTTTCTTTGTTACTTGGTGTCAGTGTATATCTGTGTTACTTGGTGCAAGTGTGTGTCTGTGTTACTGGGTGTCAGTGTGTGTCTGTGTTACTTGGTGTCAGTGTATGTCTGTGTTACTTGGTGTAAGTGTGCGTCTTTGTTACTGGGTGTCAGTGTGTGTCTGTGTTACTTGGTGTAAGTGTGTGTCTTTGTTACTTGGTGTCAATGTGTGTCTGTGTTACTGGGTGTCAGTGTATGTCTTTGTTACTGGGTGTCAGTGTATGTCTTTGTTACTTGGTGTAATTGTGTGTCTGTGTTACTGGGTATCAGTATCTTTCTTTGTTACTTGATGTAAGTGTGTGTCTGTGTTACAGGGTATCATTGTATGTCTTTGTTACTTGGTGTCGGTGTATGTCTGTGTTACTTGAAGTAAGTGTCTGTCTGTGTTACTGGTTATCAGTGTATGCCTTTGTGACTTGGTGTCAGTGTATGTCTTTGTAAGTTGGTGTCAGTGTGTGTCAGTGTGACGTGGTGTCAGTGTATGTCTTTGTTACTGTTTATTAGTGTTTCTCTATGTTACTGAGTGTCGGTGGGTGTTTGTTTGTGTTACTGGGTGTCAGTGTATGTCTTTGTTACTTGGTGTATTTGTGTGTCTGTGTTACAGGGTATCAGTGTCTGTCTTTGTTACTTGGTGTAAGTGTGTGCCTGTGTTACTGGGTATCAGTGTATGTCTTTGTTACTTGGTGTCAGTGTATGTCTGTGTTACTTAGATTAAGTGTGTGTCTGTTTTACTGGTTATCAGTGAATGTCTTTGTGACTTGGTGTAATTGTATGTATTTGTTACTTGGTGTCAGTGTATATGTCTGTGTTACTTGGTGTAAGTGTATGTCTTTGTTACTTGGTGTAAGTGTGTGTCTGTGATACTTGGTGTAAGTGTGTGTCTGTGTCCCTGGTTATCAGTGTATGTCTTTGTTACTTGGTGTCAGTGTATGTCTGAGTTACTTGATGTAAGTGTGTGTCTGTGTTACTGGGTATCAGTGTTTTTCTTTGTTACTTGGTGTCGGTGTATGTCTGTGTTACTTGGTGTAAGTGTGTGTCTGTGTTACTGGGTATCAGTGTATGTCTTTGTTACTTGGTGTCAGTGTATGTCTGTGTTACTTAGATTAAGTGTGTGTCTGTTTTACTGGTTATCAGTGAATGTCTTTGTGACTTGGTGTAATTGTATGTCTTTGTTACTTGGTGTCAGTGTATATGTCTGTGTTACTTGGTGTAAGTGTATGTCTTTGTTACTTGGTGTAAGTGTGTCTGTGATACTTGGTGTAAGTGTGTGTCTGTGTCCCTGGTTATCAGTGTATGTCTTTGTTACTTGGTGTCAGTGTATGTCTGAGTTACTTGATGTAAGTGTGTGTCTGTGTTACTGGGTATCAGTGTTTTTCTTTGTTACTTGGTGTCAGTGTATGTCTGTGTTACTTGGTGTAAGTGTGTGTCTGTGTTACTGGCTGTCAGTGTGTGTCTGTGTTACTTGGTGTAAGTGTGTGTCTTTGTTACTTGGTGTCCATGTGTTTCTGTGTTACTGGTTGTCAGTGTATGTCTTTGTTACTTGGTGTCAGTGTATGTCTGTGTTACTTGGTGTAAGTGTGTGTCTATGTTACTGGGTATCAGTGTATGTCTTTGTGACTTGGTGTCAGTGTATGTCTTTGTTACTGGGTGTCAGTGTGTGTCTATGTTACTTGGTGTCCATGTGTGTCTGTGTTACTGGGTATCAGTGTCTGTCTGTGTTACTTGGTGTCAGTGTGTGTCTGTGTTACTGGGTGTCAGTGTATGTCTTTGTTACTTGGTGTAAGTGTGTGTCTGTGTTACTGGGTATCAGTATCTTTCTTTGTTTCTTGGTGTAAGTGTGTGTCTGTGTTACAGGGTATCAATGTATGACTTTGTTACTTGGTGTCAGTGTATGTCTGTGTTACTTGAAGTAAGTGTCTGTCTGTGTTACTGGTTATCAGTGTATGTCTTTGTGACTTGGTGTCAGTGTATGTCTTTGTTACTGGGTGTCAGTGTGTGTCTGTGTGACTTGGTGTCAGTGTATGTCTTTGTTACTTGGTGTCAGTGTATGTCTGTGTTACTTAGATTAAGTGTGTGTCTGTTTTACTGGTTATCAGTGAATGTCTTTGTGACTTGGTGTAATTGTATGTCTTTGTTACTTGGTGTCAGTGTATGTCTGTGTTACTTGGTGTAAGTGTATGTCTTTGTTACTTGGTGTAAGTGAGTGTCTGTGATACTTGGTGTAAATGTGTGTCTGTGTCCCTGGTTATCAGTGTATGTCTTTGTTACTTGGTGTCAGTGTATGACTGAGTTACTTGATGTAAGTGTGTGTCTGTGTTACTGGGTATCAGTGTTTTTCTTTGTTACTTGGTGTCAGTGTATGTCTGTGTTACTTGGTGTAAGTGTGTGTCTGTGTTACTGGGTGTCAGTGTGTGTCTGTGTTACTTGGTGTAAGTGTGTGTCTTTGTTACTTGGTGTCCATGTGTCTCTGTGTTACTGGTTTTCAGTGTATGTCTTTGTTACATGGTGTAAGTGTGTGTCTGTGATACTTGGTGTAAATGTGTGTCTGTGTCCCTGGTTTTCAGTGTATGTCTTTGTTACTTGGTGTCAGTGTATGTCTGTGTTACTTGGTGTAATTGTGTGTCTGTGTTACTGGGTATCAGTGTATGACTTTGTGACTTGGTGTCAGTGTATGTCTTTGTTACTGGGTGTCAGTGTGTGTCTATGTTACTTGGTGTCCATGTGTGTCTGTGTTACTGGGTATCAGTGTCTGTCTTTGTTACTTGGTGTCAGTGTATGTCTGTGTTACTTGGTGTCAGTGTGTGTCTGTGTTACTGGGTGTCAGTGTGTGTCTGTGTAACTTGGTGTAAGTGTGTGTCTGTGTTCCTGGGTATCAGTGTACGTCTGTGTTACTTGGTGGAAGTGTGTGTCTGTGTTACTGGGTGTCAGTGTATGTCTTTGTTACTTGGTGTCAGTGTATGTCTGTGTTATTTGGTGTAAGTGTGTGTCTGTGTTACTGGCTGTCAGTGTGTGTCTGTGTTACTTGGTGTAAGTGTGTGTCTTTGTTACTTGGTGTCCATGTGTGTCTGTGTTACTGGGTGTCAGTGTTTGTCTTTGTTACTGGGTGTCAGTGTATGTCTTTGTTACTTGGTGTAAGTGTGTGTCTGTGTTACTGGGTATCAGTATCTTTCTTTGTTACTTGGTGTAAGTGTGTGTCTGTGTTACAGGGTATCAGTGTATGTCTTTGTTACTTGGTGTCAGTGTATGTCTGTGTTACTTGGAGTAAGTGTCTGTCTGTGTTACTGGTTATCAGTGTATGTCTTTGTGACTTGGTGTCAGTGTATGTCTTTGTTACTGGGTGTCAGTGTGTGTCTATGTTACTTGGTGTCCATGTGTGTCTGTGTTACTGGGTATCAGTGTCTGTCTTTGTTACTTGGTGTCAGTGTATGTCTGTGTTACTTGATGTCAGTGTGTGTCTGTGTTACTGGGTGTCAGTGTGTGTCTGTGTTACTTGGTGTAAGTGTGTGTCTGTGTTCCTGGGTATCAGTGTATGTCTGTGTTACGTGGTGGAAGTGGGTGTCTGTGTTACTGGGTGTCAGTGTATGTCTTTGTTACTTGGTGTCAGTGTATGTCTGTGTTACTTGGTGTAAGTGTGTGTCTGTGTTACTGGGTGTCAGTGTGTGTCTGTGTTACTTGGTGTAAGTGTGTGTCTTTGTTAATTGGTGTCCATGTGTGTCTGTGTTACTGGGTGTCAGTGTATGTCTTTGTTACTGGGTGTCAGTGTATGTCTTTGTTACTTGGTGTAAGTGTGTGTCTGTGTTACTGGGCATCAGTATCTTTCTTTGTTACTTGGTGTCAGTGTGTGTCTGTGTTACAGGGTATCAGTGTATGTCTTTGTTACTTGGTGTCAGTGTATGTCTGTGTTACTTGGAGTAATTGTCTGTCTGTGTTACTGGTTATCAGTGCATGTCTTTGTGACTTGGTGTCAGTGTATGTCTTTGTTACTGGGTGTCAGTGTGTGTCTTTGTGACTTGGTGTCAATGTATGTCTTTGTTACTTGATGTAAGTGTGTGTCTGTGTTACTGGGTATCAGTGTATGTCTTTGTTACTTGGTGTCAGTGTGTGCAAAATACTTGGTGTAAGTGTATGTCTTTGTTACTTGGTGTAATTGTCTGTCTTTGTTACTTGGTGTAAGTGTATGTCTTTGTTACTTGGTGTCAGTGTATTTCTTTGTCACTTGGTGTCAGTGTATGTCTGTCTTACTGGGTATCAGTGTATGTCTTTGTTACTTGGTGTCAGTGTATGTCTGCGTTCCTGGGTGTCAGTGTGTGTCTTTGTTACTTGGTGTCCGTGTGTGTCTGTGTTACTGGGTGTCAGTGTATGTCTTTGTAACCGGGTGTCATTGCATGTCTTTGTTACTTGGTGTAAGTGTGTGTCTGTGTTACTGCGTATCAGTGTCTTTCTTTGTGACTTGGTGTAAGAGTGTGTCTGTGTTACTGGGTATCAGTGTATGTCTTTGTTACTTGGTGTCAGTGTATGTCTGTTTTACTTGGTGTAAGTGTATGTCTGTGTTACTTGGTGTAAGTGCGTGTCTGTGTTACTGGCTATCAGTGTATGTCTGTGTTACTTGGTGTAAGTGATTGTCTGTGTTACTGGGTGTCAGTGTGTGTCTGTGTCAGTGTATGGCAAAATACTCAGTGTAAGTGGATGTCTTTGTTACTTGGTGTCAGTGTATGTCTGTGTTACTTGGTGTCAGTGTCTGTCTTTGTTACTTGGTGTCAGTGATTGTCTGTGTTGCTTGGTGTAAGTGTGTATCTGTGTTCCTGGGTGTCAGTCTATGTCTTTGTTACTTGGTGTAGGTGTGTGCCTGTGTTACTGGGTATCATTGTATGTCTTTGTTACTTGGTGTCAGTGTATGTCTTTGTTACTTGGTGTAAGTGTATGTCCTTGTTACTTGGTGTCAGTGTATGTCTTTGTTGCTTGGTGTAAGTGTGTATCTTTGTAACTGGGTATCAGTGTATGTCTTTGATACTTGGTGTCAGTGTATGTCTTTGTTACTTGGTGTAAGTGTATGCCTTTGTTACTTGGTGTCAGTGTATGTATTTGTTACTTGGTGTCAATGTATGTCTGTGTTACTTGGTGTAAGTGTATGTCTTTGTTACTTGGTGTCAGTGTATGTCTTTGTTACTTGGTGTCAATGTATGTCTTTGATACTTGGTGTAAGTGTGTGTCTGTGTTACTTGGTGTAAGTGTGTGTCTGTGTTACTGGGTATCAGTGTATGTCTTTGTTCCTTGGTCTAGGTGTGTGCCTGTGTTACTGGGTATCAGTGTATGTCTTTGTTACTTGGTGTCAGTGTGTGTCTTTGTTACTTGGTGTAAGTGTATGTCTTTGTTACTTGGTGTCAGTGTATGTCTTTGATACTTGGTGTAAGTGTGTGTCCGTGTTACTGGGTATCAGTGTCTGTCTTTGTTACTTGGTGTAAGTGTGTGTCTGTGTTACTGGGTATCAGTGTCTGTCTTTGTTACTGGGTGTCAGTGTGTGTCTTTGTGAGCTGGCTTACGTGTGTGTCTGTGTTAATGGGTGTCAGTGTCTGTCCTGGTTACTTGGTGTAAGTGTGTGTTGTGTTACTGGGTATCAGTGTATGTCTTTGTTACTTGATGTCAGAGTATGTCCGTGTTACTTGGTGTAAGTGTGTGTCTTTGTTACTTGGTGTAAGTGTATGTCTGTGTTACTTGGTTTAAGTGCATGTCTTTGTTACTTGGTGCAAGTGTATGTCTTTGTTACTTGGTGTCAGTGTATGTCTTTGTTACTTGGTGTAAGTATATGTCTTTGTTACTTGGTGTCAGTGTATGTCTTAGATACTTGGTGTAAGTGTGTGTCTGTTTTACTGGGTATCTGTGTCTGTCTTTGTTACTTGGTGAAAGTGTGTGTCTGTGTTACTGGGTATCTGTGTATGTCTTTGTTACTTGGTGTAAGTGCATGTCTTTGTTACTTGGTGTCAGTGTATGTCTTTGTACTTGGTGTAAGTGGATGTCTTTGTTACTGGGTGTCAGTGTATGTCTTTGTGACTTGGTGTAAGTGTGTGTCTGTGTTACTGGGTATCAGTGTCTGTCTTTGTTACTTAGTGTAAATGTGTGTCTGTGTTACTGGTATCAGTGTCTGTCTTTGTTACTGGGTGTCAGTGTGTGTCTTTGTGAGCTGGCTTACGTGTGTGTCTGTGTTACTGGGTGTCAGTGTCTGTCCTGGTTACTTGGTGTAGGTGTGTGCCTGTGTTACTGGGCATCAGTGTATGTCTTTGTTACTTGGTGTCAGTTTATGTCTTTGTTACTTGGTGTAAGTGTATGTCTTTGTTACTTGGTGTCAGTGTATGTCTTTGCTACTTGGTGTGAGTGTGTGTCTGTGTTACTGGGTATCAGTGTCTGTCTTTGTTACTGGGTGTCAGTGTGTGTCTTTGTGAGCTGGCTTACGTGTGTGTCTGTGTTAATGGGTGTCAGTGTCTGTCCTGGTTACTTGGTGTAAGTGTGTGTTGTGTTACTGGGTATCAGTGTATGTCTTTGTTACTTGATGTCAGAGTATGTCCGTGTTACTTGGTGTAAGTGTGTGTCTTTCTTACTTGGTGTAAGTGTATGTCTGTGTTACTTGGTTTAAGTGCATGTCTTTGTTACTTGGTGTCAGTGTATGTCTTTGTGACTTGGTGTAAGTGTATGTCTTTGTTACTTGGTCTCAGTGTATGTCTTTGTTACTTGGTGTAAGTGTATGTCTTTGTTAATTGGTGTCAGTGTATGTCTTTGTTACTGGGTGTCAGTGTATGTCTTTGTTACTTGGTGTAAGTGTGTGTCTGTGTTACTGGGTATCAGTATCTTTCTTTGTTACTTGGTGTAAGTGTGTGTCTGTGTTACAGGGTATCAGTGTATGTCTTTGTTACTTGGTGTCAGTGTATGTCTGTGTTACTTGGAGTAAGTGTCTGTCTGTGTTACTGGTTATCAGTGTATGTCTTTGTGACTTGGTGTCAGTGTATGTCTTTGTTACTGGGTGTCAGTGTGTGTCTATGTTACTTGGTGTCCATGTGTGTCTGTGTTACTGGGTATCAGTGTCTGTCTTTGTTACTTGGTGTCAGTGTATGTCTGTGTTACTTGATGTCAGTGTGTGTCTGTGTTACTGGGTGTCAGTGTGTGTCTGTGTTACTTGGTGTAAGTGTGTGTCTGTGTTCCTGGGTATCAGTGTATGTCTGTGTTACGTGGTGGAAGTGGGTGTCTGTGTTACTGGGTGTCAGTGTATGTCTTTGTTACTTGGTGTCAGTGTATGTCTGTGTTACTTGGTGTAAGTGTGTGTCTGTGTTACTGGGTGTCAGTGTGTGTCTGTGTTACTTGGTGTAAGTGTGTGTCTTTGTTAATTGGTGTCCATGTGAGTCTGTGTTACTGGGTGTCAGTGTATGTCTTTGTTACTGGGTGTCAGTGTATGTCTTTGTTACTTGGTGTAAGTGTGTGTCTGTGTTACTGGGCATCAGTATCTTTCTTTGTTACTTGGTGGAAGTGTGTGTCTGTGTTACAGGGTATCAGTGTATGTCTTTGTTACTTGGTGTCAGTGTATGTCTGTGTTACTTGGAGTAAGTGTCTGTCTGTGTTACTGGTTATCAGTGCATGTCTTTGTGACTTGGTGTCAGTGTATGTCTTTGTTACTGGGTGTCAGTGTGTGTCTTTGTGACTTGGTGTCAATGTATGTCTTTGTTACTTGATGTAAGTGTGTGTCTGTGTTACTGGGTATCAGTGTATGTCTTTGTTACTTGGTGTCAGTGTGTGCAAAATACTTGGTGTAAGTGTATGTCTTTGTTACTTGGTGTAATTGTCTGTCTTTGTTACTTGGTGTAAGTGTATGTCTTTGTTACTTGGTGTCAGTGTATTTCTTTGTCACTTGGTGTCAGTGTATGTCTGTCTTACTGGGTATCAGTGTATGTCTTTGTTACTTGGTGTCAGTGTATGTCTGTGTTCCTGGGTGTCAGTGTGTGTCTTTGTTACTTGGTGTCCGTGTGTGTCTGTGTTACTGGGTGTCAGTGTATGTCTTTGTAACCGGGTGTCATTGCATGTCTTTGTTACTTGGTGTAAGTGTGTGTCTGTGTTACTGCGTATCAGTGTCTTTCTTTGTGACTTGGTGTAAGAGTGTGTCTGTGTTACTGGGTATCAGTGTATGTCTTTGTTACTTGGTGTCAGTGTATGTCTGTTTTACTTGGTGTAAGTGTATGTCTGTGTTACTTGGTGTAAGTGCGTGTCTGTGTTACTGGCTATCAGTGTATGTCTGTGTTACTTGGTGTAAGTGATTGTCTGTGTTACTGGGTGTCAGTGTGTGTCTGTGTCAGTGTATGGCAAAATACTCAGTGTAAGTGGATGTCTTTGTTACTTGGTGTCAGTGTATGTCTGTGTTACTTGGTGTCAGTGTGTGTCTTTGTTACTTGGTGTCAGTGATTGTCTGTGTTGCTTGGTGTAAGTGTGTATCTGTGTTCCTGGGTGTCAGTCTATGTCTTTGTTACTTGGTGTAGGTGTGTGCCTGTGTTACTGGGTATCATTGTATGTCTTTGTTACTTGGTGTCAGTGTATGTCTTTGTTACTTGGTGAAAGTGTATGTCCTTGTTACTTGGTGTCAGTGTATGTCTTTGTTGCTTGGTGTAAGTGTGTATCTTTGTAACTGGGTATCAGTGTATGTCTTTGATACTTGGTGTCAGTGTATGTCTTTGTTACTTGGTGTAAGTGTATGCCTTTGTTACTTGGTGTCAGTGTATGTATTTGTTACTTGGTGTCAATGTATGTCTGTGTTACTTGGTGTAAGTGTATGTCTTTGTTACTTGGTGTCAGTGTATGTCTTTGTTACTTGGTGTCAATGTATGTCTTTGATACTTGGTGTAAGTGTGTGTCTGTGTTACTTGGTGTAAGTGTGTGTCTGTGTTACTGGGTATCAGTGTATGTCTTTGTTCCTTGGTCTAGGTGTGTGCCTGTGTTACTGGGTATCAGTGTATGTCTTTGTTACTTGGTGTCAGTGTGTGTCTTTGTTACTTGGTGTAAGTGTATGTCTTTGTTACTTGGTGTCAGTGTATGTCTTTGATACTTGGTGTAAGTGTGTGTCTGTGTTACTGGGTATCAGTGTCTGTCTTTGTTACTTGGTGTAAGTGTGTGTCTGTGTTACTGGGTGTCAGTGTGTGTCTTTGTGAGCTGGCTTACGTGTGTGTCTGTGTTAATGGGTGTCAGTGTCTGTCCTGGTTACTTGGTGTAAGTGTGTGTTGTGTTACTGGGTATCAGTGTATGTCTTTGTTACTTGATGTCAGAGTATGTCCGTGTTACTTGGTGTAAGTGTGTGTCTTTGTTACTTGGTTTAAGTGCATGTCTTTGTTACTTGGTGCAAGTGTATGTCTTTGTTACTTGGTGTCAGTGTATGTCTTTGTTACTTGGTGTAAGTGTATGTCTTTGTTACTTGGTGTCAGTGTATGTCTTAGATACTTGGTGTAAGTGTGTGTCTGTTTTACTGGGTATCTGTGTCTGTCTTTGTTACTTGGTGAAAGTGTGTGTCTGTGTTACTGGGTATCTGTGTATGTCTTTGTTACTTGGTGTAAGTGCATGTCTTTGTTACTTGGTGTCAGTGTATGTCTTTGTACTTGGTGTAAGTGGATGTCTTTGTTACTGGGTGTCAGTGTATGTCTTTGTGACTTGGTGTAAGTGTGTGTCTGTGTTACTGGGTATCAGTGTCTGTCTTTGTTACTTAGTGTAAATGTGTGTCTGTGTTACTGGTATCAGTGTCTGTCTTTGTTACTGGGTGTCAGTGTGTGTCTTTGTGAGCTGGCTTACGTGTGTGTCTGTGTTAATGGGTGTCAGTGTCTGTCCTGGTTACTTGGTGTAAGTGTGTGTTGTGTTACTGGGTATCAGTGTATGTCTTTGTTACTTGATGTCAGAGTATGTCCGTGTTACTTGGTGTAAGTGTGTGTCTTTGTTACTTGGTTTAAGTGCATGTCTTTGTTACTTGATGCAAGTGTATGTCTTTGTTACTTGGTGTCAGTGTATGTCTTTGTTACTTGGTGTAAGTGTATGTCTTTGTTACTTGGTGTCAGTGTATGTCTTAGATACTTGGTGTAAGTGTGTGTCTGTTTTACTGGGTATCTGTGTCTGTCTTTGTTACTTGGTGAAAGTGTGTGTCTGTGTTACTGGGTATCTGTGTATGTCTTTGTTACTTGGTGTAAGTGCATGTCTTTGTTACTTGGTGTCAGTGTATGTCTTTGTACTTGGTGTAAGTGGATGTCTTTGTTACTGGGTGTCAGTGTATGTCTTTGTGACTTGGTGTAAGTGTGTGTCTGTGTTACTGGGTATCAGTGTCTGTCTTTGTTACTTAGTGTAAATGTGTGTCTGTGTTACTGGTATCAGTGTCTGTCTTTGTTACTGGGTGTCAGTGTGTGTCTTTGTGAGCTGGCTTACGTGTGTGTCTTTGTGACTTGGTGTCAGTGAATGTCTTTGTTACTTGGTGTAAGTGTGTGTCTTTGTTACATGGTGTAATTGTAAGTCTTCGTTACTTGGTGTCAGTGTATGTCTTTGTTACTTTGTGTCAGTGTGTGTCTGTGTTACTGGGTATCTGTGTATGTCTTTGTGACTTGGTATCAGTGTATGTCTTTGTTACTGGTTGTCAGTGTGTGTCTGTGTTACTGGGTATCAGTGTATGTCTTTGTGACTTGGTATCAGTGTATGTCTTTGTTACTGGGTGTCAGTGTGTGTCTGCGTTACTGGGTATCAGTGTATGTCTTTGTGACTGGGTGTCAGTGTCTGTCCTGGTTACTTGGTGTAGGTGTGTGCCTGTGTTACTGGGCATCAGTGTATGTCTTTGTTACTTGGTGTCAGTTTATGTCTTTGTTACTTGGTGTAAGTGTATGTCTTTGTTACTTGGTGTCAGTGTATGTCTTTGCTACTTGGTGTGAGTGTGTGTCTGTGTTACTGGGTATCAGTGTCTGTCTTTGTTACTGGGTGTCAGTGTGTGTCTTTGTGAGCTGGCTTACGTGTGTGTCTGTGTTAATGGGTGTCAGTGTCTGTCCTGGTTACTTGGTGTAAGTGTGTGTTGTGTTACTGGGTATCAGTGTATGTCTTTGTTACTTGATGTCAGAGTATGTCCGTGTTACTTGGTGTAAGTGTGTGTCTTTCTTACTTGGTGTAAGTGTATGTCTGTGTTACATGGTTTAAGTGCATGTCTTTGTTACTTGGTGTCAGTGTATGTCTTTGTGACTTGGTGTAAGTGTATGTCTTTGTTACTTGGTCTCAGTGTATGTCTTTGTTACTTGGTGTAAGTGTATGTCTTTGTTAATTGGTGTCAGTGTATGTCTTTGATACTTTGTGTAAGTGTGTGTCTGTGTTACTGGGTATCAGTGTCTATCTTTGTTACTTTGTGTAAGAGTGTGTCGGTGTTGCTGGGTATCAGTGTATGTCTTTGTTACTTGATGTCAGTGCAGGTCTGTGTTACTTGGTGTAAGTGTGTGTCTTGCTTACTTGGTGTAAGTGCATGTCTTTGTGACTTGGTGCAAGTGTATGTCTTTGTTACTTGGTGTCAGTGTATGTCTTTGTTACTTGGTGTAAGTGTATGTCTTTGTTACTTGGTGTCAGTGTATGTCTTAGATACTTGGTGTAAGTGTGTGTTTGTGTTACTGGGTATCTGTGTCTGTCTTTGTTACTTGGTGAAAGTGTGTGTCTGTGTTACTGGGTATCAGTGTATGTCTTTGTTACTTGGTGTAAGTGCATGTCTTTGTTACTTGGTGTCAGTGTATGTCTTTGTACTTGGTGTAAGTGGATGTCTTTGTTACTGGGTGTCAGTGTATGTCTTTGTGACTTGGTGTAAGTGTGTGTCTGTGTTACTGGGTATCAGTGTCTGTCTTTGTTACTTAGTGTAAATGTGTGTCTGTGTTACTGGTATCAGTGTCTGTCTTTGTTACTGGGTGTCAGTGTGTGTCTTTGTGAGCTGGCTTACGTGTGTGTCTGTGTTACTGGGTGTCAGTGTCTGTCCCGGTTACTTGGTGTAGGTGTGTGCCTGTGTTACTGGGTATCAGTGTATGGCTTTGTTACTTGGTGTCAGTTTATGTCTTTGTTACTTGGTGTAAGTGTATGTCTTTGTTACTTGGTGTCAGTGTATGTCTTTGCTACTTGGTGTGAGTGTGTGTCTGTGTTACTGGGTATCAGTGTATGTCTTTGATACTTGGTGTAAGTGTGTGTCTGTGTTACTGGGTATCAGTGTCTGTCTTTGTTACTTGGTGTAAGAGTGTGTCTGTGTTGCTGGGTATCAGTGTATGTCTTTGTTACTTGGTGTCAGTGTAGGTCTGTGTTACTTGGTGTAAGTGTGTGTCTTTCTTACTTGGTGCAAGTGCATGTCTTTGCGACTTGGTGTAAGAGCATGTCTTTGTTACTTGGTATCAGTGTCTGTCTTTGTTACTTGGTGTAAGAGTGTATCTGTGTTGCTGGGTATCAGTGTATGTCTTTGTTACTTGGTGTCAGTGTCGGTCTGTGTTACTTGGTGTTGGTGTGTGTCTTTCTTACTTGGTGTAAGTGCATGTCTTTGTGACTTGGTGTAAGTGTATGTCTTTGTTACTTGGTGTCAGAGTATGTCTTTGTTATTTGGTGTCAGTGTATGTCTTTGATACTTGGCGTAAGTGTGTGTCTGTGTTACTTGGTGTAAGTGTGTGTCTGTGTTACTGGGTATCAGTGTATGTCTTTGTTCCTTGGTGTAGGTATGCGCCTGTGTTACTGGGTATCAGTGTATGTCTTTGTTACTTGGTGTCAGTGTATGTCTTTGTTACTTGGTGTAAGTGTATGTCTTTGTTACTTGGTGTCAGTGTATGTCTTTGATACTTGGTGTAAGTGTGTGTCTGTGTTACTGGGTATCAGTGTCTGTCTTTGTTACTTGGTGTAAGTGTGTGTCTGTGTAACTGGGTATCAGTGTCTGTCTTTGTTACTGGGTGTCAGTGTGTGTTTTTGTGAGCTGGCTTACGTGTGTGTCTGTGTTAATGGGTGTCAGTGTCTGTCCTGGTTACTTGGTGTAAGTGTGTGTTGTGTTACTGGGTATCAGTGTATGTCTTTGTTACTTGATGTCAGAGTATGTCCGTGTTACTTGGTGTAAGTGTGTGTCTTTGTTACTTGGTGTAAGTGTATGTCTGTGTTACTTGGTGTAAGTGCATGTCTTTGTTACTTGGTGTCAGTGTATGTCTTTGTGACTTGGTGTAAGTGTATGTCTTTGTTACTTGGTGTCAGTGTATGTCTTTGTTACTTGGTGTAAGTGTGTGTCTTTGTTAATTGGTGTCAGTGTATGTCTTTGATACTTGGTGCAAGTGTGTGTCTGTGTTACTGGGTATCAGTGTCTGTCTTTGTTACTTTGTGTAAGAGTGTGTCGCTGTTGCTGGGTATCAGTGTATGTCTTTGTTACTTGATGTCAGTGCAGGTCTGTGTTACTTGGTGTAAGTGTGTGTCTTGCTTACTTGGTGTAAGTGCATGTCTTTGTGACTTGGTGCAAGTGTATGTCTTTGTTACTTGGTGTCAGTGTATGTCTTTGTTACTTGGTGAAAGTGTATGTCTTTGTTACTTGGTGTCAGTGTATGTCTTTGTACTTGGTGTAAGTGGATGTCTTTGTTACTGGGTGTCAGTGTATGTCTTTGTGACTTGGTGTAAGTGTGTGTCTGTGTTACTGGGTATCAGTGTCTGTCTTTGTTACTTAGTGTAAATGTGTGTCTGTGTTACTGCGTATCAGTGTCTGTCTTTGTTACTGGGTGTCAGTGTGTGTCTTTGTGAGCTGGCTTACGTGTGTGTCTGTGTTACTGGGTGTGAGTGTCTGTCCTGGTTACTTGGTGTAGGTGTGTGCCTGTGTTACTGGGTATCAGTGTATGTCTTTGTTACTTGGTGTCAGTTTATGTCTTTGTTACTTGGTGTAAGTGTATGTCTTTGTTTCTTGGTGTCAGTGTATGTCTTTGCTACTTGGTGTAAGTGTGTGTCTGTGTTACTGGGTATCAGTGTATGTCTTTGATACTTGGTGTAAGTGTGTGTCTGTGTTACTGGGTATCAGTGTCTGTCTTTGTTACTTGGTGTAAGAGTGTGTCTGTGTTGCTGGGTATCAGTGTATGTCTTTGTTACTTGGTGTCAGTGTAGGTCTGTGTTACTTGGTGTAAGTGTGTGTCTTTCTTCCTTGGTGTAAGTGCATGTCTTTGTGACTTGGTGTAAGAGTATGTCTTTGTTACTTGGTATCAGTGTCTGTCTTTGTTACTTGTTGTAATAATGTATCTGTGTTGCTGGGTATCAGTGTATGTCTTTGTTACTTGGTGTCAGTGTCGGTCTGTGTTACTTGGTGTTGGTGTGTGTCTTTCTTACTTGGTGTAAGCGCATGTCTTTGTGACTTGGTGTAAGTGTATGTCTTTGTTACTTGGTGTCAGAGTATGTCTTTGTTACTTGGTGTCAGTGTATGTCTTTGATACTTGGTGTAAGTGTGTGTCTGTGTTACTTGGTGTAAGTGTGAGTCTGTGTTACTGGGTATCAGTGTATGTCTTTGTTCCTTGGTGTAGGTGTGTGCCTGTGTTACTGGGTATCATTGTATGTCTTTGTTACTTGGTGTTGGTGTATGTCTTTGTTACTTGGTGTAAGTGTGTGTCTGTGTTACTTGGTGTAAGTGTATGTCTGTGTTACTTGGTGTAAGTGCATGTCTTTGTTACTTGGTGTCAGTGTATGTCTTTGTGACTTGGTGTAAGTGTATGTCTTTGTTACTTGGTGTCAGTGTCTGTCTTTGTTACTTGGTGTAAGTGTATGTCTTTGTTAATTGGTGTCAGTGTATGTCTTTGATACTTGGTGTAAGTGTGTGTCTGTGTTACTGGGTATCAGTGTCTGTCTTTGTTACTTTGTGTAAGAGTGTGTCGGTGTTGCTGGGTATCAGTGTATGTCTTTGTTACTTGATGTCAGTGCAGGTCTGTGTTACTTGGTGTAAGTGTGTGTCTTCCTTACTTGGTGTAAGTACATGTCTTTGTGACTTGGTGCAAGTGTATGTCTTTGTTACCTGGTGTCAGTGTATGTCTTTGTTACTTGGTGTAAGTGTATGTCTTTGTTACTTGGTGTCAGTGTATGTCTTAGATACTTGGTGTAAGTGTGTGTCTGTGTTACTGGGTATCTGTGTCTGTCTTTGTTACTTGGTGAAAGTGTGTGTCTGTGTTACTGGGTATCAGTGTATGTCTTTGTTACTTGGTGTAAGTGCATGTCTTTGTTACTTGGTGTCAGTGTATGTCTTTGTACTTGGTGTTAGTGGATGTCTTTGTTACTGGGTGTCAGTGTATGTCTTTGTGACTTGGTGTAAGTGTGTGTCTGTGTTACTGGGTATCAGTGTCTGTCTTTGTTACTTAGTGTAAATGTGTGTCTGTGTTACTGGGTATCAGTGTCTGTCTTTGTTACTGGGTGTCAGTGTGTGTCTTTGTGAGCTGGCTTACGTGTGTGTCTGTGTTACTGGGTGTCAGTGTCGGTCCTGGTTACTTGGTGTAGGTGTGTGCCTGTGTTACTGGGTATCAGTGTATGGCTTTGTTACTTGGTGTCAGTTTATGTCTTTGTTACTTGGTGTCAGTGTATGTCTTTTTTACTTGGTGTCAGTGTATGTCTTTGCTACTTGGTGTAACTGTGTGTCTGTGTTACTGGGTATCAGTGTATGTCTTTGATACTTGGTGTAAGTGTGTGTCTGTGCTACTGGGTATCAGTGTCTGTCTTTGTTACTTGGTGCAAGAGTGTGTCTGTGTTGCTGGGTATCAGTGTATGTCTTTGTTACTTGGTGTCAGTGTCGGTCTGTGTTACTTGGTGTTGGTGTGTGTCTTTCTTACTTGGTGTAAGTGCATGTCTTTGTGACTTGGTGTAAGTGTATGTCTTTGTTACTTGGTGTCAGAGTATGTCTTTGTTACTTGGTGTCAGTGTATGTCTTTGATACTTGGTGTAAGTGTGAGTCTGTGTTACTGGGTATCAGTGTCTGTCTTTGTTACTTGGTGAAAGTGTGCGTCCGTGTTACTGGGTATCAGTGTATGTCTTTGTTACTTGGTGTAAGTGCATGTATTTGTTACTTGGTGTCAGTGTATGGCTTTGTACTTGGCGTAAGTGGATGTCTTTGTTACTTGGTGTCAGTGTATGTCTGTGTTACTTGGTGTCAGTGTGTGTCTTTGTTACTTGGTGTCAGTGTATGTCTGTGTTACTTGGTGTAAGTGTATGTCTTTGTTACTTGGTGTAAGTGCATGTATTTGTTACTTGGTGTCAGTGTATGTCTTTGTACTTGGTGTAAGTGGATGTCTTTGTTACTTGGTGTCAGTGTATGTCGGTGTTACTTGGTGTCAGTGTGTGTATTTGTTACTTGGTGTCAGTGTATGTCTTTGTTACTTGGTGTAAGTGTGTGTCTGTGTTCCTGGGTGTCAGTCTATGTCTTTGTTACTTGGTGTAGGTGTGTGCCTGTGTTACTGTGTATCATTGTATGTCTTTGTTACTTGGTGTCAGTGTATGTCTTTGTTACTTGGTGTAAGTGTATGTCCTTGTTACTTGGTGTCAGTGTATGTTTTTGTTACTTGGTGTAAGTGTGTGTCTTTGTAACTGGGTATCAGTGTATGTCTTTGATACTTGGTGTCAGTGTATGTCTTTGTTACTTGGTGTAAGTGTATGTCTTTGTTACTTGGTTTCAGTGTATGTATTTGTTACTTGGTGTCAATGTATGTCTGTGTTACTTGGTGTAAGTGTATGTCTTTGTTACTTGGTGTCAGTGTATGTCTTTGTTACTTGGTGTCAGTGTCTGTCTTTGATACCTGGTGTAAGTGTGTGTCTGTGTTACTTGGTGTAAGTGTGTGTCTGTGTTACTGGGTATCAGTGTATGTCTTTGTTCCTTGGTGTAGGTGTGTGCCTGTGTTACTGGGCATCAGTGTATGTCTTTGTTACTTGGTGTCAGTGTATGTCTTTGTTACTTGCTGTCAGTGTATGTCATTGATACTTGGTGTAAGTGTGTGTCTGTGTTACTGGGTATCAGTGTCTGTCTTTGTTACTTGGTGTAAGTGTGTGTCTGTGTTACTGGGTATCAGTGTCTGTCTTTGTTACTGGGTGTCAGTGTGTGTCTTTGTGAGCTGGCTTACGTGTGTGTCTGTGTTACTGGGCGTCAGTGTCTGTCCTGGTTACTTGGTGTAAGTGTGTGTTGTGTTACTGGGTATCAGTGTATGTCTTTGTTACTTGGTGTAACTGTATGTCTGTGTTACTTGGTGTAAGTGCATGTCTTTGTTACTTGGTGTCAGTGTATGTCTTTGTGACTTGGTGTAAGTGTATGTCTTTGTTACTTGGTGTCAGTGTATGTCTTTGTTACTTGGTGTAAGTGTCTGTCTTTGTTAATTGGTGTCAGTGTATGTCTTTGATACTTGGTGTAAGTGTTTGTCTGTGTTACTGGGTATCAGTGTCTGTCTTTGTTACTTTGTGTAAGAGTGTGTCGGTGTTGCTGGGTATCAGTGTATGTCTTTGTTACTTGATGTCAGTGTAGGTCTGTGTTACTTGGTGTAAGTGTGTGTCTTGCTTACTTGGTGTAAGTGCATGTCTTTGTGACTTGGTGCAAGTGTATGTCTTTTTTACTTGGTGTCAGTGTATGTCTTTGTTACTTGGTGTAAGTGTATGTCTTTGTTACTTGGTGTCAGTGTATGTCTTTGATACTTGGTGTAAGTGTGTGTCTGTGTTACTGGGTATCTGTGTCTGTCTTTGTTACTTGGTGAAATTTGTGTCTGTGTTACTGGGTATCAGTGTATGTCTTTGTTACTTGGTGTAAGTGCATGCCTTTATTACTTGGTGTCAGTGTATGTCTTTGTACTTGGTGTAAGTGGATGTCTTTGTTACTTCGTGTCAGTGCATGTCTGTGTTACTTGGTGTCAGTGTGTGTCTTTGTTACTTGGTGTCAGTGTATGTCTGTGTTACTTGGTGTAAGTGTGTGTCTGTGTTACTTGGTATCAGTGTATGTCTTTGTTACTTGGTGTCAGTGTATGTCTTTGTTACTTGGTGCAAGTGTATGTCTTTGTTACTTGGTGTCAGTGTTTGTCTTTGTTACTTGGTGTAAGTGTGTGTCTGTGTTACTGGGTATCAGTGTATGTCTTTGATACTTGGTGTAAGTGTGTGTCTGTGTTACTGGGTATCAGTGTCTGTCTTTGTTACTTGGTGTCAGAGTGTGTCTGTGTTGCTGGTTATCAGTGGATGTCTTTGTTACTTGGTGTCAGTGTAGGTCTGTGTTACTTGGTGTAAGTGTGTGTCTTTCTTACTTGGTGTAAGTGCATGTCTTTGTGACTTGGTGTAAGAGTATGTCTTTGTTACTTGGTATCATTGTCTGTCTTTGTTACTTGGTGTAAGAGTGTAACTGTGTTGCTGGGTATCAGTGTATGTCTTTGTTACTTGGTGTCAGTGTAGGTCTGTGTTACTTGGTGTTGGTGTGTGTCTTTCTTACTTGGTGTAAGTGCATGTCTTTGTGAATTGGTGTAAGTGTATGTCTTTGATACTTGGTGTAAGTGTGAGTCTGTGTTACTGGGTATCAGTGTCTGTCTTTGTTACTTGGTGAAAGTGTGCGTCCGTGTTACTGGGTATCAGTGTATGTCTTTGTTACTTGGTGTAAGTGCATGTATTTGTTACTTGGTGTCAGTGTATGTCTTTGCTCTTGTTGTAAGTGGATGTCTTTGTTACTTGGTGTCAGTGTATGTTTGTGTTACTTGGTGCAAGTGTATGTCTTTGTTACTTGGTGTAAGTGCATGTATTTGTTACTTGGTGTCAGTGTATGTCTTTGTACTTGGTGTAAGTGGATGTCTTTGTTACTTGGTGTCAGTGTATGTCTGTGTTACTTGGTGTCAGTGTATGTCTGTGTTACTTGGTGTAAGTGTGTATCTGTGTTCCTGGGTGTCAGTATATGTCTTTGTTACGTGGTGTAGGTGTGTGCCTGTGTTACTGGGTATCATTGTATGTCTTTGTTACTTGGTGTCAGTGTATGTGTTTGTTACTTGGTGTAAGTGTATGTCCTTGTTACTTGGTGGCAGTGTATGTCTTTGTTACTTGCTGTAAGTGTGTGTCTTTGTTACTGGGTATCAGTGTATGTCTTTGTTACTTGGTGTAAGTGCATGTCTTTGTTACTTGGTGTCAGTGTCTGTCTTTGTACTTGGTGTAAGTGGATGTCTTTGTTACTGGGTGTCAGTGTATGTCTTTGTGACTTCGTGTAAGTGTGTGTCTGTGTTACTGGGTATCAGTGTCTGTCTTTGTTACTTGGTGTAAGTCTGTGTTACTGGGTATCAGTGTCTCTCTTTGTTACTGGGTGTCAGTGTGTGTCTTTGTGAGCTGGCTTACGTGTGTGTCTGTGTTACTGGGTGTCAGTGTCTGTCCTGGTTACTTGGTGTAAGTGTGTGTTGTGTTACTGGGTATCAGTGTATGTCTTTGTTACTTGGTGTCAGAGTATGTCCGTGTTACTTGGTGTAAGTGTGTGTCTTTGTTACTTGGTGTAAGTGTATGTCTGTGTTACTTGGTGTAAGTGCATGTCTTTGTTACTTGGTGTCAGTGGATGTCTTTGTGACTTGGTGTAAGTGTATGTCTTTGTTACTTGGTGTCAGTGTATGTATTTTTTTCTTGGTGTAAGTGTATGTCTTTGTGACTTGGTGTCAGTGTATGTCTTTGATACTTGGTGTAAGAGTGTGTCTGTGTTACTGGGTATCAGTGTCTGTCTTTGATACTTTGTGCAAGAGTGTGTCGGTGTTGCTGGGTATCAGTTTATGTCTTTGTAACTTGATGTCTGTGTAGGTCTATGTTACTTGGTGTAAGTGTGTGTCTTGCTTACTTGGTGTAAGTGCATGTCTTTGTGACTTGGTGCAAGTGTATGTCTTTGTTACTTGGTGTCAGTGTATGTCTTTGTTACTTGGTGTAAGTGTATGTCTTTGTTACTTGGTGTTAGTGTATGTCTTTGATACTTGGTGTAAGTGTGTGTCTGTGTTACTGGGTATCTGTGTCTGTCTTTGTTACTTGGTGAAATGTGTGTCTGTGTTACTGGGTATCAGTGTATGTCTTTGTTACTTGGTGTCAGTGTTTGTCTTTGTTACTTGGTGTAAGTGTGTGTCTGTGTTACTGGGTATCAGTGTATGTCTTTGATACTTGGTGTAAGTGTGTGTCTGTGTTACTGGGTATCAGTGTCTGTCTTTGTTACTTGGTGTCAGAGTGTGTCTGTGTTGCTGGTTATCAGTGGATGTCTTTGTTACTTGGTGTCAGTGTAGGTCTGTGTTACTTGGTGTAAGTGTGTGTCTTTCTTACTTGGTGTAAGTGCATGTCTTTGTGACTTGGTGTAAGAGTATGTCTTTGTTACTTGGTATCATTGTCTGTCTTTGTTACTTGGTGTAAGAGTGTAACTGTGTTGCTGGGTATCAGTGTATGTCTTTGTTACTTGGTGTCAGTGTAGGTCTGTGTTACTTGGTGTTGGTGTGTGTCTTTCTTACTTGGTGTAAGTGCTTGTCTTTGTGAATTGGTGTAAGTGTATGTCTTTGATACTTGGTGTAAGTGTGAGTCTGTGTTACTGGGTATCAGTGTCTGTCTTTGTTACTTGGTGAAAGTGTGCGTCCGTGTTACTGGGTATCAGTGTATGTCTTTGTTACTTGGTGTAAGTGCATGTATTTGTTACTTGGTGTCAGTGTATGTCTTTGTTCTTGTTGTAAGTGGATGTCTTTGTTACTTGGTGTCAGTGTATGTCTGTGTTACTTGGTGCAAGTGTATGTCTTTGTTACTTGGTGTAAGTGCATGTATTTGTTACGTGGTGTCAGTGTATTTCTTTTTACTTGGTGTAAGTGGATGTCTTTGTTACTTGGTGTCAGTGTATGTCTGTGTTACTTGGTGTCAGTGTATGTCTGTGTTACTTGGTGTAAGTGTGTATCTGTGTTCCTGGGTGTCAGTATATGTCTTTGTTACGTGGTGTAGGTGTGTGCCTGTGTTACTGGGTATCATTGTATGTCTTTGTTACTTGGTGTCAGTGTATGTGTTTGTTACTTGGTGTAAGTGTATGTCCTTGTTACTTGGTGGCAGTGTATGTCTTTGTTACTTGCTGTAAGTGTGTGTCTTTGTTACTGGGTATCAGTGTATGTCTTTGTTACTTGGTGTAAGTGCATGTCTTTGTTACTTGGTGTCAGTGTCTGTCTTTGTACTTGGTGTAAGTGGATGTCTTTGTTACTGGGTGTCAGTGTATGTCTTTGTGACTTCGTGTAAGTGTGTGTCTGTGTTACTGGGTATCAGTGTCTGTCTTTGTTACTTGGTGTAAGTCTGTGTTACTGGGTATCAGTGTCTCTCTTTGTTACTGGGTGTCAGTGTGTGTCTTTGTGAGCTGGCTTACGTGTGTGTCTGTGTTACTGGGTGTCAGTGTCTGTCCTGGTTACTTGGTGTAAGTGTGTGTTGTGTTACTGGGTATCAGTGTATGTCTTTGTTACTTGGTGTCAGAGTATGTCCGTGTTACTTGGTGTAAGTGTGTGTCTTTGTTACTTGGTGTAAGTGTATGTCTGTGTTACTTGGTGTAAGTGCATGTCTTTGTTACTTGGTGTAAGTGTATGTCTTTGTTACTTGGTGTCAGTGTATGTATTTTTTACTTGGTGTAAGTGTATGTCTTTGTGACTTGGTGTCAGTGTATGTCTTTGATACTTGGTGTAAGAGTGTGTCTGTGTTACTGGGTATCAGTGTCTGTCTTTGATACTTTGTGCAAGAGTGTGTCGGTGTTGCTGGGTATCAGTTTATGTCTTTGTAACTTGATGTCTGTGTAGGTCTATGTTACTTGGTGTAAGTGTGTGTCTTGCTTACTTGGTGTAAGTGCATGTCTTTGTGACTTGGTGCAAGTGTATGTCTTTGTTACTTGGTGTCAGTGTATGTCTTTGTTACTTGGTGTAAGTGTATGTCTTTGTTACTTGGTGTTAGTGTATGTCTTTGATACTTGGTGTAAGTGTGTGTCTGTGTTACTGGGTATCTGTGTCTGTCTTTGTTACTTGGTGAAATGTGTGTCTGTGTTACTGGGTATCAGTGTATGTCTTTGTTACTTGGTGTAAGAGCATGCCTTTGTTACTTGGTGTCAGTGTATGTCTTTGTACTTGGTGTAAGTGGATGTCTTTGTTACTTCGTGTCAGTGCATGTCTGTGTTACTTGGTGTCAGTGTGTGTCTTTGTTACTTGGTGTCAGTGTTTCTCTGTGTTACTGGCTGTCAGTGTGAATCTGTGTTCCTGGGTGTCAGTATATGTCTTTGTGACTTGGTGTCAGTGTATGTCTGTGTTACTTGGTGTAAGTGTGTGTCTGTGTTACTGGGTGTCAGTGTATGTCCTGGTTACTTGGTGTAGGTGTGTGCCTGTGTTACTGGGTATCAGTGTATGTCTTTGTTACTTGGTGTCAGTGAATGTCTTTGTTACTTGGTGTAGGTGTATGTCTTTGTTACTTGGTGTCAGGGTATGTCTTTGTTACTTGGTGTAAGTGTGTGTCTGTGTTACTGGGTATCAGTGTATGTCTTTGATACTTGTTGTAAGTGTGTGTCTGTGTTACTGGGTATCAGTGTCTGTCTTTGTTACTTGGTGTAAGAGTGTGTCTGTGTTGCTGGGTATCAGTGTATGTCTTTGTTACTTGGTGTCAGTGTAGGTCTGCGTTACTTGGTGTAAGTGTGTGTCTTTCTTACTTGGTGTAAGTGCATGTCTTTGTGACTTGGTGTAAGAGTATGTCTTTGTTACTTGGTATCAGTTTCTGTCTTTGTTACTTGGTGTAAGAGTGTATCTGTGTTGCTGGGTGTCAGTGTATGTCTCTGTTACTTGGTGTCAGTGTAGGTCTGTGTTACTTGGTGCAAGTGTGTGTCTGTGTTACTGGGTATCAGTGAATGTCTTTGTTACTTGGTGTAGGTGTGTGCCTGTGTTACTGGGTATCAGTGTATGTCTTTGTTACTTGGTGTCAGTGTATTTCTTTGTTACTTGATGTAAGTGTATGTCTTTGTTACTTGGTGTCAGTGTATGTCTTTGTTACTTGGTGTAAGTGTGTGTCTGTGTTACTGGGTATCAGTGTATGTCTTTGATACTTGGTGTAACTGTGTGTCTGTGTTACTGGGCATTAGTGTCTGTCTTTGTTACTTGGTGTAAGAGTGTGTCTGTGTTACTGGGTATCAGTGTATGTCTTTGTTACTTGGTGTCAGTGTATGTTTTTGTTACTTGGTGTAAGTGTATGTCTTTGTTACTTGGTGTCAGTGTATGTCTTTGTTACTTGGTGTAAGTGTGTGTCTGTGTTACTTGGTGTCAGTGTATGTCTGTGTTACTTGGTGTAAGTGTGTGTCTTTCTTACTTGGTGTAAGTGCATGTCTCTGTGACTTGGTGTAAGAGTTTGTCTTTGTTACTTGGTTTCAGTGTCTGTCTTTGATACTTGGTGTAAGAGTGTATCTTTGTTGCTGGGTATCAGTGTATGTCTTTGTTACTTGGTGTCAGTGTAGGTCTGTGTTACTTGGTGTTGGTGTGTGTCTTTCTTACTTGGTGTCAGTGTATGTCTTTGTGACTTGGTGTCAGTGTATGCCTTTGATACTTGGTGTAAGTGTGAGTCTGTGTTACTGGGTATCAGTGTCTGTCTTTGTTACTTGGTGAAAGTGTGCGTCCGTGTTACTGGGTATCAGTGTATGTCTCTGTTACTTGGTGTAAGTGCATGTATTTGTTACTTTGTGTCAGTGTATGTCTTTGTACTTGGTGTAAGTGTATGTCCTTGTTACTTGGTGGCAGTGTATGTCTTTGTTACTTGGTGTACGTGTGTGTCTTTGTTACTTGGTGTCAGCGTATGTCTTTGTACTTGGTGTAAGTGGATGTCTTTGTTACTGGGTGTCAGTGTATGTCTTTGTTACTTGGTGTAAGTGCATGTCTTTGTTACTTGGTGTCAGTGTATGTCTTTGTACTTGGTGTAAGTGGATGTCTTTGTTACTGGGTGTCAGTGTATGTCTTTGTGACTTCGTGTAAGTGTGTGTCTGTTTTACTGGGTATCAGTGTCTGTCTTTGTTACTTGGTGTAAGTCTGTGTTACTGGGTATCAGTGTCTCTCTTTGTTACTGGGTGTCAGTGTGTGTCTTTGTGAGCTGGCTTACGTGTGTGTCTGTGTTACTGGGTGTCAGTGTCTGTCCTGGTTACTTGGTGTAAGTGTGTGTTGTGTTACTGGGTATCAGTGTATGTCTTTGTTACTTGGTGTCAGAGTATGTCCGTGTTACTTGGTGTAAGTGTGTGTCTTTGTTACTTGGTGTAAGTGTATGTCTGTGTTACTTGGTGTAAGTGCATGTCGTTGTTACTTGGTGTCAGTGGATGTCTTTGTGACTTGCTGTAAGTGTATGTCTTTGTTACTTGGTGTCATTGTATGTCTTTGTTACTTGGTGTCAGTGTATGTCTTTGATACCTGGTGTAAGTGTGTGTCTGTGTTACTTTTTGTAAGTGTGTGTCTGTGTTACTGGGTATCAGTGTATGTCTTTGTTCCTTGGTGTAGGTGTGTGCCTGTGTTACTGGGCATCAGTGTATGTCTTTGTTACTTGGTGTCAGTGTATGTCTTTGTTACTTGGTGTCAGTGTATGTCATTGATACTTGGTGTAAGTGTGTGTCTGTGTTACTGGGTATCAGTGTCTGTCTTTGTTACTTGGTGTAAGTGTGTGTCTGTGTTACTGGGTATCAGTGTCTGTCTTTGTTACTGGGTGTCAGTGTGTGTCTTTGTGAGCTGGCTTACGTGTGTGTCTGTGTTACTGGGTGTCAGTGTCTGTCCTGGTTACTTGGTGTAAGTGTGTGTTGTGTTACTGGGTATCAGTGTATGTCTTTGTTACTTGGTGTCAGAGTATGTCCGTGTTACTTGGTGTAAGTGTGTGTCTTTGTTACTTGGTGTAACTGTATATCTGTGTTACTTGGTGTAAGTGCATGTCTTTGTTACTTGGTGTCAGTGTATGTCTTTGTGACTTGGTGTAAGTGTATGTCTTTGTTAATTGGTGTCAGTGTATGTCTTTGATACTTGGTGTAAGTGTTTGTCTGTGTTACTGGGTATCAGTGTCTGTCTTTGTTACTTCGTGTAAGAGTGTGTCGGTGTTGCTGGGTATCAGTGTATGTCTTTGTTACTTGATGTCAGTGTAGGTCTGTGTTACTTGGTGTAAGTGTGTGTCTTGCTTACTTGGTGTAAGTGCATGTCTTTGTGACTTGGTGCAAGTGTATGTCTTTTTTACTTGGTGTCAGTGTATGTCTTTGTTACTTGGTGTAAGTGTATGTCTTTGTTACTTGGTGTCAGTGTATGTCTTTGATACTTGGTGTAAGTGTGTGTCTGTGTTACTGGGTATCTGTGTCTGTCTTTGTTACTTGGTGAAATTTGTGTCTGTGTTACTGGGTATCAGTGTATGTCTTTGTTACTTGGTGTAAGTGCATGCCTTTGTTACTTGGTGTCAGTGTATGTCTTTGTACTTGGTGTCAGTGTGTGTCTTTGTTACTTGGTGTCAGTGTATGTCTGTGTTACTTGGTGTAAGTGTGTGTCTGTGTTACTTGGTATCAGTGTATGTCTTTGTTACTTGGTGTCAGTGCATGTCTTTGTTACTTGGTGCAAGTGTATGTCTTTGTTACTTGGTGTCAGTGTATGTCTTTGTTACTTGGTGTAAGTGTGTGTCTGTGTTACTGGGTATCAGTGTATGTCTTTGATACTTGGTGTAAGTGTGTGTCTGTGTTACTGGGTATCAGTGTCTGTCTTTGTTACTTGGTGTAAGAGTGTGTCTGTGTTGCTGGGTATCAGTGGATGTCTTTGTTACTTGGTGTCAGTGTAGGTCTGTGTTACTTGGTGTAAGTGTGTGTCTTTCTTACTTGGTGTAAGTGCATGTCTTTGTGACTTGGTGTAAGAGTATGTCTTTGTTACTTGGTATCATTGTCTGTCTTTGTTACTTGGTGTAAGAGTGTAACTGTGTTGCTGGGTATCAGTGTATGTTTTTGTTACTTGGTGTCAGTGTAGGTCTGTGTTACTTGGTGTTGGTGTGTGTCTTTCTTACTTGGTGTAAGTGCATGTCTTTGTGAATTGGTGTAAGTGTATGTCTTTGTTACTTGGTGTCAGTGTATGTCTTTGATACTTGGTGTAAGTGTGAGTCTGTGTTACTGGGTATCAGTGTCTGTCTTTGTTACTTGGTGAAAGTGTGCGTCCGTGTTACTGGGTATCAGTGTATGTCTTTGTTACTTGGTGTAAGTGCATGTATTTGTTACTTGGTGCCAGTGTATGTCTTTGTTCTTGTTGTAAGTGGATGTCTTTGTTACTTGGTGTCAGTGTATGTCTGTGTTACTTGGTGTCAGTGTGTGTCTTTGTTACTTAGTGTCAGTGTATGTCTGTGTTACTTGGTGCAAGTGTATGTCTTTGTTACTTGGTGTAAGTGCATGTATTTGTTACTTGGTGTCAGTGTATGTCTTTGTACTTGGTGTAAGTGGATGTCTTTGTTACTTGGTGTCAGTGTATGTCTGTGTTACTTGGTGTCAGTGTGTCTCTTTGTTACTTGGTGTCAGTGTATGTCTGTGTTACTTGGTGTAAGTGTGTATCTGTGTTCCTGGGTGTCAGTATATGTCTTTGTTACGTGGTGTAGGTGTGTGCCTGTGTTACTGGGTATCATTGTATGTCTTTGTTACTTGGTGTCAGTGTATGTGTTTGTTACTTGGTGTAAGTGTATGTCCTTGTTACTTGGTGGCAGTGTATGTCTTTGTTACTTGGTGTAAGTGTGTGTCTTTGTTACTGGGTATCAGTGTATGTCTTTGTTACTTGGTGTAAGTGCATGTCTTTGTTACTTGGTGTCAGTGTCTGTCTTTGTACTTGGTGTAAGTGGATGTCTTTGTTACTGGGTGTCAGTGTATGTCTTTGTGACATCGTGTAAGTGTGTGTCTGTGTTACTGGGTATCAGTGTCTGTCTTTGTTACTTGGTGTAAGTCTGTGTTACTGGGTATCAGTGTCTCTCTTTGTTACTGGGTGTCAGTGTGTGTCTTTGTGAGCTGGCGTACGTGTGTGTCTGTGTTACTGGGTGTCAGTGTCTGTCCTGGTTACTTGGTGTAAGTGTGTGTTGTGTTACTGGGTATCAGTGTATGTCTTTGTTACTTGGTGTCAGAGTATGTCCGTGTTACTTGGTGTAAGTGTGTGTCTTTGTTACTTGGTGTAAGTGTATGTCTGTGTTACTTGGTGTAAGTGCATGTCTTTGTTACTTGGTGTCAGTGGATGTCTTTGTGACTTGGTGTAAGTGTATGTCTTTGTTACTTGGTGTCAGTGTATGTATTTTTTACTTGGTGTAAGTGTATGTCTTTGTTAATTGGTGTCAGTGTATGTCTTTGATACTTGGTGTAAGTGTGTGTCTGTGTTACTGGGTATCAGTGTCTGTCTTTGATACTTTGTGCAAGAGTGTGTCGGTGTTGCTGGGTATCAGTTTATGTCTTTGTAACTTGATGTCAGTGTAGGTCTATGTTACTTGGTGTAAGTGTGTGTCTTGCTTACTTGGTGTAAGTGCATGTCTTTGTGACTTGGTGCAAGTGTATGTCTTTGTTACTTGGTGTCAGTGTATGTCTTTGTTACTTGGTGTAAGTGTATGTCTTTGTTACTTGGTGTTAGTGTATGTCTTTGATACTTGGTGTAAGTGTGTGTCTGTGTTACTGGGTATCTGTGTCTGTCTTTGTTACTTGGTGAAATGTGTGTCTGTGTTACTGGGTATCAGTGTATGTCTTTGTTACTTGGTGTAAGTGCATGCCTTTGTTACTTGGTGTCAGTGTATGTCTTTGTACTTGGTGTAAGTGGATGTCTTTGTTACTTCGTGTCAGTGCATGTCTGTGTTACTTGGTGTCAGTGTGTGTCTTTGTTACTTGGTGTCAGTGTTTCTCTGTGTTACTGGCTGTCAGTGTGAATCTGTGTTCCTGGGTGTCAGTATATGTCTTTGTGACTTGGTGTCAGTGTATGTCTGTGTTACTTGGTGTAAGTGTGTGTCTGTGTTACTGGGTGTCAGTGTATGTCTTTGTTAATTGGTGTAGGTGTGTGCCTGTGTTACTGGGTATCAGTGTATGTCTTTGTTACTTGGTTTCAGTGAATGTCTTTGTTACTTGGTGTAGGTGTATGTCTTTGTTACTTGGTGTCAGTGTATGTCTTTGTTACTTGGTGTAAGTGTGTGTCTGTGTTACTGGGTATCAGTGTATGTCTTTGATACTTGTTGTAAGTGTGTGTCTGTGTTACTGGGTATCAGTGTCTGTCTTTGTTACTTGGTGTAAGAGTGTGTCTGTGTTGCTGGGTATCAGTGTATGTCTTTGTTACTTGGTGTCAGTGTAGGTCTGCGTCACTTGGTGTAAGTGTGTGTCTTTCTTACTTGGTGTAAGTGCATGTCTTTGTGACTTGGTGTAAGAGTATGTCTTTGTTACTTGGTATCAGTTTCTGTCTTTGTTACTTGGTGTAAGAGTGTATCTGTGTTGCTGGGTATCAGTGTATGTCTTTTGTTACTTGGTGTCAGTGTAGGTCTGTGTTACTTGGTGCAAGTGTGTGTCTGTGTTACTGGGTATCAGTGAATGTCTTTGTTACTTGGTGTAGGTGTGTGCCTGTGTTACTGGGTATCAGTGTATGTCTTTGTTACTTGGTGTCAGTGTATTTCTTTGTTACTTGGTGTCAGTGTATGTCTTTGTTACTTGGTGTCAGTGTATGTCTTTGTTACTTGGTGTAAGTGTGTGTCTGTGTTATTGGGTATCAGTGTATGTCTTTGATACTTGGTGTAACTGTGTGTCTGTGTTACTGGGCATTAGTGTCTGTCTTTGTTACTTGGTGTCAGTGTATGTTTTTGTTACTTGGTGTAAGTGTATGTCTTTGTTACTTGGTGTCAGTGTATGTCTTTGTTACTTGGTGTAAGTGTGTGTCTGTGTTACTTGGTGTCAGTGTATGTCTGTGTTACTGGGTATCAGTGTATGTCTTTGTTACTTGGTGTAAGTGCATGTCTTTGTTACTTGGTGTCAGTGTATGTCTTTGTACTTGGTGTAAGTGGATGTCTTTGTTACTGGGTGTCAGTGTATGTCTTTGTGACTTCGTGTAAGTGTGTGTCTGTGTTACTGGGTATCAGTGTCTGTCTTTGTTACTTGGTGTAAGTCTTTGTTACTGGGTATCAGTGTCTCTCTTTGTTACTGGGTGTCAGTGTGTGTCTTTGTGAGCTGGCTTACGTGTGTGTCTGTGTTACTGGGTGTCAGTGTCTGTCCTGGTTACTTGGTGTAAGTGTGTGTTGTGTTACTGGGTATCAGTGTATGTCTTTGTTACTTGGTGTCAGAGTATGTCCGTGTTACTTGGTGTAAGTGTGTGTCTTTGTTACTTGGTGTAAGTGTATGTCTGTGTTACTTGGTGTAAGTGCATGTCTTTGTTACTTGGTGTCAGTGGATGTCTTTGTGACTTGGTGTAAGTGTATGTCTTTGTTACTTGGTGTCAGTGTATGTATTTGTTACTTGGTGTAAGTGTATGTCTTTGTTAATTGGTGTCAGTGTATGTCTTTGATACTTGTTGTAAGTGTGTGTCTGTGTTACTGGGTATCAGTGTCTGTCTTTGATACTTTGTGCAAGAGTGTGTCGGTGTTGCTGGGTATCAGTGTATGTCTTTGTAACTTGATGTCAGTGTAGGTCTATGTTACTTGGTGTAAGTGTGTGTCTTGCTTACTTGGTGTAAGTGCATGTCTTTGTGACTTGGTGCATGTTTATGTCTTTGTTACTTGGTGTCAGTGTATGTCTTTGTTACTTGGTGTAAGTGTATGTCTTTGTTACTTGGTGTTAGTGTATGTCTTTGATACTTGGTGTAAGTGTGTGTCTGTGTTACTGGGTATCTGTGTCTGTCTTTGTTACTTGGTGAAAGGTGTGACTGTGTTACTGGGTATCAGTGTCTGTCTTTGTTACTTGGTGTAAGAGTGTGTCTGTGTTGCTGGGTATCAGTCTATGTCTTTGTTACTTGGTGTCAGTCTAGGTCTGCGTTACTTGGTGTAAGTGTGTGTCTTTCTTACTTGGTGTAAGTGCATGTCTTTGTGACTTGGTGTAAGTGTGTGTCTGTGTTACTGGGTATCTGTGTCTGTCTTTGTTACTTGGTGAAATGTGTGTCTGTGTTACTGGGTATCAGTGTATGTCTTTGTTACTTGGTGTAAGTGCATGCCTTTGTTACTTGGTGTCAGTGTATGTCTTTGTACTTGGTGTAAGTGGATGTCTTTGTTACCTCGTGTCAGTGCATGTCTGTGTTACTTGGTGTCAGTGTGTATCTTTGTTACTTGGTGTCAGTGTTTCTCTGTGTTACTTGGTGTAAGTGTGTGTCTGTGTTACTGGGTGTCAGTGTATGTCTTTGTTACTTGGTGTAGGTGTGTGCCTGTGTTACTGGGTATCAGTGTATGTCTTTGTTACTTGGTGTCAGTGTATGTCTTTGTTACTTGGTGTAGGTGTATGTCTTTGTTAATTGGTGTCAGTGTATGTCTTTGTTACTTGGTGTAAGTGTGTGTCTGTGTTACTGGGTATCAGTGTATGTCTTTGATACTTGTTGTAAGTGTGTGTCTGTGTTACTGGGTATCAGTGTCTGTCTTTGTTACTTGGTGTAAGAGTGTGTCTGTGTTGCCGGGTATCAGTGTATGTCTTTGTTACTTGGTGTCAATGTAGGTCTGCGTTACTTGGTGTAAGTGTGTGTCTTTCTTACTTGGTGTAAGTGCATGTCTTTGTTACTTGGTATCAGTTTCTGTCTTTGTTACTTGGTGTAAGAGTGTATCTGTGTTGCTGGGTAATCAGTGTATGTCTTTGTTACTTGGTGTCAGTGTAGGTCTGTGTTACTTGGTGTAAGTGTGTGTCTGTGTTACTGGGTATCAGTTTATGTCTTTGTTACTTGGTGTAGGTGTGTGCCTGTGTTACTGGGTATCAGTGTATGTCTTTGTTACTTGGTGTCAGTGTATTTCTTTGTTACTTGGTGTAAGTGTATGTCTTTGTTACTTGGTGTCAGTGTATGTCTTTGTTACTTGGTGTAAGTGTGTGTCTGTGTTACTGGGTACCAGTGTATGTCTTTGATACTTGGTGTAACTGTGTGTCTGTGTTACTGGGCATTAGTGTCTGTCTTTGTTACTTGGTGTCAGTGTATGCCTTTGTTACTTGGTGTAAGTGTATGTCTTTGTTACTTGGTTTAAGTGCATGTCTTTGTTACTTGGTGTCAGTGTATGTCTTTGTGACTTGGTGTAAGTGTATGTCTTTGTGACTTGGTGCAAGTGTATGTCTTTGTTACTTGGTGTAAGTGCATGTCTTTGTTACTTGGTGTCAGTGTATGTCTTTGTACTTGGTGTAAGTGGATGTCTTTGTTACTGGGTGTCAGTGTATGTCTTTGTGACTTCGTGTAAGTGTGTGTCTGTGTTACTGGGTATCAGTGTCTGTCTTTGTTACTTGGTGTAAGTCTGTGTTACTGGGTATCAGTGTCTCTCTTTGTTACTGGGTGTCAGTGTGTGTCTTTGTGAGCTGGCTTACGTGTGTGTCTGTGTTACTGGGTGTCAGTGTCTGTCCTGGTTACTTGGTGTAAGTGTGTGTTGTGTTACTGGGTATCAGTGTATGTCTTTGTTACTTGGTGTCAGAGTATGTCCGTGTTACTTGGTGTAAGTGTGTGTCTTTGTTACTTGGTGTAAGTGTATGTCTGTGTTACTTGGTGTAAGTGCATGTCTTTGTTACTTGGTGTCAGTGGATGTCTTTGTGACTTGGTGTAAGTGTATGTCTTTGTTACATGGTGTCAGTGTATGTATTTGTTACTTGGTGTAAGTGTATGTCTTTGTTAATTGGTGTCAGTGTATGTCTTTGATACTTGTTGTAAGTGTGTGTCTGTGTTACTGGGTATCAGTGTCTGTCTTTGATACTTTGTGCAAGAGTGTGTCGGTGTTGCTGGGTATCAGTGTATGTCTTTGTAACTTGATGTCAGTGTAGGTCTATGTTACTTGGTGTAAGTGTGTGTCTTGCTTACTTGGTGTAAGTGCATGTCTTTGTGACTTGGTGCAAGTTTATGTCTTTGTTACTTGGTGTCAGTGTATGTCTTTGTTACTTGGTGTAAGTGTATGTCTTTGTTACTTGGTGTTAGTGTATGTCTTTGATACTTGGTGTAAGTGTGTGTCTGTGTTACTGGGTATCTGTGTCTGTCTTTGTTACTTGGTGAAATGTGTGACTGTGTTACTGGGTATCAGTGTCTGTCTTTGTTACTTGGTGTAAGAGTGTGTCTGTGTTGCTGGGTATCAGTCTATGTCTTTGTTACTTGGTGTCAGTCTAGGTCTGCGTTACTTGGTGTAAGTGTGTGTCTTTCTTACTTGGTGTAAGTGCATGTCTTTGTGACTTGGTGTAAGTGTGTGTCTGTGTTACTGGGTATCTGAGTCTGTCTTTGTTACTTGGTGAAATGTGTGTCTGTGTTACTGGGTATCAGTGTATGTCTTTGTTACTTGGTGTAAGTGCATGCCTTTGTTACTTGGTGTCAGTGTATGTCTTTGTACTTGGTGTAAGTGGATGTCTTTGTTACCTCGTGTCAGTGCATGTCTGTGTTACTTGGTGTCAGTGTGTATCTTTGTTACTTGGTGTCAGTGTTTCTCTGTGTTACTTGGTGTAAGTGTGTGTCTGTGTTACTGGGTGTCAGTGTATGTCTTTGTTACTTGGTGTAGGTGTGTGCCTGTGTTACTGGGTATCAGTGTATGTCTTTGTTACTTGGTGTCAGTGTATGTCTTTGTTACTTGGTGTAGGTGTATGTCTTTGTTACTTGGTGTCAGTGTATGTCTTTGTTACTTGGTGTAAGTGTGTGTCTGTGTTACTGGGTATCAGTGTATGTCTTTGATACTTGTTGTAAGTGTGTGTCTGTGTTACTGGGTATCAGTGTCTGTCTTTGTTACTTGGTGTAAGAGTGTGTCTGTGTTGCCGGGTATCAGTGTATGTCTTTGTTACTTGGTGTCAATGTATGTCTTTGTTACTTGGTGTCAGTGTATGTCTTTGTTACTTGGTGTAAGTGTGTGTCTGTGTTACTTGGTGTCAGTGTAGGTCTGTGTTACTTGGTGTAAGTGTGTGTCTTTCTTACTTGGTGTAAGTGCATGTCTTTGTGACTTGGTGTAAGAGTATGTCTTTGTTACTTGGTATCAGTGTCTGTCTTTGTTACTTGGTGTAAGAGTGTATCTGTGTTGCTGGTTATCAGTGTATGTCTTTGTTACTTGGTGTCAGTGTAGGTCTGTGTTACTTGGTGTTGGTGTGTGTCTTTCTTACTTGGTGTCAGTGTATGTCTTTGTGACTTGGTGTCAGTGTATGTCTTTGATACTTGGTGTAAGTGTGAGTCTGTGTTACTGGGTATCAGTGTCTGTCTTTGTTACTTGGTGAAAGTGTGCGTCCGTGTTACTGGGTATCATTGTATGTCTTTGTTACTTGGTGTAAGTGCATGTATTTGTTACTTTGTGTCAGTGTATGTCTTTGTACTTGGTGTAAGTGTATGTCCTTGTTACTTGGTGGCAGTGTATGTCTTTGTTACTTGGTGTAAGTGTGTGTCTTTGTTACTGGGTATCAGTGTATGTCTTTGTTACTTGGTGTAAGTGCATGTCTTTGTTTCTTGGTGTCAGTGTATGTCTTTGTACTTGGTGTAAGTGGATGTCTTTGTTACTGGGTGTCAGTGTATGTCTTTGTGACTTCGTGTAAGTGTGTGTCTGTGTTACTGGGTATCAGTGTCTGTCTTTGTTACTTGGCGTAAGTCTGTGTTACTGGGTATCAGTGTCTCTCTTTGTTACTGGGTGTCAGTCTGTGTCTTTGTGAGCTGGCTTACGTGTGTGTCTGTGTTACTGGGTGTCAGTGTCTGTCCTGGTTACTTGGTGTAAGTGTGTGTTGTGTTACTGGGTATCAGTGTATGTCTTTGTTACTTGGTGTCAGAGTATGTCCGTGTTACTTGGTGTAAGTGTGTGTCTTTGTTACTTGGTGTAAGTGTATGTCTGTGTTACTTGGTGTAAGTGCATGTCTTTGTTACTTAGTGTCAGTGGATGTCTTTGTGACTTGGTGTAAGTGTATGTCTTTGTTACTTGGTGTCAGTGTATGTATTTGTTACTTGGTGTAAGTGTATGTCTTTGTTAATTGGTGACAGTGTATGTCTTTGATACTTGGTGTAAGTGTGTGTCTGTGTTACTGGGTATCAGTGTCTGTCTTTGATACTTTGTGCAAGAGTGTGTCGGTGTTGCTGGGTATCAGTGTATGTCTTTGTAACTTGATGTCAGTGTAGGTCTATGTTACTTGGTGTAAGTGTGTGTCTTGCTTACTTGGTGTAAGTGCATGTCTTTGTGACTTGGTGCAAGTGTATGTCTTTGCTACTTGGTGTCAGTGTATGTCTTTGTTACTTGGTGTAAGTGTATGTCTTTGTTACTTGGTGTTAGTGTATGTCTTTGATACTTGGTGTAAGTGTGTGTCTGTGTTACTGGGTATCTGTGTCTGTCTTTGTTACTTGGTGAAATGTGTGTCTGTGTTACTGGGTATCAGTGTATGTCTTTGTTACTTGGTGTAAGTGCATGCCTTTGTTACTTGGTGTCATTGTATGTCTTTGTACTTGGTGTAAGTGGATGTCTTTGTTACTTCGTGTCAGTGCATGTCTGTGTTACTTGGTGTCAGTGTGTGTCTTTGTTACTTGGTGTCAGTGTTTCTCTGTGTTACTGGCTGTCAGTGTGAATCTGTGTTCCTGGGTGTCAGTATATGTCTTTGTGACTTGGTGTCAGTGTATGTCTGTGTTACTTGGTGTAAGTGTGTGTCTGTGTTACTGGGTGTCAGTGTATGTCTTTGTTACTTGGTGTAGGTGTATGTCTTTGTTACTTGGTGTCAGTGTATGTCTTTGTTACTTGGTGTAAGTGTGTGTCTGTGTTACTGGGTATCAGTGTATGTCTTTGATACTTGTTGTAAGTGTGTGTCTGTGTTACTGGGTATCAGTGTCTGTCTTTGTTACTTGGTGTCAGTGTAGGTCTGCGTTACTTGGTGTAAGTATGTGTCTTTCTTACTTGGTGTAAGTGCCTGTCTTTGTGACTTGGTGTAAGAGTATGTCTTTGTTACTTGGTATCAGTTTCTGTCTTTGTTACTTGGTGTAAGAGTGTATCTGTGTTGCTGGGTATCAGTGCATGTATTTGTTACTTTGTGTCAGTGTATGTCTTTGTACTTGGTGTAAGTGGATGTCTTTGTTACTTGGTGTCAGTGTATGTCTGTGTTACTTGGTGTCAGTGTGTGTCTTTGTTACTTGGTGTCAGTGTATGTCTGTGTTACTTGGTGTAAGTGTATGTCTTTGTTACTTGGTGTAAGTGCATGTATTTGTTACTTGGTGTCAGTGTGTCTTTGTACTTGGTGTAAGTGGATGTCTTTGTTACTTGGTGTCAGTGTATGTCTGTGTTACTTGGTGTCAGTGTGTGTCTTTGTTACTTGGTGTCAGTGTATGTCTGTGTTACATGGTGTCAGTGTGTGTCTTTGTTACTTGGTGTCAGTGTATGTCTGTGTTACTTGGTGTAAGTGTGTATCTGTGTTCCTGGGTGTCAGTATATGTCTTTGTTACTTGGTGTAGGTGTGTGCCTGTGTTACTGGGTATCATTGTATGTCTTTGTTACTTGGTGTCAGTGTATGTCTTTGTTACTTGGTGTAAGTGTGTGTCTTTGTTACTGGGTATCAGTGTATGTCTTTGATACTTGGTGTCAGTGTATGTCTTTGTTACTTGGTGTAAGTGTATGTCTTTGTTACTTGGTGTCAGTGTATGTATTTGTTACTTGGTGTCAATGTATGTCTCTGTTACTTGGTGTAAGTGTATGTCTTTGTTACTTGGTGTCAGTGTATGTCTTTGTTACTTGGTGTCAGTGTATGTCTTTGATACTTGGTGTAAGTGTGTGTCTGTGTTCCTTGGTGCAGGTGTGTGCCTGTGTTACTGGGTATCAGTGTATGTCTTTGTTACTTGGTGTCAGTGTATGTCTTTGTTACTTGGTGTAAGTGTATGTCTTTGTTACTTGGTGTCAGTGTATGTCTTTGACACTTGGTGTAAGTGTGTGTCTGTGTTACTGGGTATCTGTGTCTGTCTTTGTTACTTGGTGAATGTGTGTGTCTGTGTTACTGGGTATCAGTGTATGTCTTTGTTACTTTGTGTCAGTGTATGTCTTTGTACTTGGTGTAAGTGGATGTCTTTGTTACTGGGTGTCAGTGTATGTCTTTGTGACTTCGTGTAAGTGTGTGTCTGTGTTACTGGGTATCAGTGTCTGTCTTTGTTACTTGGTGTAAGTTTATGTCTTTGTTACTTGGTATCAGTGTCTGTCTTTGTTACTGGGTGTCAGTGTGTGTCTTTGTGAGCTGGCTTACGTGTGTGTCTGTGTTACTGGGTGTCAGTGTCTGTCCTGGTTACTTGGTGTAAGTGTGTGTTGTGTTACTGGGTATCAGTGTATGTCTTTGTTACTTGGTGTCAGAGTATGTCCGTGTTACTTGGTGTAAGTGTGTGTCTTTGTTACTTGGTGTAAGTGTATGTCTGTGTTACTTGGTGTAAGTGCATGCCTTTGTTACTTGGTGTCAGTGTATGTCTTTGTGACTGGGTGTAAGTGTATGTCTTTGTTACTTGGTGTCAGTGTATGTATTTGTTACTGGGTATCAGTGTATGTCTTTGTGATTTGGTGTAAGTGTATGTCTTTGTTACTTGGTGTCAGTGTATGTATTTGTTACTGGGTATCAGTGAATGTCTTTGTTACTTGGTGTAGGTGTGTGCCTATGTTACTGGGTATCAGTGCATGTCTTTGTTACTTGGTGTCAGTGTATGTCTTTGTTACTTGGTGCAGGTGTGTGCGTGTGTTACTGCGTATCGGTGTATGTCTTTGTTACTTGGTGTCAGTGTATGTCTTTGTTACTTGGTGTCAGTGTATGTCTGTGTTACTTGGTGTAAGTGTATGTCTTTGTTACTTGGTGTCAGTCTAAGTCTTTGTTACTTTGTGCAAGAGTGTGTCTGTGTTGCTGGGTATCAGTGTATGTCTTTGTTACTTGGTGTCAGTGGAGGTCTGTGTAACTTAGTGTAAGTGTGTGTCTTTCTTACTTGGTGTAAGTGCCTGTCGTTGTGACTTGGTGTACGTGTATGTCTTTGTTACTTGGTGTCAGTGTATGTCTTTGTTACTTGATGTAAGTTTATGTCTTTGTTACTTGGTGTCAGTGTATGTCTTTGTTACTTGATGTAAGTGCGTGTCTGTGTTACTGGGTATCAGTGTCCGTCTTTGTTAATGGGTGAAAGATTGTGTCTGTGTTGCTGGGTATCATTGTATGTCTTTGTTACTTGGTGTCAGTGTAGGTCTGTGTTACTTGGTGTAAGTGTGTGTCTTTCTTACTTGGTGTAAGTGCATGTCTTTGTGACTTGGTGTAAGTGTATGTCTTTGTTACTTGGTGTCAGTGAATGTCTTTGATACTTGGTGTAAGTGTGTGTCTGTGTTACTGGGTATCAGTGTCTGTCTTTGTTACTTGGTGTAAGTGTGTGTCTGTGTTACTGGGTATCAGTGTATGTCTTTGTTACTTGGTGAAAGTGGATGTCTTTGTTACTTGATGTCAGTGTATGTCTGTGTTACTTGGTGTTAGTGTGTGTCTGTATTACTGGGTATCAGTGTCTGTCTTTGTTACTTGGTCAAAGTGTGTGTCTGTGTTACTGGGTGTCGGTGTTTGTCTGTGTTACTTGGTGTAAGTGTGTGTCTGTGTTACTGGGTATCAGTGTATATCTTTGTGACTTGGTGTCAGTGTATGTCTTTGTTACAGGGTGTCAGTGTGTGTCTTTGTGACTTGGTGTCAGTGTATGTCTTCATTACTTGGTCTAAGTGTGTGTCTGTGCTACTGGGTATCATTGTATGTCTTTGTTACTTGGTGTCAGAGTATGTCAAAATACTTGGTGTAAGTGTATGTCTTTGTTACTTGGTGTCAGTGTATGTCTGTGTTACCTGGTGTCAGTGTGTGTCTTTGTTACTTGGTGTCAGTGTTTCTCTGTGTTACTGGGTGTCAGTGTGTATCTGTGTTCCTGGGTGTCAGTATATGTCTTTGTTGCTTTGTGTCAGTTTATGTCTGTGTTACTTGGTGTAAGTGTGTGTCTGTGTTACTGGGTATCAGTGTATGTATTTGTTACATGGTGTAGGTGTGTGCCTGTGTTATTGGGAATCAGTGTATGTCTTTGTTACTTGGTGTCAGTGTATGTCTTTCTTACTTGGTGTAAGTGTATATCTTTGTGACTTGGTGTAAGTGTATGTCTTTGTTACTTGGTGTCAGTGTATGTCTTTGTGACTGGGTGTAAGTGTATGTCTTTGTTACTTGGTGTCAGTGTATGTATTTGTTACTGGGTATCAGTGTATGTCTTTGTGATTTGGTGTAAGTGTATGTCTTTGTTACTTGGTGTCAGTGTATGTATTTGTTACTGGGTATCAGTGAATGTCTTTGTTACTTGGTGTAGGTGTGTGCCTATGTTACTGGGTATCAGTGCATGTCTTTGTTACTTGGTGTCAGTGTATGTCTTTGTTACTTGGTGCAGGTGTGTGCGTGTGTTACTGCGTATCGGTGTATGTCTCTGTTACTTGGTGTCAGTGTATGTCTTTGTTACTTGGTGTCAGTGTATGTCTGTGTTACTTGGTGTAAGTGTATGTCTTTGTTACTTGGTGTCAGTCTAAGTCTTTGTTACTTTGTGCAAGAGTGTGTCTGTGTTGCTGGGTATCAGTGTATGTCTTTGTTACTTGGTGTCAGTGGAGGTCTGTGTTACTTAGTGTAAGTGTGTGTCTTTCTTACTTGGTGTAAGTGCCTGTCGTTGTGACTTGGTGTACGTGTATGTCTTTGTTACTTGGTGTCAGTGTCTGTCTTTGTTACTTGGTGTAAGTGTATGTCTTTTTTACTTGCTCTCAGTGTATGTCTTTGATACTTGCTGTAAGTGTGTGTCTGTGTTACTGGGTATCAGTGTCTGTCTTTGTTACTTGGTGAAAGTGTGTGTCTGAGTTACTGGGTATCAGTGTATGTCTTTGTTACTTGGTGTAAGTGCATGTCTTTGTTACTTGGTGTCAGTGTATGTCTTTGTACTTGGTGAAAGTGGATGTCTTTGTTGCTTGGTGTCAGTGTATGTCTGTGTTAGTGGGTATCAGTGTATGTCTTTGTTACTTGATGTCAGTGTCTGTCTGTGTTACTTGGTGTAAGTGCGTGTCTGTGTTACTGGGTATCAGTGTCTGTCTCTGTTACTTGGTCAAAGTGTGTGTCAGTGTCACTGGGTATTAGTGTATGTCTTTGTTACTTGGTGTCAGTGTATGTCTGTGTTACTTGGTGTAAGTGTGTGTCTGTGTTACTGGGTATCAGTGTATGTCTTTGTGAATTGGTGTCAGTGTATGTCTTTGTTACTTGGTGTCAGTGTATGTCTTTGTACTTGGTGTAAGTGGATATCTTTGTAACTTGGTGTCAGTGTATGTCTGTGTTACTTGGTGTCTGTGTGTGTCTTTGTTACTTGGTGTCAGTGTTTCTCTGTGTTAGTGGGTGTCAGTGTGTATCTGAGTTCCTGGGTGTCAGTATATGTCTTTGTTACTTGGTGTCAGTGTATGTCTGTGTTACTTGGTGTAAGTGTGTGTCTTTGTTACTTGGTTTCAGTGTATGTGTTTGTTACTTGGTGTCAGTGTATGTTTTTGTTACTTGGTGTCAGTGTATGTCTTTGCTACTTGGTGTAAGTTTATGTCTTTGTTACTTGGTGTCAGTGTATGTCTTTGTTACTTGATGTAAGTGCGTGTCTGTGTTACTGGGTATCAGTGTCCGTCTTTGTTACTGGGTGAAAGATTGTGTCTGTGTTGCTGGGTATCATTGTATGTCTTTGTTACTTGGTGTCAGTGTAGGTCTGTGTTACTTGGTGTAAGTGTGTGTCTTTCTTACTTGGTGTAAGTGCATGTCTTTGTGACTTGGTGTAAGTGTATGTCTTTGTTACTTGGTGTCAGTGAATGTCTTTGATACTTGGTGTAAGTGTGTGTCTGTGTTACTGGGTATCAGTGTCTGTCTTTGTTACTTGGTGTAAGTGTGTGTCTGTGTTACTGGGTATCAGTGTATGTCTTTGTTACTTGGTGAAAGTGGATGTCTTTGTTACTTGATGTCAGTGTATGTCTGTGTTACTTGGTGTTAGTGTGTGTCTGTATTACTGGGTATCAGTGTCTGTCTTTGTTACTTGGTCAAAGTGTGTGTCTGTGTTACTGGGTGTCGGTGTTTGTCTGTGTTACTTGGTGTAAGTGTGTGTCTGTGTTACTGGGTATCAGTGTATATCTTTGTGACTTGGTGTCAGTGTATGTCTTTGTTACAGGGTGTCAGTGTGTGTCTTTGTGACTTGGTGTCAGTGTATGTCTTCATTACTTGGTCTAAGTGTGTGTCTGTGCTACTGGGTATCATTGTATGTCTTTGTTACTTGGTGTCAGAGTATGTCAAAATACTTGGTGTAAGTGTATGTCTTTGTTACTTGGTGTCAGTGTATGTCTGTGTTACCTGGTGTCAGTGTGTGTCTTTGTTACTTGGTGTCAGTGTTTCTCTGTGTTACTGGGTGTCAGTGTGTATCTGTGTTCCTGGGTGTCAGTATATGTCTTTGTTGCTTTGTGTCAGTTTATGTCTGTGTTACTTGGTGTAAGTGTGTGTCTGTGTTACTGGGTATCAGTGTATGTATTTGTTACATGGTGTAGGTGTGTGCCTGTGTTATTGGGAATCAGTGTATGTCTTTGTTACTTGGTGTCAGTGTATGTCTTTCTTACTTGGTGTAAGTGTATGTCTTTGTGACTTGGTGTAAGTGTATGTCTTTGTTACTTGGTGTCAGTGAATGTCTTTGATACTTGGTGTAAGTGTGTGTCTGTGTTACTGGGTATCAGTGTCTGTCTTTGTTACTTGGTGAAAGTGTGTGTCTGTGTTACTGGGTATCAGTGTATGTCTTTGTTACTTGGTGAAAGTGGATGTCTTTGTTACTTGATGTCAGTGTATGTCTGTGTTACTTGGTGTAAGTGTGTGTCTGTGTTACTGGGTATCAGTGTCTGTCTTTGTTACTTGGTCAAAGTGTGTGTCTGTGTTACTGGGTGTCGGTGTTTGTCTGTGTTACTTGGTGTAAGTGTGTGTCTGTGTCACTGGGTATCAGTGTATGTCTTTGTTACAGGGTGTCAGTGTGTGTCTTTGTGACTTGGTGTCAGTGTATGTCTTCATTACTTGGTCTAAGTGTGTGTCTGTGCTACTGGGTATCATTGTATGTCTTTGTTACTTGGTGTCAGAGTATGTCAAAATACTTGGTGTAAGTGTATGTCTTTGTTACTTGGTGTCAGTATATGTCTTTGTACTTGGTGTAAGTGGATATCTTTGTTACTTGGTGTCAGTGTATGTCTGTGTTACTTGGTGTCAGTGTGTGTCTTTGTTACTTGGTGTCAGTGTTTCTCTGTGTTACTGGGTGTCAGTGTGTATCTGTGATCCTGGGTGTCAGTATATGTCTTTGTTGCTTGGTGTCAGTGTATGTCTGTGTTACTTGGTGTAAGTGTGTGTTTGTGTTACTGGGTATCAGTGTATGTATTTGTTACATGGTGTAGGTGTGTGCCTGTGTTATTGGGTATCAGTGTATGTCTTTGTTACTTGGTGTCAGTGTATGTCTTTGTTACTTGGTGTAAGTGTATGTCTTTGTTGCTTGGTTTCAGTGCATGTCTTTGTTACTTGGTGTAAGTGTATGTTTTTGTTACTTGGTGTCAGAGTATGTCTTTGTTACTTGGTGTCCGTGTGTGTCTGTGTTACTCGTTGTCAGTGTAAGTAATTGTTACTGGGTGTCAGTGTATGTCTTTGTTACTTTGTGTAAGTGTGTGTCTGTGTTACTGGGTATCAGTGCCTGTGTTTGTACTTGGTGTAAGTGTGTGTCTGTGTTACTGGGTATCAGTGTATGTCTTTGTGACTTGGTGTCAGTGTATGTCTGTGTTACTTGGTGTAAGTGTGTGTCTGTGTTACTGGGTATCAATGTATGTCTTTGTGACTTGGTGTCAGATTATGTCTTTGTTACTGGGTGTCAGTGTGTGTCTTTGTGACTTGGTGTCAGTGTATGTCTTTGTTACTTGGTGTCAGTGTGTGTCTGCGTTACTGGGTATCTTTGTATGTCTCTGTTACTTGGTGTCAGTGTATGTCAAAATACTTGGTGTAAGTGTATGTCTTTGTTACTTGGTGTAATTGTCTGTCTTTGTTACTTGGTGTAAGTGTATGTCTTTGTTACTTGATGTCAGTGTATGCCTTTGTTACTTGGTGTCAGTGTATGTCTGTGTTACTTGTTGTAAGTGTGTGTCTTTGTTACTTGGTGTAAGTGTGTGTCTTTGTTAATTGGTGTCAGTGCATGTCTTTGTTACTTGCTGTCAGTGTGTGTCTTTGTTACTGGATATCAGTGTATGTCTTTGTGACTTGGTATCAGTGTATGTCTTTGTTCCTGGGTGTCAGTGTGTGTCTGTGTTACTGGCTATCAATGTATGTCTTTGTGACTTGGTATCAGTGTATGTCTTTGTTACTGGGTGTCAGTGTGTTTCTGTGTTACTGGGTATCAGTGTATGTCTTTGTTACTTTGTATCAGTGTATGTCATTGTTACTGGGTGTCAGTGTGTTTCTGTGTTACTGGGTATCATTGTATGTCTTTGTTACTTGGTGTCAGAGTATGTCAAAATACTTGGTGTAAGTGTATGTCTTTGTTACTTGGTGTCAGTATATGTCTTTGTACTTGGTGTAAGTGGATATCTTTGTTACTTGGTGTCAGTGTATGTCTGTGTTACTTGGTGTCAGTGTGTGTCTTTGTTACTTGGTGTCAGTGTTTCTCTGTGTTACTGGGTGTCAGTGTGTATCTGTGATCCTGGGTGTCAGTATATGTCTTTGTTGCTTGGTGTCAGTGTATGTCTGTGTTACTTGGTGTAAGTGTGTGTTTGTGTTACTGGGTATCAGTGTATGTATTTGTTACATGGTGTAGGTGTGTGCCTGTGTTATTGGGTATCAGTGTATGTCTTTGTTACTTGGTATCAGTGTCTGTCTTTGTTACTTGGTGTAAGAGTGTATCTGTGTTGCTGGGTATCAGTGTATGTCTTTGTTACTTGGTGTCAGTGTAGGTCTGTGTTACTTGGTGTTGGTGTGTGTCTTTCTTACTTGGTGTCAGTGTATGTCTTTGTGACTTGGTGTCAGTGTATGTCTTTGATACTTGGTGTAAGTGTGAGTCTGTGTTACTGGGTATCAGTGTCTGTCTTTGTTACTTGGTGAAAGTGTGCGTCCGTGTTACTGGGTATCAGTGTATGTCTTTGTTACTTGGTGTAAGTGCATGTATTTGTTACTTTGTGTCAGTGTATGTCTTTGTACTTGGTGTAAGTGGATGTCTTTGTTACTTGGTGTCAGTGTATGTCTGTGTTACTTGGTGTCAGTGTGTGTCTTTGTTACTTGGAGTCAGTGTATGTCTGTGTTACTTGGTGTAAGTGTATGTCTTTGTTACTTGGTGTAAGTGCATGTATTTGTTACTTGGTGTCAGTGTGTCTTTGTACTTGGTGTCAGTGGATGTCTTTGTTACTTGGTGTCAGTGTATGTCTGTGTTACTTGGTGTCAGTGTGTGTCTTTGTTACTTGGTGTCAGTGTATGTCTGTGTTACTTGATGTAAGTGTGTATCTGTGTTCCTGGGTGTCAGTATATGTCTTTCTAACTTGGTGTAGGTGTGTGCCTGTGTTACTGGGTATCATTGTATGTCTTTGTTACTTGGTGTCAGTGTATGTATTTGTTACTTGGTGTAAGTGTGTGTCTTTGTTACTGGCTATCAGTGTATGTCTTTGATACTTGGTGTCAGTGTATGTCTTTGTTACTTGGTGTAAGTGTATGTCTTTGTTACTTGGTGTCAGTGTATGTATTTGTTACTTGGTGTCAATGTATGTCTCTGTTACTTGGTGTAAGTGTATGTCTTTGTTACTTGGTGTCAGTGTATGTCTTTGTTACTTGGTGTCAGTGTATGTCTTTGATACTTGGTGTAAGTGAGTGTCTGTGTTCCTTGGTGCAGGTGTGTGCCTGTGTTACTGGGTATCAGTGTATGTCTTTGTTACTTGGTGTCAGTGTATGTCTTTGTTACTTGGTGTAAGTGTTTGTCTTTGTTACTTGGTGTCAGTGTATGTCTTTGATACTTGGTGTAAGTGTGTGTCTGTGTTACTGGGTATCTGTGTCTGTCTTTGTTACTTGGTGAAAGTGTGTGTCTGTGTTACTGGGTATCAGTGTATGTCTTTGTTACTTGGTGTAAGTGCATGTCTTTGTTACTTTGTGTCAGTGTATGTCTTTGTACTTGGTGTAAGTGGATGTCTTTGTTACTGGGTGTCAGTGTATGTCTTTGTGACTTCGTGTAAGTGTGTGTCTGTGTTACTGGGTATCAGTGTCTGTCTTTGTTACTTGGTGTAAGTGTCTGTCTGTGTTACTGGGTATCAGTGTCTGTCTTTGTTACTGGGTGTCAGTGTGTGTCTTTGTGAGCTGGCTTACGTGTGTGTCTGTGTTACTGGGTGTCAGTGTCTGTCCTGGTTACTTGGTGTAAGTGTGTGTTGTGTTACTGGGTATCAGTGTATGTCTTTGTTACTTGGTGTCAGAGTATGTCCGTGTTACTTGGTGTAAGTGTGTGTCTTTGTTACTTGGTGTAAGTGTATGTCTGTGTTACTTGGTGTAAGTGCATGCCTTTGTTACTTGGTGTCAGTGTATGTCTTTGTGACTTGGTGTAAGTGTATGTCTTTGTTACTTGGTGTCAGTGTATGTATTTGTTACTGGGTATCAGTGTATGTCTTTGTGACTTGGTGTAAGTGTATGTCTTTGTTACTTGGTGTCAGTGTATGTATTTGTTACTGGGTATCGGTGTATGTCTTTGTTACTTGGTGTAGGTGTGTGCCTGTGTTACTGGGTATCAGTGCATGTCTTTGTTACTTGGTGTCAGTGTATGTCTTTGAAACTTGGTGCAGGTGTGTGCGTGTGTTACTGCGTATCGGTGTATGTCTTTGTTACTTGGTGTCAGTGTATGTCTTTGTTACTTGGTGTCAGTGTATGTCTGTGTTACTTGGTGTAAGTGTATGTCTTTGTTACTTGGTGTCAGTGTATGTCTTTGTTCCTTTGTGCAAGAGTGTGTCTGTGTTGCTGGGTATCAGTGTATGTCTTTGTTACTTGGTGTCAGTGGAGGTCTGTGTTACTTTTTGTAAGTGTGTGTCTTTCTTACTTGGTGTAAGTGCCTGTCTTTGTGACTTGGTGTACGTGTATGTCTTTGTTACTTGGTGTCAGTGTCTGTCTTTGTTACTTGGTGTAAGTGTATGTCTTTTTTACTTGGTGTCAGTGTATGTCTTTGATACTTGGTGTAAGTGTGTGTCTGTGTTACTGGGTATCAGTGTCTGTCTTTGTTACTTGGTGAAAGTGTGTGTCTGTGTTACTGGGTATCAGTGTATGTCTTTGTTACTTGGTGTAAGTGCATGTCTTTGTTACTTGGTGTCAGTGTATGTCTTTGTACTTGGTGAAAGTGGATGTCTTTGTTGCTTGGTGTCAGTGTATGTCTGTGTTAGTGGGTATCAGTGTATGTCTTTGTTACTTGATGTCAGTGTCTGTCTTTGTTACTTGGTGTAAGTGTGTGTCTGTGTTACTGGGTATCAGTGTCTGTCTCTGTTACTTGGTCAAAGTGTGTGTCTTTGTTACTGGGTATTAGTGTATGTCTTTGTTACTTGGTGTCAGTGTATGTCTGTGTTACTTGGTGTAAGTGTGTGTCTGTGTTACTGGGTATCAGTGTATGTCTTTGTGACTTGGTGTCAGTGTATGTCTTTTTTACAGGGTGTCAGTGTGTGTCTTTGTGACTTGGTGTCAGTGTATGTCTTTATTACTTGGTGTAAGTGTGTGTCTGTGTTACTGGGTATCAGTGTCTGTCTTTGTTACTTGGTGAAAGTGTGTGTCTGTGTTACTGGGTATCAGTGTATGTCTTTGTTACTTGGTGTAAGTGCATGTCTTTGTTACTTGGTGTCAGTGTATGTCTTTGTACTTGGTGAAAGTGGATGTCTTTGTTGCTTGGTGTCAGTGTATGTCTGTGTTAGTGGGTATCAGTGTATGTATTTGTTACTTGATGTCAGTGTCTGTCTTTGTGACTTGGTGTAAGTGTCTGTCTGTGTTACTGGGTATCAGTGTCTGTCTCTGTTACTTGGTCAAAGTGTGTGTCTGTGTTACTGGGTATTAGTGTATGTCTTTGTTACTTGGTGTCAGTGTATGTCTGTGTTACTTGGTGTAAGTGTGTGTCTGTGTTACTGGGTATCAGTGTATGTCTTTGTGACTTGTTGTCAGTGTATGTCTTTGTTACAGGGTGTCAGTGTGTGTCTTTGTGACTTGGTGTCAGTGTATGTCTTTATTACTTGGTGTAAGTGTGTGTCTGTGTTACTGGGTATCATTGTATGTCTTTGTTACTTGGTGTCAGAGTATGTCAAAATAATTGGTGTAAGTGTATGTCTTTGTTACTTGCTGTCAGTGTATGTCTTTGTACTTGGTGTAAGTGGATATCTTTGTAACTTGGTGTCAGTGTATGTCTGTGTTACTTGGTGTCAGTGTGTGTCTTTGTTACTTGGTGTCAGTGTTTCTCTGTGTTAGTGGGTGTCAGTGTGTATCTGAGTTCCTGGGTGTCAGTATATGTCTTTGTTACTTGGTGTCAGTGTATGTCTGTGTTACTTGGTGTAAGTGTGTGTCTGTGTTACTGGGTATCAGTGTATGTCTTTGTTACTTGGTGTGAGTGTATGTCGTTGTTACTTGGTGTAAGTGTATGTCTTTGTTACTTGGTTTCAGTGTATGTGTTTGTTACTTGGTGTCAGTGTATGTCTTTGTTACTTGGTGTCAGTGTATGTCTTTGTTACTTGATGTAAGTGTGTGTCTGTGTTATTGGGTATCAGTGTCCGTCTTTGTTACTTGGTGTAAGATTGTGTCTGTGTTGCTGGGTATCATTGTATGTCTTTGTTACTTGGTGTCAATGTAGGTCTGTGTTACTTGGTGTAAGTGTGTGTCTTTCTTACTTGGTGTAAGTGCATGTCTTTGTGACTTGGTGTAAGTGTATGTCTTTGTTACTTGCTGTCAGTGAATGTCTTTGATACTTGGTGTAAGTGTGTGTCTGTGTTACTGGGTATCAGTGTCTGTCTTTGTTACTTGGTGAAAGTGTGTGTCTGTGTTACTGGGTATCAGTGTATGTCTTTGTTACTTGGTGAAAGTGGATGTCTTTGTTACTTGATGTCAGTGTATGTCTGTGTTACTTGGTGTAAGTGTGTGTCTGTGTTACTGGGTATCAGTGTCTGTCTTTGTTACTTGGTCAAAGTGTGTGTCTGTGTTACTGGGTGTCGGTGTTTGTCTGTGTTACTTGGTGAAAGTGTGTGTCTGTGTTACTGGGTATCAGTGTATGTCTTTGTGACTTGGTGTCAGTGTATGTCTTTGTTACAGGGTGTCAGTGTGTGTCTTTGTGACTTGGTGTCAGTGTATGTCTTCATTACTTGGTCTACGTGTGTGTCTGTGCTACTGGGTATCATTGTATGTCTTTGTTACTTGGTGTCAGAGTATGTCAAAATACTTGGTGTAAGTGTATGTCTTTGTTACTTGGTGTCAGTATATGTCTTTGTACTTGGTGTAAGTGGATATCTTTGTTACTTGGTGTCAGTGTATGTCTGTGTTACTTGGTGTCAGTGTGTGTCTTTGTTACTTGGTGTCAGTGTTTCTCTGTGTTACTGGGTGTAAGTGTGTATCTGTGTTCCTGGGTGTCAGTATATGTCTTTGTTGCTTGGTGTCAGTGTATGTCTGTGTTACTTGGTGTAAGTGTGTGTCTGTGTTACTGGGTATCAGTGTATGTATTTGTTGCATGGTGTAGGTGTGTGCCTGTGTTATTGGGTATCAGTGTATGTCTTTGTTACTTGGTGTCAGTGTATGTCTTTGTTACTTGGTGTAAGTGTATGTCTTTGTTGCTTGGTTTCAGTGCATGTCTTTGTTACTTGGTGTAAGTGTATGTTTTTGTTACTTGGTGTCAGAGTATGTCTTTGTTACTTGGTGTCCGTGTGTGTCTGTGTTACTGGTTGTCAGTGTAAGTATTTGTTACTGGGTGTCAGTGTATGTCTTTGTTACTTTGTGTAAGTGTGTGTCTGTGTTACTGGGTATCAGTGCCTGTCTTTGTACTTGGTGTAAGTGTGTGTCTGTGTTACTGGGTATCAGTGTATGTCTTTGTGACTTTGTGTCAGTGTATGTCTGTGTTACTTGGTGTAAGTGTGTGTCTGTGTTACTGGGTATCAGTGTATGTCTTTGTGACTTGGTGTCAGATTATGTCTTTGTTACTGGGTGTCAGTGTGTGTCTTTGTGACTTGGTGTCAGTGTATGTCTTTGTTACTTGGTGTAAGTGTGTGTCTGCGTTACTGGGTATCTGTGTATGTCTCTGTTACTTGGTGTCAGTGTATGTCAAAATACTTGGTGTAAGTGTATGTCTTTGTTACTTGGTGTAATTGTCTGTCTTTGTTACTTGGTGTAAGTGTATGTCTTTGTTACTTGATGTCAGTGTATGCCTTTGTTACTTGGTGTCAGTGTATGTCTGTGTTACTTGTTGTAAGTGTGTGTCTTTGTTACTTGGTGTAAGTGTGTGTCTTTGTTAATTGGTGTCAGTGCATGTCTTTGTTACTTGGTGTCAGTGTGTGTCTTTGTAACTGGGTATCAGTGTATGTCTTTGTGACTTGGTATCAGTGTATGTCTTTGTTCCTGGGTGTCAGTGTGTGTCTTTGTTACTGGCTATCAATGTATGTCTTTGTGACTTGGTATCAGTGTATGTCTTTGTTACTGGGTGTCAGTGTGTTTCTGTGTTACTGGGTATCAGTGTATGTCTTTGTTACTTTGTATCAGTGTATGTCATTGTTACTGGGTGGCAGTGTGTGTCTGTGTTCCTGGGAATCAGTGTATGTCTTTGTGACTTGGTGTCAGTGAATGTCTTTGTTACTGGGTGTCAGTGTGTGTCTTTGTGACTTGGTGTCAGTGTATGTCTTTGTTACTTGATGTAAGTGTGTGTCTGTGATACTGGTTATCAGTGTGTGTCTTTGTTACTTGGTGTCAGTGTTTCTCTGTGTTACTGGGTGTAAGTGTGTATCTGTGTTCCTGGGTGTCAGTATATGTCTTTGTTGCTTGGTGTCAGTGTATGTCTTTGTTACTTGGTGTAAGTGTGTGTCTGTGTTACTGGGTGTAAGTGTGTATCTGTGTTCCTGGGTGTCAGTATATGTCTTTGTTGCTTGGTGTCAGTGTATGTCTGTGTTACTTGGTGTAAGTGTGTGTCTGTGTTACTGGGTATCAGTGTATGTATTTGTTACATGGTGTAGGTGTGTGCCTGTGTTATTGGTTATCAGTGTATGTCTTTGTTACTTGGTGTCAGTGTATGTCTTTGTTACTTGGTGTCAGTGTATGTCTTTGTTGCTTGGTTTCAGTGCATGTCTTTGTTACTTGGTGTAAGTGTATGTTTTTGTTACTTGGTGTCAGAGTATGTCTTTGTTACTTGGTGTCCGTGTGTGTCTGTGTTACTGGTTGTCAGTGTAAGTATTTGTTACTGGGTGTCAGTGTATGTCTTTGTTACTTTGTGTAAGTGTGTGTCTGTGTTACTGGGTATCAGTGCCTGTCTTTGTACTTGGTGTAAGTGTGTGTCTGTGTTACTGGGTATCAGTGTATGTCTTTGTGACTTTGTGTCAGTGTATGTCTGTGTTACTTGGTGTAAGTGTGTGTCTGTGTTACTGGGTATCAGTGTATGTCTTTGTGACTTGGTGTCAGATTATGTCTTTGTTACTGGGTGTCAGTGTGTGTCTTTGTGACTTGGTGTCAGTGTATGTCTTTGTTACTTGGTGTAAGTGTGTGTCTGCGTTACTGGGTATCTGTGTATGTCTCTGTTACTTGGTGTCAGTGTATGTCAAAATACTTGGTGTAAGTGTATGTCTTTGTTACTTGTTGTAATTGTCTGTCTTTGTTACTTGGTGTAAGTGTATGTCTTTGTTACTTGATGTCAGTGTATGCCTTTGTTACTTGGTGTCAGTGTATGTCTGTGTTACTTGTTGTAAGTGTGTGTCTTTGTTACTTGGTGTAAGTGTGTGTCTTTGTTAATTGGTGTCAGTGCATGTCTTTGTTACTTGGTGTCAGTGTGTGTCTTTGTTACTGGGTATCAGTGTATGTCTTTGTGACTTGGTATCAGTGTATGTCTTTGTTCCTGGGTGTCAGTGTGTGTCTTTGTTACTGGCTATCAATGTATGTCTTTGTGACTTGGTATCAGTGTATGTCTTTGTTACTGGGTGTCAGTGTGTTTCTGTGTTACTGGGTATCAGTGTATGTCTTTGTTACTTTGTATCAGTGTATGTCATTGTTACTGGGTGGCAGTGTGTGTCTGTGTTCCTGGGAATCAGTGTATGTCTTTGTGACTTGGTGTCAGTGAATGTCTTTGTTACTGGGTGTCAGTGTGTGTCTTTGTGACTTGGTGTCAGTGTATGTCTTTGTTACTTGATGTAAGTGTGTGTCTGTGATACTGGTTATCAGTGTATGTCTTTGTTACTTGGTGTCAGTGTATGTCTGTGTTACGTGGTGTAAGTGTTGTGTGTGTTACTGGGTGGCAGTGTGTGTCTGTGTTACTTTGTGTAAGTGTGTGTCTTTGTTACTTGGTGTCCGTGTGTGTCAGTGTTACTGGGTGTTAGTGCATGTCTTTGTTACTTGTTGCCATTGTATATCTGTGTTACTTGGTGTAAGTGTGTGTCTTTGTTATTTGGTGTAATTGTATGTCTTTGTTACTTGGTGCCAGTGTATGTCTGTGTTACTTGGTGTAAGTGTATGTCTTTGTTACTTGGTGTAAGTGTGTGTCTGTGTTACGTGGTGTAAGTGTGGGTCTGTGTTCCTGGGTATCAGTGTATGTCTTTGTTACTTGGTGTAAGTGTGTGTCTGTGTTACTTGGTGTAAGTGTGTGTCTTTGTTACTTGGTGTAAGTGTATGACTTTGTTAATTGGTGTCTGTGCTTGTCTTTGTTACTTGCTGACAGGGTGTGTCTCTGTTACTGGGTATCAGTGTATGTCTTTGTGACTTGGTATCAGTGTATGTCTTTGTTACTGGGTGTCAGTGTGTGTCTGTGTTACTGGGTGTCAGTGTGTGTCTGTGTTACTTGGTGTAAGTGTGTGTCTGTTACTTGGTGTCCGCGTGTGCCTGTGTTACTGGGTGTCAGTGCATGTCTTTGTTACTTGGTGTAAGTGTGTGCCTGTGTTATTGGGTATCAGTGTATGTCTTTGTTACTTGGTGTCAGTGTATGTCTTTGTTACTTGGTGTCAGTGTATGTCTGTGTTACTTGGTGTAAGTGTATGTCTGTGTTACTTGGTGTAAGTGTATGTCTTTGCTGCTTGGTTTCAGTGTATGTCTTTGTTACTTGGTGTAAGTGTATGTTTTTGTTACTTGGTGTCAGAGTATGTCTTTGTTACTTGGTGTCCGTGTGTGTCTGTGTTACTGGGTGTCAGTGTAAGTATTTGTTACTGGGTGTCAGTGTATGTCTTTGTTACTTTGTGTAAGTGTGTGTCTGTGTTACTGGGTATCAGTGCCTGTCTTTGTACTTGGTGTAAGTGTGTGTCTGTGTTACTGGGTATCAGTGTATGTCTTTGTGACTTGGTGTCAGTGTATGTCTGTGTTACTTGGTGTAAGTGTGTGTCTGTGTTACTGGGTATCAGTGTATGTCTTTGTGAATTGGTGTCAGATTATGTCTTTGTTACTGGGTGTCAGTGTGTGTCTTTGTGACTTGGTGTCAGTGTATGTCTTTGTTACTTGGTGTAAGTGTGTGTCTGCGTTACTGGGTATCATTGTATGTCTCTGTTACTTGGTGTCAGTGTATGTCAAAATACTTGGTGTAAGTGTATGTCTTTGTTACTTGGTGTAAATGTCTGTCTTTGTTACTTGGTGTAAGTGTATGTCTTTGTTACTTGATGTCAGTGTATGCCTTTGTTACTTGGTGTCAGTGTATGTCTGTGTTACTTGTTGTATGTGTGTGTCTTTGTTACTTGGTGTAAGTGTGTGTCTTTGTTAATTGGTGTCAGTGCATGTCTTTGTTACTTGGTGTCAGTGTGTGTCTTTGTTACTGGGTATCAGTGTATGTCTTTGTCACTTGGTATCAGTGTATGTCTTTGTTCCTGGGTGTTAGTGTGTGTCTGTGTTACTGGCTATCAGTGTATGTCTTTGTGACTTGGTATCAGTGTATGTCTTTGTTACTGGGTGTCAGTGTGTTTCTGTGTTACTGGGTATCAGTGTATGTCTTTGTTACTTTGTATCAGTGTATGTCATTGTTACTGGGTGGCAATGTGTGTCTGTGTTCCTGGCAATCAGTGTATATCTTTGTGACTTGGTGTCAGTGTATGTCTTTGTTACTGGGTGTCAGTGTGTGTCTTTGTGACTTGGTGTCAGTGTATGTCTTTGTTACTTGATGGAAGTGTGTGTCTGTGATACTGGTTATCAGTGTATGTCTTTGTTACTTGGTGTCAGTGTATGTCTGTGTTACGTGGTGTAAGTGTTGTGTGTGTTACTGGGTGGCAGTGTGTGTCAGTGTTACTGGGTGTTAGTGAATGTCTTTGTTACTTGTTGCCATTGTATATCTGTGTTACTTGGTGTAAGTGTGTGTCTTTGTTACTTGGTGTAATTGTATGTCTTTGTTACTTGGTGTCAGTGTATGTCTGCGTTACTTGGTGTAAGTGTATGTCTTTGTTACTTGGTGTAAGTGTGTGTCTGTGTTACGTGGTGTAAGTGTGGGTCTGTGTTCCTGGGTATCAGTGTATGTCTTTGTTACTTGGTGTAAGTGTGTGTCTGTGTTACTTGGTGTAAGTGTGTGTCTTTGTTACTTGGTGTAAGTGTATGACTTTGTTACTTGGTGTCTGTGCATGTCTTTGTTACTTGCTGACAGGGTGTGTCTCTGTTACTGGGTATCAGTGTATGTCTTTGTGACTTGGTATCAGTGTATGTCTTTGTTACTGGGTGTCAGTGTGTGTCTGTGTTACTGGGTGTCAGTGTGTGTCTGTGTTACTTGGTGTAAGTGTGTGTCTGTGACTTGGTGTCCGCGTGTGCCTCTGTTACTGGGTGTCAGTGTATGTCTTTGTTACTGGGTGTCAGTGTCTGTCTTTGTTAATTGGTGTAAGTGTGCGTCTGTGTTACTTGGTGTAATTGTGTGTCTTTGTTACTTGGTGTAAGTGTATGTCTTTGTTACTTGGTGTCTGTGTATGTCTTTGTTACTTGGTGACAGGGTCTGTCTGTGTTACTGGGTATCAGTGTATGTCTTTGTGGCTTGGTATCAGTGTATGTCTTTGTTACTGGGAGTCAGTGTGTGTCTGTGTTACTGGGTATCAGTGTATGTCTTTGTGACTTGGTAACAGTGTATGTCTTTGTTACTGGGTGTCAGTGTGTGTCTGTGTTACTGGGTATCAGTGTATGTATGTGTGACTTGGTATCAGTGCATAGTCTTTGTTACTAGGTGTCAGTGTGTGTCTGTGTTCCTGGGTATCAGTGTATGTCTTTGTGACTTGGTGTCAGTGTATGTCTTTGTTACTGGGTGTCAGTGTGTGTCTTTGTGATTGGTGTCAGTGTATGTCTGTGTTACTTGGGCTAAGTGTGTGTCTGTGTTACTGGGTGTCAGTGTATGTCTTAGTTACTTGGTGTCAGTGTATATCTGCGTTACTTGGGGTAAGTATCTGTCTGTGTTACTGCGTGTCAGTGTGTGTCTGTGTTACTTGGTGTAAGTCTATGTCTTTGTTACTTGGTGTCCGTGTGTGTCTGTGTTACTGGGTTTCAGTGTATGTCTTTGTTACTGGGTGTCAGTGTGTTTCTGTGTTACTGGGTATCAGTGTATGTCTTTGTGACTTGGTATCAGTGTATGTCATTGTTACTGGGTGTCAGTGTGTGTCTGTGTTCCTGGGAATCAGTGTATGTCTTTGTTACTGGGAGTCAGTGTGTGTCTTTGTGACTTGGTATCAGTGTATGTCTGTGTTACTTGGTGTCAGTGTGTGTCTGTGTTACTGGGCATCAGTGTATGTTTTTGTTACTTGGTGGCAGTGTATGTCTGTGTTACTTGGTGTAAGTGTGTGTCTGTGTTACTGGGTGGCAGTGTGTGTCTGTGTTACTTTGTGTAAATGTGTGTCTTTGTTACTTGGTGTAAGTGTGTGTCTGTGATACTGGGTATCAGTGTATGTCTTTGTTACTTGATGTCAGTGTATGTCTGTGTTACTTGGTGTCAGTGTGTGTCTGTGTTACTGGGCATCAGTGTATGTTTTTGTTACTTGGTGGCAGTATATTTCTGTGTTACTTGGTGTAAGTGTGTGTCTGTGTTACTGGGTGGCAGTGTGTGTCTGTGTTACTTTGTGTAAATGTGTGTCTTTGTTACTTGGTGTCCCTGTGTGTCTGTGGTACTGGGTGTTAGTGCATGTCTTTGTTACTTGTTGCCATTGTATATCTGTGTTACTTGGTGTAAGTGTGTGTCTTTCTTACTTGGTGTAATGGTATGTCTTTGTTACTTGGTGTCAGTGTATGTCTGTGTTACTTGTTGTAAGTTTATGTCTGTGTTCCTGGGTATCAGTGTATGTCTTTGTTACTTGGTGTCATTGTATGTCTGTGTTACTTGGTGTAAGTGTGTGTCTGTGTTACTGGGTATCAGTGTATGTCTTTGTTAGTTGGTGTCAGTGTATGTCTGTGTTACTTGGTGTAAGTGTGTGTCTGTGTTACTGGGTGTCAGTGTGTGTCTGTGTTACTTGGTGTATGTGTGTGTCTTTGTCACTTGGTGTCCGCGTGTGCCTGTGCTACTGGGTGTCAGTGTATGTTTTTGTTACTGGGTGTCAGTGTATGTCTTTGTTACTTGGTGTAAGTGTGTGTCTGTGTTACTGGGTATCAGTGTCTGTCTTTGTTACTTGGTGTAAGTGTGTGTCTGTGTTACTTGGTGTAAGTGTGTGTCTTTGTTACTTGGTGTAAGTGTATGTCTTTGTTAATTGGTGTCTGTGTGTGTCTTTGTTACTTGGTGACAGGGTGTGTCTGTGTTACTGGGTATCAGCGTATGTCTTTGTGACTTGGTATCAGTGTATGTCTTTGTTACTGGGTGTCAGTGTGTGTCTGTGTTACTGGGTATCAGTGTATGTCTTTGTTACTTGGTAACAGTGTATGTCTTTGTAACTGGGTGTCAGTGTGTGTCTGTGTTACTGGGTATCAGTGTATGTCATTGTGACTTGGTATCAGTGTATGTCTTTGTTACTAGGTGTCAGTGTGTGTCTGTGTTCCTGGGTATCAGTGTATGTCTTTGTGACTTGGTGTCAGTGTATGTCTTTGTTACTGGGTGTCCGCGTGTGTCTTTCTGATTGGTGTCAGTGTATGTCTGTGTTACTTGGTGTAAGTGTGTGTCTGTGTTACTGGGTGTCAGTGTATGTCTTTGTTACTTGGTGTCAGTGTATGTCTGCGTTACTTGGGGTATGTATGTGTCTGTGTTACTGGGTGTCAGTGTGTGTCTGTGTTACTTGGTGTAAGTCTATGTCTGTGTTACTGGGGGTCTGTGTGTGTCTGTGATACTGGGTGTCAGTGTGTGTTTCTAACTGGATGTCAGTGTGTGTCTGTGTTACTGGGTGTCAGTGTAAGTCTTTGTTACTGGATGTATGTGTGTGTCTGTGTTACTGGGTATCAGTGTATGTCTTTGTTACTTGGTGTCAGTGTATGTCTGTGTTACTTGGTGTAAGTGTGTGTCAGCGTATCAGTGTATGTCTTAGTGACTTGGTGTCAGTGTATGTCTTTGTTACTGGGTATCAGTGTATGTCTTTGTTACTTGGTGTCAGTGTATGTCTGTGTTACTTGGTGTAAGTGTCTGTCTTTGTTACTTGGTGTAAGTGTGTGTCTGTGTTACTTTGTGTAAGTGTGTGTCTGTGTTCCTGGGTATCAATGTATTTATTTGTTACTTGGTGTCAGTGTATGTCTGTGTTACTTGGTGTAAGTGTGTGTCTGTGTTACTGGGTATCAGTGTATGTCTTTGTTACTTGGTAACAGTGTATGTCTTTGTAACTGGGTGTCAGTGTGTGTCTGTGTTACTGGGTATCAGTGTATGTCTGTGTGACTTGGTATCAGTGCCTGTCTTTGTTACTAGGTGTCAGTGTGTGTCTGTGTTCCTGGGTATCAGTGTATGTCTTTGTGACTTGGTGTCAGTGTATGTCTTTGTTACTGGGTGTCAGTGTGTGTCTTTGTGATTGGTGTCAGTGTATGTCTGTGTTACTTGGGCTAAATGTGTGTCTGTGTTACTGGGTGTCAGTGTATGTCTTAGTTACTTGGTGTCAGTGTATATCTGCGTTACTTGGGGTAAGTATGTGTCTGTGTTACTGCGTGTCAGTGTGTGTCTGTGTTACTTGGTGTAAGTCTATGTCTTTGTTACTTGGTGTCCGTGTGTGTCTGTGTTACTGGGTTTCAGTGTATGTCTTTGTTACTGGGTGTCAGTGTGTTTCTGTGTTACTGGGTATCAGTGTATGTCTTTGTGACTTGGTATCAGTGTATGTCATTGTTACTGGGTGTCAGTGTGTGTCTGTGTTCCTGGGAATCAGTGTATGTCTTTGTTACTTGGTGTCAGTGTATGTCTGTGTTACTTGGTGTAAGTGTGTGTCTGTGTTACTGGGTATCAGTGTATGTCTTTGTTAGTTGGTGTCAGTGTATGTCTGTGTTACTTGGTGTAAGTGTGTGTCTGTGTTACTGGGTGTCAGTGTGTGTCTGTGTTACTTGGTGTAAGTGTGTGTCTTTGTCACTTGGTGTCCGCGTGTGCCTGTGTTACTGGGTGTCAGTGTATGTTTTTGTTACTGGGTGTCAGTGTATGTCTTTGTTACTTGGTGTAAGTGTGTGTCTGTGTTACTGGGTATCAGTGTCTGTCTTTGTTACTTGGTGTAAGTGTGTGTCTGTGTTACTTGGTGTAAGTGTGTGTCTTTGTTACTTGGTGTAAGTGTATGTCTTTGTTAATTGGTGTCTGTGTGTGTCTTTGTTACTTGGTGACAGGGTGTGTCTGTGTTACTGGGTATCAGCGTATGTCTTTGTGACTTGGTATCAGTGTATGTCTTTGTTACTGGGTGTCAGTGTGTGTCTGTGTTACTGGGTATCAGTGTATGTCTTTGTTACTTGGTAACAGTGTATGTCTTTGTAACTGGGTGTCAGTGTGTGTCTGTGTTACTGGGTATCAGTGTATGTCTTTGTGACTTGGTATCACTGTATGTCTTTGTTACTGGGTGTCAGTGTGTGTCTGTGTTCCTGGGAATCAGTGTATGTCTTTGTTACTGGGAGTCAGTGTGTGTCTTTGTGACTTGGTATCAGTGTATGTCTGTGTTACTTGGTGTCAGTGAGTGTCTGTGTTACTGGGCATCAGTGTATGTTTTTGTTACTTGGTGGCAGTGTATGTCTGTGTTACTTGGTGTAAGTGTGTGTCTGTGTTACTGGGCGGCAGAGTGTGTCTGCGTTACTTTGTGTAAATGTGTGTCTTTGTTACTTGGTGTAAGTGTGTGTCTGTGATACTGGGTATCAGTGTATGTCTTTGTTACTTGATGTCAGTGTATGTCTGTGTTACTTGGTGTCAGTGTGTGTCTGTGTTACTGGGCATCAGTGTATGTTTTTGTTACTTGGTGGCAGTGTATTTCTGTGTTACTTGGTGTAAGTGTGTGTCTGTGTTACTGGGTGGCAGTGTGTGTCTGTGTTACTTTGTGTAAATGTGTGTCTTTGTTACTTGGTGTCCCTGTGTGTCTGTGGTACTTGGTGTTAGTGCATGTCTTTGTTACTTGTTGCCATTGTATATCTGTGTTACTTGGTGTAAGTGTGTGTCTTTCTTACTTGGTGTAATGGTATGTCTTTGTTACTTGGTGTCAGTGTATGTCTGTGTTACTTGTTGTAAGTTTATGTCTGTGTTCCTGGGTATCAGTGTATGTCTTTGTTACTTGGTGTCAGTGTATGTCTGTGTTACTTGGTGTAAGTGTGTGTCTGTGTTACTGGGTATCAGTGTATGTCTTTGTTAGTTGGTGTCAGTGTATGTCTGTGTTACTTGGTGTAAGTGTGTGTCTGTGTTACTGGGTGTCAGTGTGTGTCTGTGTTACTTGGTGTAAGTGTGTGTCTTTGTCACTTGGTGTCCGCGTGTGCCTGTGTTACTGGGTGTCAGTGTATGTTTTTGTTACTGGGTGTCAGTGTATGTCTTTGTTACTTGGTGTAAGTGTGTGTCTGTGTTACTGGGTATCAGTGTCTGTCTTTGTTACTTGGTGTAAGTGTGTGTCTGTGTTACTTGGTGTAAGTGTGTGTCTTTGTTACTTGGTGTAAGTGTATGTCTTTGTTAATTGGTGTCTGTGTGTGTCTTTGTTACTTGGTGACAGGGTGTGTCTGTGTTACTGGGTATCAGCGTATGTCTTTGTGACTTGGTATCAGTGTATGTCTTTGTTACTGGGTGTCAGTGTGTGTCTGTGTTACTGGGTATCAGTGTATGTCTTTGTTACTTGGTAACAGTGTATGTCTTTGTAACTGGGTGTCAGTGTGTGTCTGTGTTACTGGGTATCAGTGTATGTCATTGTGACTTGGTATCAGTGTATGTCTTTGTTACTAGGTGTCAGTGTGTGTCTGTGTTCCTGGGTATCAGTGTATGTCTTTGTGACTTGGTGTCAGTGTATGTCTTTGTTACTGGGTGTCCACGTGTGTCTTTGTTAATTGGTGTAAGTGTGTGTCTGTGTTACTTGGTGTAATTGTGTGTTTTTGTTACTTGGTGTAAGTGTATGTCTTTGTTACTTGGTGTCTGTGTATGTCTTTGTTACTTGGTGACAGGGTCTGTCTGTGTTACTGGGTATCAGTGTATGTCTTTGTGGCTTGGTATCAGTGTATGTCTTTGTTACTGGGTGTCAGTGTGTGTCTGTGTTACTGGGTATCAGTGTATGTCTTTGTGACTTGGTAACAGTGTATGTGTTTGTTACTGGGTGTCAGTGTGTGTCTGTGTTACTGGGTATCAGTGGATGTATGTGTGACTTGGTATCAGTGCATAGTCTTTGTTACTAGGTGTCAGTGTGTGTCTGTGTTCCTGGGTATCAGTGTATGTCTTTGTGACTTGGTGTCAGTGTATGTCTTTGTTACTGGGTGTCAGTGTGTGTCTTTGTGATTGGTGTCAGTGTATGTCTGTGTTACTTGGGCTAAGTGTGTGTCTGTGTTACTGGGTGTCAGTGTATGTCTTAGTTACTTGGTGTCAGTGTATATCTGCGTTACTTGGGGTAAGTATGTGTCTGTGTTACTGCGTGTCAGTGTGTGTCTGTGTTACTTGGTGTAAGTCTATGTCTTTGTTACTTGGTGTCCGTGTGTGTCTGTGTTACTGGGTTTCAGTGTATGTCTTTGTTACTGGGTGTCAGTGTGTTTCTGTGTTACTGGGTATCAGTGTATGTCTTTGTGACTTGGTATCAGTGTATGTCATTGTTACTGGGTGTCAGTGTGTGTCTGTGTTCCTGGGAATCAGTGTATGTCTTTGTTACTGGGAGTCAGTGTGTGTCTTTGTGACTTGGTATCAGTGTATGTCTGTGTTACTTGGTGTCAGTGTGTGTCTGTGTTACTGGGTGTCAGTGTGTGTCTGTGTTACTTGGTGTAAGTGTGTGTCTTTGTTACTTGGTGTAAGTGTATGTCTTTGTTAATTGGTGTCTGTGTGTGTCTTTGTTACTTGGTGACAGGGTGTGTCTGTGTTCTTGGGTATCAGCGTATGTCTTTGTGACTTGGTATCAGTGTATGTCTTTGGTACTGGGTGTCAGTGTGTGTCTGTGTTACTGGGTATCAGTGTATGTCTTTGTTACTTGGTAACAGTGTATGTCTTTGTAACTGGGTGTCAGTGTGTGTCTGTGTTACTGGGTATCAGTGTATGTCATTGTGACTTGGTATCAGTGTATGTCTTTGTTACTAGGTGTCAGTGTGTGTCTGTGTTCCTGGGTATCAGTGTATGTCTTTGTGACTTGGTGTCAGTGTATGTCTTTGTTACTGGGTGTCCGCGTGTGTCTTTGTGATTGGTGTCAGTGTATGTCTGTGTTACTTGGTGTAAGTGTGTGTCTGTGTTACTGGGTGTCAGTGTATGTCTTTGTTACTTGGTGTCAGTGTATGTCTGCGTTACTTGGGGTATGTATGTGTCTGTGTTACTGGGTGTCAGTGTGTGTCTGTGTTACTTGGTGTAAGTCTATGTCTGTGTTACTGGGGGTCTGTGTGTGTCTGTGATACTGGGGGTCAGTGTGTGTTTCTAACTGGATGTCAGTGTGTGTCTGTGTTACTGGGTGTCAGTGTATGTCTTTGTTACTGGATGTATGTGTGTGTCTGTGTTACTGGGTATCAGTGTATGTCTTTGTTACTTGGTGTCAGTGTATGTCTGTGTTACTTGGTGTAAGTGTGTGTCTGTGTATCAGTGTATGTCTTAGTGACTTGGTGTCAGTGTATGTCTTTGTTACTGGGTATCAGTGTATGTCTTTGTTACTTGGTGTCAGAGTATATCTGTGTTACTTGGTGTAAGTGTCTGTCTTTGTTACTTGGTGTAAGTGTGTGTCTGTGTTACTTGGTGTAAGTGTGTGTCTGTGTTCCTGGGTATCAATGTATTTCTTTGTTACTTGGTGTCAGTGTATGTCTGTGTTACTTGGTGTAAGTGTGTGTCTTTGTTAATTGGTGTCCGTGTGTGTCTGTGTTAGTGGGTGTCAGTGTATGTCTTTGTTACTGGGTGTCAGTGTATGTCTTTGTTACTTGGTGTAAGTGTGTGTCTGTGATACCGGGTATCAGTGTATGTCTTTGTGACTTGGTAACAGTGTATGTCTTTGTTACTGGGTGTCAGTGTGTGTCTGTGTTACTGGGTATCAGTGTATGTCTGTGTGACTTGGTATCAGTGCATGTCTTTGTTACTAGGTGTCAGTGTGTGTCTGTGTTCCTGGGTATCAGTGTATGTCTTTGTGACTTGGTGTCAGTGTATGTCTTTGTTACTGGGTGTCAGTGTGTGTCTTTGTGATTGGTGTCAGTGTATGTCTGTGTTACTTGGGCTAAGTGTGTGTCTGTGTTACTGGGTGTCAGTGTATGTCTTAGTTACTTGGTGTCAGTGTATATCTGCGTTCGTTGGGGTAAATATGTGTCTGTGTTTCTGCGTGTCAGTGTGTATCTGTGTTACTTGGTGTAAGTCTATGTCTTTGTTACTTGGTGTCCGTGTGTGTCTGTGTTACTGGGTTTCAGTGTATGTCTTTGTTACTGGGTGTCAGTGTGTTTCTGTGTTACTGGGTATCAGTGTATGTCTTTGTGACTTGGTATCAGTGTATGTCTTTGTTACTGGGTGTCAGTGTGTGTCTGTGTTCCTGGGAATCAGTGTATGTCTTTGTTACTGGGAGTCAGTGTATGTCTTTGTGACTTGGTATCAGTGTATGTCTGTGTTACTTGGTGTCAGTGTGTGTCTGTGTTACTGGGCATCAGTGTATGTTTTTGTTACTTGGTGGCAGTGTATGTCTGTGTTACTTGGTGTAAGTGTGTGTCTGTGTTACTGGGCGGCAGAGTGTGTCTGCGTTACTTTGTGTAAATGTGTGTCTTTGTTACTTGGTGTAAGTGTGTGTCTGTGATACAGGGTATCAGTGTATGTCTTTGTTACTTGATGTCAGTGTATGTCTGTGTTACTTGGTGTCAGTGTGTGTCTGTGTTACTGGGCATCAGTGTATGTTTTTGTTACTTGGTGGCAGTGTATTTCTGTGTTACTTGGTGTAAGTGTGTGTCTGTGTTACTGGGTGGCAGTGTGTTTCTGTGTAACTTTGTGTAAATGTGTGTCTTTGTTACTTGGTGTCCCTGTGTGTCTGTGGTACTGGGTGTTAGTGCATGTCTTTGTTACTTGTTGCCATTGTATATCTGTGTTACTTGGTGTAAGTGTGTGTCTTTCTTACTTGGTGTAATGGTATGTCTTTGTTACTTGGTGTCAGTGTATGTCTGTGTTACTTGTTGTAAGTTTATGTCTGTGTTCCTGGGTATCAGTGTATGTCTTTGTTACTTGGTGTCAGTGTATGTCTGTGTTACTTGGTGTAAGTGTGTGTCTGTGTTACTGGGTATCAGTGTATGTCTTTGTTAGTTGGTGTCAGTGTATGTCTGTGTTACTTGGTGTAAGTGTGTGTCTGTGTTACTGGGTGTCAGTGTGTGTCTGTGTTACTTGGTGTAAGTGTGTGCCTTTGTCACTTGGTGTCCGCGTGTGCCTGTGTTACTGGGTGTCAGTGTATGTTTTTGTTACTGGGTGTCAGTGTATGTCTTTGTTACTTGGTGTAAGTGTGTGTCTGTGTTACTGGGTATCAGTGTCTGTCTTTGTTACTTCGTGTAAGTGTGTGTCTTTGTCACTTGGTGTCCGCGTGTGCCTGTGTTACTGGGTGTCAGTGTATGTTTTTGTTACTGGGTGTCAGTGTATGTCTGTGTTACTTGGTGTAAGTGTGTGTCTTTCTTACTTGGTGTAATGGTATGTCTTTGTTACTTGGTGTCAGTGTATGTCTGTGTTACTTGTTGTAAGTTTATGTCTGTGTTCCTGGGTATCAGTGTATGTCTTTGTTACTTGGTGTCAGTGTATGTCTGTGTTACTTGGTGTAAGTGTGTGTCTGTGTTACTGGGTATCAGTGTATGTCTTTGTTAGTTGGTGTCAGTGTATGTCTGTGTTACTTGGTGTAAGTGTGTGTCTGTGTTACTGGGTGTCAGTGTGTGTCTGTGTTACTTGGTGTAAGTGTGTGTCTTTGTCACTTGGTGTCCGCGTGTGCCTGTGTTACTGGGTGTCAGTGTATGTTTTTGTTACTGGGTGTCAGTGTATGTCTTTGTTACTTGGTGTAAGTGTGTGTCTGTGTTACTGGGTATCAGTGTCTGTCTTTGTTACTTCGTGTAAGTGTGTGTCTGTGTTACTTGGTGTAAGTGTGTGTCTTTGTTACTTGGTGTAAGTGTATGTCTTTGTTAATTGGTGTCTGTGTGTGTCTTTGTTACTTGGTGACAGGGTGTGTCTGTGTTACTGGGTATCAGCGTATGTCTTTGTGACTTTGTATCAGTGTATGTCTTTGTTACTGGGTGTCAGTGTGTGTCTGTGTTACTGGGTATCAGTGTATGTCTTTGTTACTTGGTAACAGTGTATGTCTTTGTAACTGGGTGTCAGTGTGTGTCTGTGTTACTGGGTATCAGTGTATGTCATTGTGACTTGGTATCAGTGTATGTCTTTGTTACTAGGTGTCAGTGTGTGTCTGTGTTCCTGGGTATCAGTGTATGTCTTTGTGACTTGGTGTCAGTGTATGTCTTTGTTACTGGGTGTCCGCGTGTGTCTTTGTGATTGGTGTCAGTGTATGTCTGTGTTACTTGGTGTAAGTGTGTGTCTGTGTTCCTGGGTGTCAGTGTATGCCTTTGTTACTTGGTGTCAGTGTATGTCTGCGTTACTTGGGGTATGTATGTGTCTGTGTTACTGGGTGTCAGTGTGTGTCTGTGTTACTTGGTGTAAGTCTATGTCTGTGTTACTGGGGGTCTGTGTGTGTCTGTGATACTGGGGGTCAGTGTGTGTTTCTAACTGGATGTCAGTGTGTGTCTGTGTTACTGGGTGTCAGTGTATGTCTTTGTTACTGGGTGTATGTGTGTGTCTGTGTTACTGGGTATCAGTGTATGTCTTTGTTACTTGGTGTCAGTGCATGTCTGTGTTACTTGGTGTAAGTGTGTGTCTGTGTATCAGTGTATGTCTTAGTGACTTGGTGTCAGTGTATGTCTTTGTTACTGGGTATCAGTGTATGTCTTTGTTACTTGGTGTTAGTGTATATCTGTGTTACTTGGTGTAAGTGTCTGTCTTTGTTCCTTGGTGTAAGTGTGTGTCTGTGTTACTTGGTGTAAGTGTGTGTCAGTGTTCCTGGGTATCAATGTATTTCTTTGTTACTTGGTGTCAGTGTATGTCTGTGTTACTTGGTGTAAGTGTGTGTCTTTGTTAATTGGTGTCCGTGTGTGTCTGTGTTACTGGGTGTCAGTGTATGTCTTTGTTACTGGGTGTCAGTGTATGTCTTTGTTACTTGGTGTAAGTGTGTGTCTGTGATACCGGGTATCAGTGTCTGTCTTTGTGACTTGGTGTCAGTGTATGTCTTTGTTACTTGGTGTAAGTGTGTGTCTGTGTTACTGGGATTCAGTGTTTGTCTTTGTTACTTGGTGTCAGTGTATGTCAAAATACTTGGTGAAAGTGTATGTCTTTGTTACTTGGTGTAATTGTCTGTCTTTGTTACTTGGTGTAAGTGTATGTCTTTGATACTTGATGTCAGTGTATGCCTTTGTTATTTGGTGTCAGTGAATGTCTGTGTTAATTGGTGTAAGTGTGTGTCTTTGTTACTTGGTGTAAGTGTATGTCTTTGTTACTTGGTGTCAGTGCATGTCTTTGTTACTTGGTGTCAGTGTGTGTCTGTGTTACTGGGTATCAGTGTATGTCTTTGTGACTTGGTATCAGTGTATGTCTTTGTTCCTGGGTGTCAGTGTCTGCTTGTTTTACTAGGTATCAGTGTATGTCTTTGTGACTTGTTATCAGTGTATGTCTTTGTTAATGGGTGTCAGTGTGTTTCTGTGTTACTGGGTATCAGTGTATGTCTTTGTGACTTGGTATCAATGTATGTCATTGTTACTGGGTGTCAGTGTGTGTCTGTGTTCCTGGGTATCAGTGTATGTCTTTGTGACTTGGTGTCAGTGTATGTCTTTGTTACTGGGTGTCAGTGTGTGCCTTTGTGACTTGGTGTCAGTGTATGTCATTGTTACTTGATGTAAGTGTGTGCCTGTGATACTGGGTATAAGTGTATGTCTTTGTTTCTTGGTGTCAGTGTATGTCTGTGTTACTTGGTGTAAGTGCGTGTCTGTGTATCAGTGTATGTCTTTGTGCCTTGGTGTCAGTGTATGTGTTTGTTACTGGGTGTCAGTGTTTGTCTTTGTGATTTGGTGTCAGTGTATGTCTGTGTTACTGGGGGTCAGTGTGTGTCTGTGTTACTGGGGGTCAGTGTGTGTTTCTAACTGGGTGTCAGTGTGTGTCTGTGTTACTGGGTATCAGTGTATGTCTTTGTTACTTGGTGTCAGTGTATGTCTGTGTTACTTGGTGTAAGTGTATGTCTTTGTTACTTGATGTAAGTGTGTGTCTGTGTTACTTGGTGTAAGTGTGTGTCTGTGTTCCTGGGTATCATTGTATGTCTTTGTTACTTGGTGTCAGTGTATGTCTGTGTTACTTGGTGTCCGTGTGTGTCTGTGTTACTGGGTGTTAGTGCATGTCTTTGTTACCTGTTGCCATTGTATATCTGTGTTACTTGGAGTAAGTGTGTGTCTTTGTTACTTGGTGTAATTGTATGTCTTTGTTACTTGGTGTCAGTGTATGTCTGTGTTCCTGGGTATCAGTGTATGTCTTTGTTACTTGGTTTCAGTGTATGTCTGTGTTACTTGGTGTAAGTGTGTGTCTGTGTTACTGGATATCAGTGTATGTCTTTGTTACTTGGTGTCAGTGTGTGTCTGTGTTACTTGGTGTAAGTGTGTGTCTTTGTTACTTGGTGTCCGTGTGTGTCTGTGTTACTGGGTGTCAGTGTATGTCTTTGTTACTGGGTGTCAGTGTATGTCTTTGTTACTTGGTGTAAGTGTGTCTCTATGTTACTGGGTATCAGTGTCTGACTTTGTTAATTGGTGTAAGTTTATGTCTGTGTTACTTGGTGTCAGTGTGTGTCTTTGTTACTTGGAGTCCGTGTGTGTCTGTGTTACTGGGTGCCAGTGCATGTCTTTGTTACTTGGTGCCAGTGTATATCTGTGTTACTTGGTGTAAGTGTGTGTCTTTGTTACTTGATGTAATTGTATGTATTTGTTACTTGGTGTAAGTGTGTGTCTGTGTTACTTGGTGTAAGTGTGTGTCTGTGTTCCTGGGTATCAATGTATTTCTTTGTTACTTGGTGTCAGTGTATGTCTGTGTTACTTGGTGTAAGTGTGTGTCTTTGTTAATTGGTGTCCGTGTGTGTCTGTGTTACTGGGTGTCAGTGTATGTCTTTGTTACTGGGTGTCAGTGTATGTCTTTGTTACTTGGTGTAAGTGTGTGTCTGTGATACCGGGTATCAGTGTCTGTCTTTGTGACTTGGTGTCAGTGTATGTCTTTGTTACTTGGTGTAAGTGTGTGTCTGTGTTACTGGGATTCAGTGTTTGTCTTTGTTACCTGGTGTCAGTGTATGTCAAAATACTTGGTGAAAGTGTATGTCTTTGTTACATGGTGTAATTATCTGTCTTTGTTACTTGGTGTAAGTGTATGTCTTTGATACTTGATGTCAGTGTATGCCTTTGTTATTTGGTGTCAGTGAATGTCTGTGTTACTTGGTGTAAGTGTGTGTCTTTGTTACTTGGTTTAAGTGTATGTCTTTGTTACTTGGTGTCAGTGCATGTCTTTGTTACTTGGTGTCAGTGTGTGTCTGTGTTACTGGGTATCAGTGTATGTCTTTGTGACTTGGTATCAGTGTATGTCTTTGTTCCTGTGTGTCAGTGTGTGCTTGTTTTACTAAGTATCAGTGTATGTCTTTGTGACTTGGTATCAGTGTATGTCTTTGTTACTGGTTGTCTGTGTGTTTCTGTGTTACTGGGTATCAGTGTATGTCTTTGTGACTTGGTATCAGTGTATGTCATTGTTACCGGGTGTCAGTGTGTGTCTGTGTTCCTGGGTATCAGTGTATGTCTTTGTGACTTGGTGTCAGTGTATGTCTTTGTTACTGGGTGTCAGTGTGTGCCTTTGTGACTTGGTGGCAGTGTATGTCATTGTTACTTGATGTAAGTGTGTGCCTGTGATACTGGGTATAAGTGTATGTCTTTGTTTCTTGTTGTCAGTGTATGTCTGTGTTACTTGGTGTAAGTGCGTGTCTGTGTATCAGTGTATGTCTTTGTGACTTGGTGTCAGTGTATGTGTTTGTTACTGGGTGTCAGTGTGTGTCTTTGTGACTTGGTGTCAGTGTATGTCTGTGTTACTGGGTGTCAGTGTGTGTCTGTGTTACTGGGGGTCAGTGTGTTTTTCTAACTGGGTGTCAGTGTGTGTCTGTGTTACTGGGTATCAGTGTATGTCTTTGTTACTTGGTGTCAGTGTATGTCTGTGTTACTTGGTGTAAGTGTATGTCTTTGTTACTTGATGTAAGTGTGTGTCTGTGTTACTTGGTGTAAGTGTGTGTCTGTGTTCCTGGGTATCATTGTATGTCTTTGTTACTTGGTGTCAGTGAATGTCTGTGTTACTTGGTGTCCGTGTGTGTCTGTGTTACTGGGTGTTAGTGCATGTCTTTGTTACTGTGTGTCAGTGTGTGTCTTTGTGACTTGGTGTCAGTGTATGTCTTTGTTACTTGATGTAAGTGTGTGTCTGTGATACTGGGTATCAGTTTATGTCTTTGTTACTTGGTGTCAGTGTATGTCTTTGTTACTGGGTGTCAGTGTGTGTCTTTGTGACTTGGTGTCAGTGTATGTCTGTGTTACTGGGGGTCAGTGTGTGTCTGTGTTACTGGGGGTCAGTGTGTGTTTCTAACTGGGTGTCAGTGTGTGTCTGTGTTACTGGGTATCAGTGCATGTCTTTGTTACTTGGTGTCAGTGTATGTCTGTGTTACTTAGTGTAAGTGTATGTCTTTGTTATTTGGTGTAAGTGTGTGTCTGTGTTACTTGGTGTAAGTGTGTGTCTGTGTTCATGGGTATCATTGTCTGTCTTTGTTACTTCGTGTCAGTGTATGTCTGTGTTACTTGATGTAAGTGTGTGTCTGTGTTACTGGGTGACAGTGTGTGTCTGTGTTACTTTGTGTAAGTGTGTGTATTTGTTACTTGGTGTCCGTGTGTGTCTGTGTAACTTGGTGTAAGTGTGTGTCTGTGTTACGAGGTATCAGTGTATGTCTTTGTTACTTGGTATCAGTGTATGTCTGTGTTACTTGGTGTAAGTGTGTGTCTGTGTTACTGGGTATCAGTGTATGTCTTTGTTACTTGGTGTCAGTGTATGTTTGTGTTACTTGGTGTAAGTGTGTGTCTGTGTTCCTGGGTGGCAGTGTGTGTCTGTGTTACTTTGTGTAAGTGTGTGTCTTTGTTACTTGGTGTCCGTGTGTGTCTGTGGTACTGGGTGTTAGTGCATGTCTTTGTTACTTGTTGCCATTGTATATCTGTGTTACTTGGTGTAAGTGTGTGTCTTTGTTACTTGGTGTAATTGTACGTCTTTGTTACTTGGTGTCAGTGTATGTCTGTGTTACTTGGTGTAAGTGTATGTCTTTGTTACTTGGTTTAAGTGTTTGTCTGTTTTACTTGGTGTAAGTGTGTGTCTGTGTTCCTGCGTATCAGTGTATGTCTTTGTTATTGGTGTCAGTGTCTGTCTGAGTTTCTTGGTGTAAGTGTGTGTCTGTGTTACTGGGTATCAGTGTGTGTCTTTGTTACTGTGTATCAGTGCATGTCTTTGTGACTTGGTGTAATTGTATGTATTTGTTACTTGGTGTCAGTGTATGTCTGTGTTACTTGTTGTAAGTGTGTGTCTGTGTTACTGGGTGTCAGTGTGTGTCTGTGCTACTTGGTGTAAGTGTGTGTCTTTGTCACTTGGTGTCCACGTGTGCCTGTGTTACTGGGTTTCAGTGTATGTTTTTGTTACTGGGTGTCAGTGTATGTCTTTGTTACTTGGTGTAAGTGTGTGTCTGTGTTACTGGGTATCAGTGTCTGTCTTTGTTACTTGGTGCAAGTGTGTGTCTGTGTTACTTGGTGTAAGTGTGTGTCTTTGTTACTTGGTGTAAGTGTATGTCTTTGTTACTTGGTGTCTGTGTATGTCTTTGTTACTTGGTGACAGGGTGTGTCTGTGTTACTGGGTATCAGTGTATGTCTTTGTGACTTGGTATCAGTGTATGTCTTTGTTCCTGGGTGTCAGTGTGTGTCTGTGTTACTGGGTATCAGTGTATGTCTTTGTTACTTGGTAACAGTGTATGTCTTTGTTACTGGGTGTCAGTGTGTGTCTGTGTTACTAGGTATCAGTGTATGTCATTGCGACTTGGTATCATTGTATGTCTTTGTTGCTAGGTGTCAGTGTGTGTCTTTGTTACTGTGTGTCAGTGTCTGTCTTTGTGATTGGTGTCAGTGTATGTCTGTGTTACTTGGTGTAAGTGTGTGTCTGTGTTACTGGGTGTCAGTGTATGTCTTTGTTAAATGGTGTCAGTGTATGACTGCGTTACTTGGGGTAAGTATGTGTCTGTGTTACTGGGTGTCAGAGTCTGTCTGTGTTACTTGGTGTAAGTCTATGTCTTTGTTACTTGGTGTCCGTGTGTGTCTGTGTTACTGGGTGTCAGTGTATGTCTTTGTTACTGGGTGTAAGTGTGTGTCTGTGTTCCTGGGTATCAGTGTATGTCTTTGTTACTTGGTGTCAGTATATGTCTGTGTTACTTGGTGTAAGTGTGTGTCTGTGTATCAGTGTATTTCTTAGTGACTTGGTGTCAGTGTATGTCTTTGTTACTGGGTGTCAGTGTATGTCTTTGTGACTTGGTGTCAGTGTATGTCTGTTTTACTGGGGGTCAGTGTGTGTCTGTGATACTGGGGGTCAGTGTGTGTTTCTAACTGGATGTCAGTGTGTGTCTGTGTTACTGGGTATCAGTGTATGTCTTTGTTACTTGGTGTCAGTGTATATCTGTGTTACTTGGTGTAAGTGTATGTCTTTGTTACTTGGTGTAAGTGTGTGTCTGTGTTACTTGGTGTAAGTGTGTGTCTGTGTTCCTGGGTATCATTCTATTTCTTTGTTACTTGGTGTCAGTGTATGACTGTGTTACTTGGTGTAAGTGTGTGTCTTTGTTAATAGGTGTCCGTGTGTGTCTGTGTTACTGGGTGTCAGTGTATGTCTTTGTTACTGGGTGTCAGTGTATGTCTTTGTTACTTGGTGTAAGTGAGTGTCTGTGTTACCGGGTATCAGTGTCTGTCTTTGTTACTTGGTGTAAGTGTGTGTCTTTGTTATTGGGTATCAGTGTATGTCTTTGTTACTTGGTGTCAGTGTATGTCTGTGTGACTTGGTGTAAGTGTTTGTCTGTGTTACTGGGTATCAGTGTCTGTCTTTGTGACTTGGTGTCAGTTTTTGTCTTTGTTACTGGGTGTCATTGTGTGTCTTTGTGACTTGGTGTCAGTGTATGTCTTTGTTACATGGTGTAAGTGTGTGTCTGTGTTACTGGGTTTCAGTGTATGTCTTTGTTACTTGGTGTCAGTGTATGTCTAAATACTTGGTCTAAGTGTATGTCTTTGTTACCTGGTGTAATTGTCTGTCTTTGTTACTTGGTGTAAATGTATGCCTTTGATACTTGATGTCAGTGTATGCCTTTGTTACTTGGTGTCAGTGTATGTCTGTGTTACTTGGTGTAAGTGTGTGTCTTTGTTACTTGGTGTAAGTGTATGTCTTTGTTACTTGGTGTCAGTGCATGTCTTTGTTACTTGGTGTCAGTGTGTGTCTTTGTTACTGGGTATCAGTGTATGTCTTTGTGACTTGGTATCAGTGTATGTCTTTGTTCCTGGGTGTCAGTGTGTGCCTGTGTTACTAGGTATCAGTGCATGTCTTTGTGACTTTGTATCAGTGTATGTCTTTGTTACTGGGTGTCAGTGTGTTTCTGTGTTACTGGGTATCAGTGTATGTCTTTGTGACTTGGTATCAGAGTATGTCATTGTTACTGGGTATCAGTGTGTGTCTGTGTTCCTGGGTATCAGTGTATGTCTTTGTGACTTGGTGTCAGTGTATGTCTTTGTTACTGGGTGTCAGTGTGTGCCTTTGTGACTTGGTGTCAGTGTATGTCTTTGTTACTTGATGTAAGTGTGTGTCTGTGATACTGGGTATAAGTGTATGTCTTTGTTTCTTGGTGTCAGTGTATGTCTGTGTTACTTAGTGTAAGTGCCTGTCTGTGTATCAGTGTATGTCTTTGTGACTTGGTGTAAGTGTATGTGTTTGTTACTGGGTGTCAGTGTGTGTCTTTGTGATTTGGTGTCAGTGTATGTCTGTGTTGCTGGGGGTCAGTGTGTGTCTGTGTTACTGGGGGTCAGTGTGTGTTTCTAACTGGGTGTCAGTGTGTGTCTGTGTTACTGGGTATCAGAGTATGTCTTTGTTACTTGGTGTCAGTGTATGTCTGTGTTACTTGGTGTAAGTGTATGTCTTTGTTACTTGGTGTAAGTGTGTGTCTGTGTTACTTGGTGTAAGTGTGTGTCTGTGTTCCTGGGTATCATTGTATGTCTTTGTTACTTGGTGTCAGTGTATGTCTGTGTTACTTGTGTCCGTGTGTGTCTGTGTTACTGGGTGTTAGTGCATGTCTTTGTTACTTGTTGCCTTTGTATATCTGTGTTACTTGGTGTAAGTGTGTGTCTTTGTTACTTTGTGTAATTGTATGTCTTTGTTACTTGCTGTCAGTGTATGTCTGTGTTCCTGTGTATCAGTGTATGTCTTTGTTACTTGGTTTCAGTGTATGTCTGTGTTACTTGGTGTAAGTGTGTGTCTGTGTTACTGGGTATCAGTGTATGTCTTTGTTACTTGGTGTCAGTGTGTGTCTGTGTTACTTGGTGTAAGTATGTGTCTTTGTTACTTGGTGTCAGTGTATGTCTTTGTTACTGGGTGTCAGTGTATGTCTTTGTTACTTGGTGCAAGTGTGTCTCTGTGTTACTGGGTATCAGTGTCTGTCTTTGTTAATTGGTGTAAGTGTATGTCTGTGATACTTGGTGTAAGTGTGCATCTTTGTTACTTGGTGTCCGTGTGTGTCTGTGTTACTGGGTGTCAGTGCATGTCTTTGTTACTTGTTGCCATTTTATATCTGTGTTACTTGGTGGAAGTGTGTGTCTTTGTTACTTGGTGTAATTGTATGTCTTTGTTTCTTGGTGTCAGTGTATGTCTGTGTTACTTGGTGTAAGTGTATGTCTTTGTTACTTGGTCTAAGTGTGTGTCTGTGTTACTTGGTGTAAGTGTCTGTCTGTGTTCCTGGATATCAGTGTATGTCTTTGTTACTTGGTGTCAGTGTATGTCTGTGTTACTTGGTGTAAGTGTGTGTCTGTGTTACTGGGTATAAGTGTATGTCTTTGTTACTTGGTGTCAGTGTATGTCTGTGTTACTTGGTCAAGTGTGTGTCAGTGTTACTGGGTGTCAGTGTGTGTCTGTGTTACTTGGTGTAAGTGTGTGTCTTTGTTACTTGGTGTCCGTGTGTGTCTGTGTTACTGGGTGTCATTGTATGTCTTTGTTACTTGGTGTCGGTGTATGTCTTTGTTACTGTTTATTAGGGTTTCTCTGTGTTACTGGGTGTCAGTGTATGTCTTTGTTACTTAGTGTAAGTGTGTCTCTGTGTTACTGGGTATCAGTGTCTGACTTTGTTAATTGGTGTAAGTGTATGTCTGTGTTACTTGGTGTAAGTGTGTGTCTTTGTTACTTGGTGTCCGTCTGTGTCTGTGTTACTGGGTGTCATGGCATGTCATTGTTACTTGGTGCCAGTGTATATCTGTGTTACTTGGTGTAAGTGTGTGTCTTTGTTACTTGGTGTAATTGTATGTATTTGTTTCTTGGTGTCAGTGTATGTCTGTGTTACTTGGTGTAAGTGTATGTCTGTGTTACTTGGTCTAAGTGTGTGTCTGTGTTACTTGGTGTAAGTGTGTGTCTGTGTTCCTGGGTATCAGTGTATGTCTTTGTTACTTGGTGTCAGTGTATGTCTGTGATACTTGGTGTAACTGTCTGTCTGTGTTACTGGGTATCAGTGTATGTCTTTGTTACTTGGAGTCAGTGCATGTCTGTGTTACTTGGTCAAGTGTGTGTCTGTGTTACTGGGTGTCAGTGTGTGTCTGTGTTACTTGGTGTAAGTGTGTGTCTTTGTTACTTGGTTTCCGTGTGTGTCTGTGTTACTGGGTGTCTGTGTATGTCTTTGTTACTGTTTATTAGTGTTTCTCTGTGTTACTGGGTTTCAGTGTATGTCTTTGTTACTTGGTGTAAGTTTGTGTCTGTGTTACTGGGTATCAGTGTCTGTCTTTGTTAATTGGTGTAAGTGTGAGTCTTTGTTACTTGGTGTAATTGTATGTCTTTGTTACTTGGTGTCAGTGTATGTCTGTGTTACTTGTTGTAATTGTATGTCTTTGTTACTTGGTGTAAGTGTGTGTCTGTGTTACTTGGTGTAAGTGTGTGTCTTTGTGACTTGGTGTCCGTGTGTGTCTGTGTTACTTGGTGTCAGTGCATGTCTTTGTTACTTGGTGTCAGTGCATGTCTTTGTTACTTGCTGTCAGTGTGGATCTGTGTTACTGGGTATCAGTGTATGTCTTTGTATATTGGTATCAGTGTAAGTCTTTATTACTGGGTGTCAAAGTGTGTCTGTGTTACTGGGTATCAGTGTATGTCTTTGTGACGTTGTATCAGTGTATGTCTTTGTTACTGCTTGTCAGTGTGTTTCTGTGTTACTGGGTATCAGTGTATGTCTTTGTGACTTGGCATCAGTGTATGTCTTTGTTACTGGGTGTCAGTGTGTGTCTGTGTTCCTGGGTATCAGTGTATGTCTTTGTGACTTGGTGTCAGTTTATGTCTTTGTTACTGTGTGTCAGTGTTTGTCTTTGTGACTTGGTGTCAGGGTATGTCTTTGTTACTTGCTGTTAGTGTGTGTCTGTGATATTGGGTATCAGTGTATGTCTTTGTGACTTGGTGTCAGTGTATGTCTTTGTTACTGGGTGTCAGTGTGTGTCTTTGTGACTTAGTGTTTGTGTATGTCTGTGTTACTGGGTGTCAGTGTGTGTCTGTGTTACTGGTGGTCAGTGTGTGTTTCTAACTGGGTGTCAGTGTGTGTCTGTGTTACTGGGTATCAGTGTATGTCTTTGTTACTTGGTGTCAGTGTATGTCTGTGTTAATTGGTGTAATTGTGTGTCTGTGTTACATGGTGTAAGTGTGTGTCTGTGTTCATGGGTATCACTGTCTGTCTTTGTTACTTCGTGTCAGTGTATGTCTGTGTTACTTGGTGTAAGTGTGTGTCTGTGTTACTGGGTATCAGTGTATGTCTTTGTTACTTGGTGTCAGTGTATGTCTGTGTTACTTGGTGGAAGTGTATGTCTTTGTTACTTGGTGAAAGTGTGTGTCTGTGTTACTTGGTGTAAATGTGTGCCTGTCTTACTTGGTGTCAGTGTGTTTCTGTGTTATATGGTGTAAGTGCATGTCTTTGTTTCTTGGTGCCATTGTATATCTGTGTTACTTAGTGTAAGTGTGTGTCTTTGTTACTTGGTGTAATTGTATGTCTTTGTTACTTGGTGTCAGTGTATGTCTGCGTTACTTCGTGTAATTGTATGTCTTCATTACTTGGTGTAAGTGTGTGTCTGTGTTACAAGGTGTCCGTGTGTGTCTGTGTCGCTGGGTGTCATTTTTTGTCTTTGTTACTTGGTGTCTGTGTATGTCTTTGTTACTGGGTGTCAGTGTGTGTCTGTGTTACTTGGTGTCAGTGTCTGTCTGTGTTACTCGGTGTCAGTGTATGTCTTTGTTACTGGTGTCGGTGTATGTCTGTGTTACTTGGTCAAATGTGTGTCTGTGTTACTTGGTGTAAGTGTGTGTCTTTGTTACTTGGTGTCCGTGTGTGTCTGTGTTACTGGGTGTCATTGTATGTCTTTGTTACTTGGTGTCTGTGTATGTATTTGTTACTGAGTGTCAGTGTGTGTCTGTGTTACTTGGTGTCAGTGTGTGTTTGTTTGTGTTACTGGGTGTCAGTGTATGTCTTTGTTACTTGGTGTAAGTTTGTGTCTGTGTTACTGGGTATCAGTGTCTGTCTTTGTTACTTGGTTTAAGTGTGAGTCTTTGTTACTTGGTGTAATTGTATGTCTTTGTTACTTGGTGTCAGTGTGTGTCTGTGTTACTTGGTGTAAGTGTGTGTCTTTGTTACTTGGTGTCCGTGTGTGTCTGTGTTACTTGGTGTCAGTGCATGTCTTTGTTACTTGGTGTCAGTGCATGTCTTTGTTACTTGCTGTCAGTGTGCGTCTGTGTTACTGGGTATCAGTGTATGTCTTTGTATCTTGGTATCAGTGTCTGTCTTTATTACTGGGTGTCAGTGTGTGTCTGTGTTACTTGGTTTCAGTGTATGTCTTTGTTAATTGGTGTAAGTGTGTGTCTGTGTTACTTGGTGTAAGTGTGTGTCTTTGTTACTTGGTGTCCGTGTGTGTCTGTGTTACTTGGTGTCAGTGCATGTCTTTGTTACTTGGTGTCAGTGCATGTCTTTGTTACTTGCTGTCAGTGTGCGTCTGTGTTACTGGGTATCAGTGTATGTCTTTGTATCTTGGTATCAGTGTTTGTCTTTATTACTGGGTGTCAGTGTGTGTCTGTGTTACTGGGTATCAGTGTATGTCTTTGTGACGTTGTATCAGTGTATGTCTTTGTTCCAGGGTGTCAGTGTGTCTCTGTGTTACTGGGTATCAGTCTATGTCTTTGCGCCTTGGTATCAGTGTATGTCTTTGTTACTGGGTATCAGTGTGTGTCTGTGTTCCTGGGTATCAGTGTATGTCTTTGTGACTTGATGTCAGTGTATGTCTTAGTTACTGGGTGTCAGTGTGTGTCTTTGTGACTTGGTGTCAGTGTATGTCTTTGTTAATTGATGTAAGTGTGTGTCTGTGATACTTGGTGTAAGTGTGTGTCTGTGTTCATGGGTATCACTGTCTGTCTTTGTTACTTCGTGTCAGTGTATGTCTGTGTTACTTGGTGTAAGTGTGTGTCTGTGTTACTGGGTATCAGTGTATGTCTTTGTTACTTGGTGTCAGTGTATGTCTGTGTTTCTTGGTGGAAGTGTATGTCTTTGTTACTTGATGAAAGTGTGTGTCTGTGTTACTTGGTGTAAATGTGTGGCTGTCTTACTTGGTGTCAGTGTGTGTCTGTGTTATATGGTGTAAGTGCATGTCTTTGTTTCTTGGTGCCATTGTATATCTGTGTTACTTGGTGTAAGTGTGTGTCTTTGTTACTTGGTGTAATTGTATGTCTTTGTTACTTGGTGTCAGTGTATGTCTGTGTTACTTTGTGTAATTGTATGTCTTCGTTACTTGGTGTAAGTGTGTGTCTGTGTTACAAGGTGTCCGTGTGTGTCTGTGTCGCTGGGTGTCATTGTTTGTCTTTGTTACTTGGTGTCTGTGTATGTCTTTGTTACTGGGTGTCAGTGTGTGTCTGTGTTACTTGGTGTCAGTGTATGTCTGTGTTACTCGGTGTCAGTGTATGTCTTTGTTACTGGTGTCAGTGTATGTCTGTGTTACTTGGTCATGTGTGTGTCTGTGTTATTGGGTGTCAGTGTGTGTCTGTGTTACTTGGTGTAAGTGTGTGTCTGTGTTACTTGGTGTCCGTGTGTGTCTGTGTTACTGGGTGTCATTGTATGTCTTTGTTACTTGGTGTCTGTGTATGTATTTGTTACTGAGTGTCAGTGTGTGTCTGTGTTACTTGGTGTCAGTGTGTGTTTGTTTGTGTTACTGGGTGTCAGTGTATGTCTTGGTACTTGGTGTAAGTTTGTGTCTGTGTTACTGGGTATCAGTGTCTGTCTTTGTTACTTGGTTTAAGTGTGAGTCTTTGTTACTTGGTGTAATTGTATGTCTTTGTTACTTGGTGTCAGTGTATGTCTGTGTTACTTGGTGTCAGTGTATGTCTTTGTTAATTGGTGTAAGTGTATGCCTGTGTTACTTGGTGTAAGTGTGTGTCTTTGTTACTTGGTGTCCGTGTGTGTCTGTGTTACTTGGTGTCAGTGCATGTCTTTGTTCCTTGGTGTCAGTGCATGTCTTTGTTACTTGCTGTCAGTGTGCGTCTGTGTTACTGGGTATCAGTGTATGTCTTTGTATCCTGGTATCAGTGTCTGTCTTTATTACTGGGTGTCAGTGTGTGTCTGTGTTACTGGGTATCAGTGTATGTTTTTGTGACGTTGTATCAGTGTATGTCTTTGTTCCAGGGTGTCAGTGTGTTTCTGTGTTACTTGGTGTCAGTGTGTGTTTGTTTGTGTTACTGGGTGTCAGTGTATGTCTTTGTTACTTGGTGTAAGTTTGTGTCTGTGTTACTGGGTATCAGTGTCTGTCTTTGTTACTTGGTTTAAGTGTGAGTCTTTGTTACTTGGTGTAATTGTATGTCTTTGTTACTTGGTGTCAGTGTGTGTCTGTGTTACTTGGTGTAAGTGTGTGTCTTTGTTACTTGGTGTCCGTGTGTGTCTGTGTTACTTGGTGTCAGTGCATGTCTTTGTTACTTGGTGTCAGTGCATGTCTTTGTTACTTGCTGTCAGTGTGCGTCTGTGTTACTGGGTATCAGTGTATGTCTTTGTATCTTGGTATCAGTGTCTGTCTTTATTACTGGGTGTCAGTGTGTGTCTGTGTTACTTGGTTTCAGTGTATGTCTTTGTTAATTGGTGTAAGTGTGTGTCTGTGTTACTTGGTGTAAGTGTGTGTCTTTGTTACTTGGTGTCCGTGTGTGTCTGTGTTACTTGGTGTCAGTGCATGTCTTTGTTACTTGGTGTCAGTGCATGTCTTTGTTACTTGCTGTCAGTGTGCGTCTGTGTTACTGGGTATCAGTGTATGTCTTTGTATCTTGGTATCAGTGTTTGTCTTTATTACTGGGTGTCAGTGTGTGTCTGTGTTACTGGGTATCAGTGTATGTCTTTGTGACGTTGTATCAGTGTATGTCTTTGTTCCAGGGTGTCAGTGTGTCTCTGTGTTACTGGGTATCAGTCTATGTCTTTGTGCCTTGGTATCAGTGTATGTCTTTGTTACTGGGTATCAGTGTGTGTCTGTGTTCCTGGGTATCAGTGTATGTCTTTGTGACTTGATGTCAGTGTATGTCTTAGTTACTGGGTGTCAGTGTGTGTCTTTGTGACTTGGTGTCAGTGTATGTCTTTGTTAATTGATGTAAGTGTGTGTCTGTGATACTTGGTGTAAGTGTGTGTCTGTGTTCATGGGTATCACTGTCTGTCTTTGTTACTTCGTGTCAGTGTATGTCTGTGTTACTTGGTGTAAGTGTGTGTCTGTGTTACTGGGTATCAGTGTATGTCTTTGTTACTTGGTGTCAGTGTATGTCTGTGTTTCTTGGTGGAAGTGTATGTCTTTGTTACTTGATAAAAGTGTGTGTCTGTGTTACTTGGTGTAAATGTGTGGCTGTCTTACTTGGTGTCAGTGTGTGTCTGTGTTATATGGTGTAAGTGCATGTCTTTGTTTCTTGGTGCCATTGTATATCTGTGTTACTTGGTGTAAGTGTGTGTCTTTGTTACTTGGTGTAATTGTATGTCTTTGTTACTTGGTGTCAGTGTATGTCTGTGTTACTTCGTGTAATTGTATGTCTTCGTTACTTGGTGTAAGTGTGTGTCTGTGTTACAAGGTGTCCGTGTGTGTCTGTGTCGCTGGGTGTCATTGTTTGTCTTTGTTACTTGGTGTCTGTGTATGTCTTTGTTACTGGGTGTCAGTGTGTGTCTGTGTTACTTGGTGTCAGTGTATGTCTGTGTTACTCGGTGTCAGTGTATGTCTTTGTTACTGGTGTCAGTGTATGTCTGTGTTACTTGGTCATGTGTGTGTCTGTGTTATTGGGTGTCAGTGTGTGTCTGTGTTACTTGGTGTAAGTGTGTGTCTGTGTTACTTGGTGTCCGTGTGTGTCTGTGTTACTGGGTGTCATTGTATGTCTTTGTTACTTGGTGTCTGTGTATGTATTTGTTACTGAGTGTCAGTGTGTGTCTGTGTTACTTGGTGTCAGTGTGTGTTTGTTTGTGTTACTGGGTGTCAGTGTATGTCTTGGTACTTGGTGTAAGTTTGTGTCTGTGTTACTGGGTATCAGTGTCTGTCTTTGTTACTTGGTTTAAGTGTGAGTCTTTGTTACTTGGTGTAATTGTATGTCTTTGTTACTTGGTGTCAGTGTATGTCTGTGTTACTTGGTGTCAGTGTATGTCTTTGTTAATTGGTGTAAGTGTATGCCTGTGTTACTTGGTGTAAGTGTGTGTCTTTGTTACTTGGTGTCCGTGTGTGTCTGTGTTACTTGGTGTCAGTGCATGTCTTTGTTCCTTGGTGTCAGTGCATGTCTTTGTTACTTGCTGTCAGTGTGCGTCTGTGTTACTGGGTATCAGTGTATGTCTTTGTATCTTGGTATCAGTGTCTGTCTTTATTACTGGGTGTCAGTGTGTGTCTGTGTTACTGGGTATCAGTGTATGTCTTTGTGACGTTGTATCAGTGTATGTCTTTGTTCCAGGGTGTCAGTGTGTTTCTGTGTTACTGGGTATCAGTCTATGTCTTTGTGACTTGGTATCAGTGTATGTCTTTGTTACTGGGTATCAGTGTGTGTCTGTGTTCCTGGGTATCAGTGTATGTCTTTGTGACTTGATGTCAGTGTATGTCTTAGTTACTGGGTGTCAGTGTGTGTCTTTGTGACTTGGTGTCAGTGTATGTCTTTGTTAATTGATGTAAGTGTGTGACTGTGATACTGGGTATCAGTGAATGTCTTTGTTACTTGGTGTCAGTGTATGTTTGTGTTACTTGGTGTAAGTGTGTGTCTGTGAATCAGTGTATGTCTTTGTGACTTGGTGTCAGTGTATGTCTTTGTTGCTGGGTGTCAGTGTGTGTCTTTGTGACTTGGTGTCAGTGTATCTCTGTGTTACTGGGGGTCAGTGTGTGTCTGTGTTACTGGGGGTCAGTGTGTGTTTCTAACTGGGTGTCAGTGTGTGTCTGTGTTACTGGGTATCAGTGTATGTATTTGTTACTTGGTGTCAGTGTATGTCTGTGTTACTTGGTGTAAGTGTATGTCTTTTTTACTTGGTGTAAGTGTGTGTCTGTGTTACTTGGTGTAAGTGTGTGTCTGTGTTCCTGGGTATCATTGTATGTCTTTGTTACTTGGTGTCAGTGTATGTCTGTGTTACTTGGTGTAAGTGTGTGTCTGTGTTACTGGTTATCAGTGTATGTCTTTGTTACTTGGTGTCAGTGTATGTCTGTGTTACTTGGTGTAAGTGTGTGTCTGTGTTACTTGGTGTCAGATGTGTCTGTGTTACTTGGTGTAAGTGTGTGTCTTTGTTACTTGGTGTCCGTGTGTGTCTGTGTTATTGGGTGTCAGTGCATGTATTTGTTACTTGGTGCCATTGTATATCTGTGTTACTTGGTGTAAGTGTGTGTCTTTGTTACCTGGTGTAATTGTATATCTTTGTTACTTGGTGTCAGTGTATGTCTGTGTTACTTGGTGTAATTGTATGTCTTTGTTACTTGGTGTAAGTGTGTGTCTGTGTTACTTGGTGTAAGTGTGTGTCTGTGTTCCTGGGTATCAGTGTATGTCTTTGTTACTTGGTGTCAGTGTATGTCTGTGTTACTTGGTGTAAGTGTGTGTCTTTGTTACTGGGTATCAGTGTATGTCTTTGTTACTTGGTGTCAGTGTATGTCTGTGTTACTTGGTGTAAGTGTGTGTCTGTGTTACTGGGTGTCAGTGTGTGTCTGTGTTACTTGGTGTAAGTGTGTGTCTTTGTTACTTGGTGTAATTGTATGTCTTTGTTACTTGGTGTCAGTGTATGTCTGTGTTACTTGGTGTCAGTGTATGTATTTGTTACTTGGTGTAAGTGTGTGTCTGTGTTACTTGGTGTAAGTGTGTGTCTTTGTTACTTGGTGTCCGTGTGTGTCTGTGTTACTTGGTGTCAGTGCATGTCTTTGTTACTTGGTGTCAGTGCATGTCTTTGTTACTTGCTGTCAGTGTGCGTCTGTGTTACTGGGTATCAGTGTATGTCTTTGTATCTTGGTATCAGTGTCTGTCTTTATTACTGGGTGTCAGTGTGTGTCTGTGTTACTGGGTATCAGTGTATGTCTTTGTGACTTTGTATCAGTGTATGTCTTTGTTACAGGGTGTCAGTGTGTTTCTGTGTTACTGGGTATCAGTGTATGTCTTTGTGACTTGGTATCAGTGTATGTCTTTGTTACTGGGTATCAGTGTGTGTCTGTGTTACTGGGTATCAGTGTATGTCTTTGTGACCTGGTGTCAGTGTATGTCTTTGTTACTGGGTGTCAGTGTGTGTCTTTGGGACTTGGTGTCAGTGTATGTCTTTGTTACTTGATGTAAGTGTGTGTCTGTGATACTGGGTATCAGTGTATGTCTTTGTTACTTGGTGTCAGTGTATGTCTGTGTTACTTGGTGTAAGTGTGTGTCTGTGAATCAGTGTATGTCTTTGTGACTTGGTGTCAGTGTATGTATTTGTTACTGGTTGTCAGTGTGTGTCTTTGTGACTTGGTGTCAGTGTATGTCTGTGTTACTGGGGGTCAGTGTGTGTCTGTGTTACTGGGGGTCAGTGTGTGTTTCTAACTGGGTGTCAGTGTGTGTCTGTGTTACTGGGTATCAGTGTATGTCTTTGTTACTTGGTGTCAGTGCATGTCTGTGTTACTTGGTGTCAGTGGATGTCTTTTTTACTTGGTGTAAGTGTGTGTCTGTGTTACCTGGTGTAAGTGTGTGTCTGTGCTCCTGGGTATCATTGTATGTCTTTGTTACTTCGTGTCAGTGTATGTCTCTGTTACTTGGTGTAAGTGTGTGTCTGTGTTAATGGGTATCAGTGTATGTCTTTGTTACTTGGTGTCAGTGTATGTCTGTGTTACTTGGTGTAAGTGTGTGTCTGTGTTACTTGGTGTCAGTGTGTGTCTGTGTTACTTGGTGTAAGTGTGTGTCTTTGTTACTTGGTGTCCGTGTGTGTCTGTGTTATTTGGTGTCAGTGCATGTATTTGTTACTTGGTGCCATTGTATATCTGTGTTACTTGGTGTAAGTGTGTGTCTTTGTTACCTGGTGTAATTGTATGTCTTTGTTACTTGGTGTCAGTGTATGTCTGTGTTACTTGGTGTAATTGTATGTCTTTGTTACTTGGTGTAAGTGTGTGTATGTGTTACTTGGTGTAAGTGTGTGTCTGTGTTCCTGGGTATCAGTGTATGTCTTTGTTACTTGGTGTCAGTGTATGTCTTTGTTAATTGATGTAAGCGTGTGTCTGTGATACTGGGTATCAGTGAATGTCTTTGTTACTTGGTGTCAGTGTATGTTTGTGTTACTTGGTGTAAGTGTGTGTCTGTGAATCAGTGTATGTCTTTGTGACTTGGTGTCAGTGTATGTCTTTGTTGCTGGGTGTCAGTGTGTGTCTTTGTGACTTGGTGTCAGTGTATCTCAGTGTTACTGGGGGTCAGTGTGTGTCTGTGTTACTGGGGGTCAGTGTGTGTTTCTAACTGGGTGTCAGTGTGTGTCTGTGTTACTGGGTATCAGTGTATGTCTTTGTTACTTGGTGTCAGTGTATGTCTGTGTTACTTGGTGTAAGTGTATGTCTTTTTTACTTGGTGTAAGTGTGTGTCTGTGTTACTTGGTGCAAGTGTGTGTCTGTGTTCCTGGGTATCATTGTATGTCTTTGTTACTTGGTGTCAGTGTATGTCTGTGTTACTTGGTGTAAGTGTGTGTCTGTGTTACTGGTTATCTGTGTATGTCTTTGTTACTTGGTGTCAGTGTATGTCTGTGTTACTTGGTGTAAGTGTGTGTCTGTGTTACTTGGTGTCAGATGTGTCTGTGTTACTTGGTGTAAGTGTGTGTCTTTGTTACTTGGTGTCCGTGTGTGTCTGTGTTATTGGGTGTCAGTGCATGTATTTGTTACTTGGTGCCATTGTATATCTGTGTTACTTGGTGTATGTGTGTGTCTTTGTTACCTGGTGTAATTGTATGTCTTTGTTACTTGGTGTCAGTGTATGTCTGTGTTACTTGGTGTAATTGTATGTCTTTGTTACTTGGTGTAAGTGTGTGTCTGTGTTACTTGGTGTAAGTGTATGTCTGTGTTCCTGGGTATCAGTGTATGTCTTTGTTACTTGGTGTCAGTGTATGTCTGTGTTACTTGGTGTAAGAGTGTGTCTTTGTTACTGGTTATCAGTGTATGTCTTTGTTACTTGGTGTCAGTGTATGTCTGTGTTACTTGGTGTAAGTGTGTGTCTGTGTTACTGGGTGTCAGTGTGTGTCTGTGTTACTTGGTGTAAGTGTGTGTCTTTGTTACTTGGTGTAATTGTATGTCTTTGTTACTTGGTGTCAGTGTATGTCTGTGTTACTTGGTGTCAGTGTATGTATTTGTTACTTGGTGTAAGTGTGTGTCTGTGTTACTTGGTGTAAGTGTGTGTCTTTGTTACTTGGTGTCCGTGTGTGTCTGTGTTACTTGGTGTCAGTGCATGTCTTTGTTACTTGGTGTCAGTGCATGTCTTTGTTACTTGCTGTCAGTGTGCGTCTGTGTTACTGGGTATCAGTGTATGTCTTTGTATCTTGGTATCAGTGTCTGTCTTTATTACTGGGTGTCAGTGTGTGTCTGTGTTACTGGTTATCAGTGTATGTCTTTGTGACTTTGTATCAGTGTATGTCTTTGTTACAGGGTGTCAGTGTGTTTCTGTGTTACTGGGTATCAGTGTATGTCTTTGTGACTTGGTATCAGTGTATGTCTTTGTTACTGGGTATCAGTGTGTGTCTGTGTTACTGGGTATCAGTGTATGTCTTTGTGACTTGGTGTCAGTGTATGTCTTTGTTACTGGGTGTCAGTGTGTGTCTTTGGGACTTGGTGTCAGTGTATGTCTTTGTTACTTGATGTAAGTGTGTGTCTGTGATACTGGGTATCAGTGTATGTCTTTGTTACTTGGTGTCAGTGTATGTCTGTGTTACTTGGTGTAAGTGTGTGTCTGTGAATCAGTGTATGTCTTTGTGACTTGGTGTCAGTGTATGTATTTGTTACTGGGTGTCAGTGTGTGTCTTTGTGACTTGGTGTCAGTGTATGTCTGTGTTACTGGGGGTCAGTGTGTGTCTGTGTTACTGGGGGTCAGTGTGTGTTTCTAACTGGGTGTCAGTGTGTGTCTGTGTTACTGGGTATCAGTGTATGTCTTTGTTACTTGGTGTCAGTGCATGTCTGTGTTACTTGGTGTCAGTGGATGTCTTTTTTACTTGGTGTAAGTGTGTGTCTGTGTTACTTGGTGTAAGTGTGTGTCTGTGCTCCTGGGTATCATTGTATGTCTTTGTTACTTCGTGTCAGTGTATGTCTCTGTTACTTGGTGTAAGTGTGTGTCTGTGTTAATGGGTATCAGTGTATGTCTTTGTTACTTGGTGTCAGTGTATGTCTGTGTTACTTGGTGTAAGTGTGTGTCTGTGTTACTTGGTGTCAGTGTGTGTCTGTGTTACTTGGTGTAAGTGTGTGTCTTTGTTTCTTGGTGTCCGTGTGTGTCTGTGTTATTTGGTGTCAGTGCATGTATTTGTTACTTGGTGCCATTGTATATCTGTGTTACTTGGTGTAAGTGTGTGTCTTTGTTACCTGGTGTAATTGTATGTCTTTGTTACTTGGTGTCAGTGTATGTCTGTGTTACTTGGTGTAATTGTATGTCTTTGTTACTTGGTGTAGGTGTGTGTATGTGTTACTTGGTGTACGTGTGTGTCTGTGTTCCTGGGTATCAGTGTATGTCTTTGTTACTTGGTGTCAGTGTATGTCTGTGTTACTTGGTGTAAGTGTGTGTCTTTGTTACTGGGTATCAGTGTATGTCTTTGTTACTTGGTGTCAGTGTATGTCTGTGTTACTTGGTGCAAGTGTGTGTCTGTGTTACTGGGTGTCAGTGTGTGTCTTTGTTACTTGGTGTAATTGTATGTCTTTGTTACTTGGTGTCAGTGTATGTCTGTGTTACTTGGTGTCAGTGTATGTATTTGTTACTTGGTGTAAGTGTGTGTCTGTGTTACTTGGTGTAAGTGTGTGTCTTTGTTACTTGGTGTCCGTGTGTGTCTGTGTTACTTGGTGTCAGTGCATGTCTTTGTTACTTGGTGTCAGTGCATGTCTTTGTTACTTGCTGTCAGTGTGCGTCTGTGTTACTGGGTATCAGTGTATGTCTTTGTATCTTGGTATCAGTGTCTGTCTTTATTACTGGGTGTCAGTGTGTGTCTGTGTTACTGGGTATCAGTGTATGTCTTTGTGACTTTGTATCAGTGTCTGTCTTTGTTACAGGGTGTCAGTGTGTTTCTGTGTTACTGGGTATCAGTGTATGTCTTTGTGGCTTGGTATCAGTGTATGTCTTTGCTACTTGGTGTCAGTGTATGTCTGTGTTACTTGGTGTAAGTGTATGTCTTTTTTACTTGGTGTAAGTGTGTGTCTGTGTTACTTGGTGTAAGTGTGTGTCTGTGTTCCTGGGTATCATTGTATGTCTTTGTTACTTGGTGTCAGTGTATGTCTGTGTTACTTGGTGTAAGTGTGTGTCTGTGTTACTGGTTATCAGTGTATGTCTTTGTTACTTGGTGTCAGTGTATATCTGTGCTACTTGGTGTAAGTGTGTGTCTGTGTTACTTGGTGTCAGATGTGTCTGTGTTACTTGGTGTAAGTGTGTGTCTTTGTTACTTGGTGTCCGTGTGTGTCTGTGTTATTGGGTGTCAGTGCATGTATTTGTTACTTGGTGCCATTGTATATCTGTGTTACTTGGTGTAAGTGTGTGTCTTTGTTACCTGGTGTAATTGTATGTCTTTGTTACTTGGTGTCAGTGTATGTCTGTGTTACTTGGTGTAATTGTATGTCTTTGTTACTTGGTGTAAGTGTGTGTCTGTGTTACTTGGTGTAAGTGTGTGTCTGTGTTCCTGGGTATCAGTGTATGTCTTTGTTACTTGGTGTCAGTGTATGTCTGTGTTACTTGGTGTAAGTGTGTGTCTTTGTTACTGGGTATCAGTGTATGTCTTTGTTACTTGGTGTCAGTGTATGTCTGTGTTACTTGGTGTAAGTGTGTGTCTGTGAATCAGTGTATGTCTTTGTGACTTGGTGTCAGTGTATGTATTTGTTACTGGGTGTCAGTGTGTGTCTTTGTGACTTGGTGTCAGTGTATGTCTGTGTTACTGGGGGTCAGTGTGTGTCTGTGTTACTGGGGGTCAGTGTGTGTTTCTAACTGGGTGTCAGTGTGTGTCTGTGTTACTGGGTATCAGTGTATGTCTTTGTTACTTGGTGTCAGTGCATGTCTGTGTTACTTGGTGTCAGTGGATGTCTTTTTTACTTGGTGTAAGTGTGTGTCTGTGTTACTTTGTGTAAGTGTGTGTCTGTGCTCCTGGGTATCATTGTATGTCTTTGTTACTTCGTATCATTGTATGTCTCTGTTACTTGGTGTAAGTGTGTGTCTGTGTTATTGGGTATCAGTGTATGTCTTTGTTACTTGGTGTCAGTGTATGTCTGTGTTACTTGGTGTAAGTGTGTGTCTGTGTTACTTGGTGTCAGATGTGTCTGTGTTACTTGGTGTAAGTGTGTGTCTTTGTTACTTGGTGTCCGTGTGTGTCTGTGTTATTGGGTGTCTGTGCATGTATTTGTTACTTGGTGCCATTGTATATCTGTGTTACTTGGTGTAAGTGTGTGTCTTTGTTACCTGGTGTAATTGTATGTCTTTGTTACTTGGTGTCAGTGTATGTCTGTGTTACTTGGTGTAATTGTATGTCTTTGTTACTTGGTGTAAGTGTGTGTCTGTGTTACTTGGTGTAAGTGTGTGTCTGTGTTCCTGGGTATCAGTGTATGTCTTTGTTACTTGGTGTCAGTGTATGTCTGTGTTACTTGGTGTAAGTGTGTGTCTTTGTTACTGGGTATCAGTGTATGTCTTTGTTACTTGGTGTCAGTGTATGTCTGTGTTACTTGGTGTAAGTGTGTGTCTGTGTTACTGGGTGTCAGTGTGTGTCTGTGTTACTTGGTGTAAGTGTGTGTCTTTGTTACTTGGTGTAATTGTATGTCTTTGTTACTTGGTGTCAGTGTATGTCTGTGTTACTTGGTGTCAGTGTATGTATTTGTTACTTGGTGTAAGTGTGTGTCTGTGTTACTTGGTGTAAGTGTGTGTCTTTGTTACTTGGTGTCCGTGTGTGTCTGTGTTACTTGGTGTCAGTGCATGTCTTTGTTACTTGGTGTCAGTGCATGTCTTTGTTACTTGCTGTCAGTGTGCGTCTGTGTTACTGGGTATCAGTGTATGTCTTTGTATCTTGGTATCAGTGTCTGTCTTTATTACTGGGTGTCAGTGTGTGTCTGTGTTACTGGGTATCAGTGTATGTCTTTGTGACTTTGTATCAGTGTATGTCTTTGTTACAGGGTGTCAGTGTGTTTCTGTGTTACTGGGTATCAGTGTATGTCTTTGTGACTTGGTATCAGTGTATGTCTTTGTTACTGGGTATCAGTGTGTGTCTGTGTTACTGGGTATCAGTGTATGTCTTTGTGACTTGGTGTCAGTGTATGTCTTTGTTACTGGGTGTCAGTGTGTGTCTTTGGGACTTGGTGTCAGTGTATGTCTTTGTTACTTGATGTAAGTGTGTGTCTGTGATACTGGGTATCAGTGTATGTCTTTGTTACTTGGTGTCAGTGTATGTCTGTGTTACTTGGTGTAAGTGTGTGTCTGTGAATCAGTGTATGTCTTTGTGACTTGGTGTCAGTGTATGTATTTGTTACTGGGTGTCAGTGTGTGTCTTTGTGACTTGGTGTCAGTGTATGTCTGTGTTACTGGGGGTCAGTGTGTGTCTGTGTTACTGGGGGTCAGTGTGTGTTTCTAACTGGGTGTCAGTGTGTGTCTGTGTTACTGGGTATCAGTGTATGTCTTTGTTACTTGGTGTCAGTGCATGTCTGTGTTACTTGGTGTCAGTGGATGTCTTTTTTACTTGGTGTAAGTGTGTGTCTGTGTTACTTGGTGTAAGTGTGTGTCTGTGCTCCTGGGTATCATTGTATGTCTTTGTTACTTCGTATCAGTGTATGTCTCTGTTACTTGGTGTAAGTGTGTGTCTGTGTTATTGGGTATCAGTGTATGTCTTTGTTACTTGGTGTCAGTGTATGTCTGTGTTACTTGGTGTAAGTGTGTGTCTGTGTTACTTGGTGTCAGTGTGTGTCTGTGTTACTTGGTGTAAGTGTGTGTCTTTGTTACTTGGTGTCCGTGTGTGTCTGTGTTATTTGGTGTCAGTGCATGTATTTGTTACTTGGTGCCATTGTATATCTGTGTTACTTGGTGTAAGTGTGTGTCTTTGTTACCTGGTGTAATTGTATGTCTTTGTTACTTGGTGTCAGTGTATGTCTGTGTTACTTGGTGTAATTGTATGTCTTTGTTACTTGGTGTAAGTGTGTGTATGTGTTACTTGGTGTAAGTGTGTGTCTGTGTTCCTGGGTATCAGTGTATGTCTTTGTTACTTGGTGTCAGTGTATGTCTGTGTTACTTGGTGTAAGTGTGTGTCTTTGTTACTGGGTATCAGTGTATGTCTTTGTTACTTGGTGTCAGTGTATGTCTGTGTTACTTGGTGTAAGTGTGTGTCTGTGTTACTGGGTGTCAGTTTGTGTCTGTGTTACTTGGTGTAAGTGTGTGTCTTTGTTACTTGGTGTAATTGTATGTCTTTGTTACTTGGTGTCAGTGTATGTCTGTGTTACTTGGTGTCAGTGTATGTATTTGTTACTTGGTGTAAGTGTGTGTCTGTGTTACTTGGTGTAAGTGTGTGTCTTTGTTACTTGGTGTCCGTGTGTGTCTGTGTTACTTGGTGTCAGTGCATGTCTTTGTTACTTGGTGTCAGTGCATGTCTTTGTTACTTGCTGTCAGTGTGCGTCTGTGTTACTGGGTATCAGTGTATGTCTTTGTATCTTGGTATCAGTGTCTGTCTTTATTACTGGGTGTCAGTGTGTGTCTGTATTACTGGGTATCAGTGTATGTCTTTGTGACTTTGTATCAGTGTATGTCTTTGTTACAGGGTGTCAGTGTGTTTCTGTGTTACTGGGTATCAGTGTATGTCTTTGTGACTTGGTATCAGTGTATGTCTTTGTTACTGGGTATCAGTGTGTGTCTGTGTTCCTGGATGTCAGTGTATGTCTTTGTGACTTGGTGTCAGTGTATGTCTTTGTTACTGGGTGTCAGTGTGTGTCTTTGGGACGTGGTGTCAGTGTATGTCTTTGTTACTTGATGTAAGTGTGTGTCTGTGATACTGGGTATCAGTGTATGTCTTTGTTACTTGGTGTCAGTGTATGTCTGTGTTACTTGGTGTAAGTGTGTGTCTGTGAATCAGTGTATGTCTTTGTGACTTGGTGTCAGTGTATGTATTTGTTACTGGGTGTCAGTGTGTGTCTTTGTGACTTGGTGTCAGTGTATGTCTGTGTTACTGGGGGTCAGTGTGTGTCTGTGTTACTGGGGGTCAGTGTGTGTTTCTAACTGGGTGTCAGTGTGTGGCTGTGTTACTGGGTATCAGTGTATGTCTTTGTTACTTTTTGTCAGTGCATGTCTGTGTTACTTGGTGTCAGTGGATGTCTTTTTTACTTGGTGTAAGTGTGTGTCTGTGTTACTTGGTGTAAGTGTGTGTCTGTGTTCCTGGGTATCAGTGTATGTCTTTGTTACTTGGTGTCAGTGTATGTCTGTGTTACTTGGTGTAAGTGTGTGTCTTTTTACTGGGTATCAGTGTATGTCTTTGTTACTTGGTGTCAGTGTATGTCTGTGTTACTTGTTGTAAGTGTGTGTCTGTGTTACTGGGTGTCAGTGTGTGTCTGTATTACTGGGGGTCAGTGTGTGTTTCTAACTGGGTGTCAGTGTGTGTCTGTGTTACTGGGTATCAGTGTATGTCTTTGTTACTTGGTGTCAGTGTATGTCTGTGTTACTTGGTGTAAGTGTATGTCTGTGCTCCTGGGTATGATTGTATGTCTTTGTTACTTCGTGTCAGTGTATGGCTGTGTTACTTGGTGTAAGTGTGCGTCTGTGTTCATGGGTATCAGTGTATGTCTTTGTTACTTGGTGTCAGTGTATGTCTGTGTTATTTGGTGTAAGTGTGTGTCTGTGTTACTTGGTGTCAGTGTGTGTCTGTGTTACTTGGTGGAAGTGTGTGTCTGTGTTACTTGGTGTAAGTGTGTGTCTGTGTTCCTGGGTATCATTGTATGTCTTTGTTACTTGGTTTAAGTGTGAGTCTTTGTTACTTGGTGTAATTGTATGTCTTTGTTACTTGGTGTCAGTGTATGTCTGTGTTACTTGGTGTCAGTGTATGTCTTTGTTAATTGGTGTAAGTGTGTGTCTGTGTTACTTGGTGTAAGTGTGTGTCTTTGTTACTTGGTGTCCGTGTGTGTCTGTGTTACTTGGTGTCAGTGCATGTCTTTGTTACTTGGTGTCAGTGCATGTCTTTGTTACTTGCTGTCAGTGTGCGTCTGTGGTATCAGTGTATGTCTTTGTATCTTGGTATCAGTGTCTGTCTTTATTACTGGGTGTCAGTGTGTGTCTGTGTTACTGGGTATCAGTGTATGTCTTTGTGACTTTGTATCAGTGTATGTCTTTGTTACAGGGTGTCAGTGTGTTTCTGTGTTACTGGGTATCAGTGTATGTCTTTGTGACTTGGTATCAGTGTATGTCTTTGTTACTGGATATCAGTGTATGTCTGTGTTCCTGGGTATCAGTGTATGTCTTTGTGACTTGGTGTCAGTGTATGTCTTTGTTACTGGGTGTCAGTGTGTGTCTTTGTGACTTGGTGTCAGTGTATGTCTTTGTTACTTGATGTAAGTGTGTGTCTGTGATACTGGGTTTCAGTGTCTGTCTTTGTTACTTGGTGTCAGTGTATGTCTGTGTTACTTGGTGTAAGTGTGTGTCTGTGAATCAGTGTATGTCTTTGTGACTTGGTGTCAGTGTATGTCTTTGTTACTGGGTGTCAGTGTGTGTCTTTGTGACTTGGTGTCAGTGTATGTCTGTGTTACTGGGGGTCAGTGTGTGTCTGTATTACTGGGGGTCAGTGTGTGTTTCTAACTGGGTGTCAGTGTGTGTCTGTGTTACTGGGTATCTGTGTATGTCTTTGTTACTTGGTGTCAGTGTATGTCTGTGTTACTTGGTGTAAGTGTATGTCTTTTTTACTTGGTGTAAGTGTGTGTCTGTGTTACTTGGTGTAAGTGTGTGTCTGTGCTCCTGGGTATCATTGTATGTCTTTGTTACTTCGTGTCAGTGTATGGCTGTGTTACTTGGTGTAAGTGTGCGTCTGTGTTAATGGGTATCAGTGTATGTCCTTGTTACTTGGTGTCAGTGTATGTCTGTGTTACTTGGTGTAAGTGTGTGTCTGTGTTACTTGGTGTCAGTGTGTGTCTGTGTTACTTGGTGGAAGTGTGTGTCTGTGTTACTTGGTGTAAGTGTGTGTCTGTGTTCCTGGGTATCATTGTATGTCTTTGTTACTTCGTGTCAGTGTATGTCTGTGTTACTTGGTGTAAGTGTGTGACTGTGTTACTGGGTATCAGTGTCTTTCTTTGTCACTTGGTTTAAGTGTGAGTCTTTGTTACTTTGTGTAATTGTATGTCTTTGTTACTTGGTGTCAGTGTATGTCTGTGTTACTTGGTGTCAGTGTATGTCTTTGTATCTTGCTATCAGTGTCTGTCTTTATTACTGGGTGTCAGTGTGTGTCTGTGTTACTGGGTATCAGTGTATGTCTTTGTGACGTTGTATCAGTGTATGTCTTTGTTACAGGGTGTCAGTGTTTTTCTGTGTTACTGGGTATCAGTCTATGTCTTTGTGACTTGGTATCAGTGTCTGTCTTTTTTACTGGGTATCAGTGTGTGTCTGTGTTCCTGGGTATCAGTGTATGTCTTTGTGACTTGATGTCAGTGTATGTCTTAGTTGCTGGGTGTCAGTGTGTGTCTTTGTGACTTGGTGTCAGTGTATGTCTTTGTTACTTGATGTAAGTGTGTGTCTGTGATACTGGGTATCAGTGAATGTCTTTGTTACTTGGTGTCACTGTATGTTTGTGTTACTTGGTGTAAGTGTGTGTCTGTGAATCAGTGTATGTCTTTGTGACTTGGTGTCAGTGTATGTCTTTGTTGCTGGGTGTCAGTGTGTGTCTTTGTGACTTGGTGTCAGTGTATCTCTGTGTTACTGGGGGTCAGTGTGTGTCTGTGTTACTGGGGGTCAGTGTGTGTTTCTAACTGGGTGTCAGTGTGTGTCTGTGTTACTGGGTATCAGTGTATGTCTTTGTTACTTGGTGTCAGTGTATGTCTGTGTTACTTGGTGTAAGTGTATGTCTTTTTTACTTGGTGTAAGTGTGTGTCTGTGTTACTTGGTGTAAGTGTGTGTCTGTGTTCCTGGGTATCATTGTATGCCTTTGTTACTTCGTGTCAGTGTATGGCTGTGTTACTTGGTGTAAGTGTGCGTCTGTGTTAATGGGTATCAGTGTATGTCTTTGTTACTTGGTGTCAGTGTATGTCTGTGTTACTTGGTGTAAGTGTGTGTCTGTGTTACTTGGTGTCAGTGTATGTCTTTGTTACTTCGTGTCAGTGTCTGTCTGTGTTACTTGGTGTAAGTGTGTGTCTGTGTTACTGGGTATCAGTGTCTGTCTTTGTTACTTGGTTTAAGTGTGAGTCTTTGTTACTTGGTGTAATTTTATGCCTTTGTTACTTGGTGTCAGTGCATGTCTGTGTTACTTGGTGTCAGTGTATGTCTTTGTTAATTGGTGTAAGTGTGTGTCTGTGTTACTTCGTGTAAGTGTGTGTCTTTGTTACTTGGTGTCCGTGTGTGTCTGTGTTACTTGGTGTCAGTGCATGTCTTTGTTACTTGGTGTCAGTGCATGTCTTTGTTACTTGCTGTCAGTGTGCGTCTGTGTTTCTGGGGGTCAGTGTATGTCTTTGTTACTTGGGGTCAGTGTATGGCTGTGTTACTTGCTGTAAGTATATGTCTTTTCTATATGGTGTAAGTGTGTGTCTGTGTTACTTGGTGTAAGTGTGTGTCTGTGTTACTGGGTATCATTGTATGTCTTTGTTACTTCGTGTCAGTGTATGTCTGTGTTACTTGGTGTAAGTGTGTGCCTGTGTTACCGGGTGTCAGTGTGTGTCTGTGTTACTTGGTGTAAGTGTGTGTCTTTGTTACTTGGTGTAAGTGTGTGTCCGTGTTACTTGGTGTAAGTGTGTGACTTTGTTACTTGGTGTCCGTGTGTGTCTGTGTTACTTGGTGTCAGTGCATGTCTTTGTTACTTGGTGCCAGTGCATGTCTTTGTTACTTGCTGTCAGTGTGTGTCTGTGTTTCTGGGGGTCAGTGTATGTCTGTGTTACTTGCTGTAAGTGTATGTCTTTTCTACATGGTGTAAGTGTGTGTCTGTGTTACTTGGTGTAAGTGTGTGTCTGTGTTCCTGGGTATCATTGTATGTCTTTGTTACTTCGTGTCAGTGTATGTCTGTGTTACTTGGTGTAAGTGTGTGTCTGTGTTACTGGGTATCAGTGTATGTCTTTGTTACTTGGTGTCAGTGTATGTCTGTGTTACTTGGTGTAAGTGTGTGTCTGTGTTACTTGGTGTCAGTGTGTGTATGTGTTACTTGGTGTCAGTGTGTGTCTTTGTTACTTGGTGTCCGTGTGTGTCTGTGTTACTGGGTGTCAGTGCATGTATTTGTTACTTGGTGCCATTGTATATATGTGTTACTTGGTGTAAGTGTGTGTCTTTGTTACTTGCTGTAATTGTATGTCTTTGTTACTTGGTGTCAGTGTATGTCTGTGTTACTTGGTGTAATTGTATGTCTTTGTTACTTGGTGTAAGTGTGTGTCTGTGTTACTTGGTGTAAGTGTGTGTCTGTGTTCCTGGGTATCAGTGCATGTTTTTGTTACTTGGTGTCAGTGTATGTCTGTGTTACCTGGTGTAAGTGTGTGTCTTTGTTACTGGGTATCAGTGTATGTCTTTGTTACTTGGTGTCAGTGTATGTCTGTGTTACTTGGTGTAAGTGTGTGTCTTTGTTACTGGGTATCAGTGTATGTCTGTGTTACTTGGTGTAAGTGTGTGTCTGTGTTACTGGGTGTCAGTGTGTGTCTGTGTTACTTGGTGTAAGTGTGTGTCTTTGTTACTTGGTGTAATTGTATGTCTTTGTTACTTGGTGTCAGTGTATGTCTGTGTTACTTGGTTTCAGTGTATGTATTTGTTACTTGGTGTAAGTGTGTGACTGTGTTACTTGGTGTAAGTGCATGTCTTTGTTACTTGCTGTCAGTGTGCGTCTGTGTTACTGGGTATCAGTGTATGTCTTTGTATCTTGGTATCAGTGTCTGTCTTTATTACTGGGTGTCAGTGTGTGTCTGTGTTACTGGGTATCAGTGTATGTCTTTGTGACTTTGTATCAGTGTATGTCTTTGTTACAGGGTGTCAGTGTGTTTCTGTGTTACTGGGTTTCAGTGTAAGTCTTTGTGACTTGGTATCATTGTATGTCTTTGTTACTGGGTATCAGTGTGTGTCTGTGTTCCTGGGTATCAGTGTATGTCTTTGTGACTTGGTGTCAGTGTATGTCTTTGTTACTGGGTGTCAGTGTGTGTCTTTGTGACTTGGTGTCAGTGTATGTCTTTGTTACTTGATGTAAGTGTGTGTCCGTGATACTGGGTATCAGTGTATGTCTTTGTTACTTGGTGTCAGTGTATGTCTGTGTTACTTGGTGTAAGTGTGTGTCTGTGAATCAGTGTATGTCTTTGTGACTTGGTGTCAGTGTATGTCTTTGTCACTGGGTGTCAGTGTGTGTCTTTGTGACTTGGTGTCAGTGTATGTCTGTGTTACTGGCGGTCAGTGTGTGTCTGTGTTACTGGGGGTCAGTGTGTGTTTCTAACTGGGTGTCAGTGTGTGTCTGTGTTACTGGGTATCAGTGTATGTCTTTGTTACTTGGTGTCAGTGTATGTCTGTGTTACTTGGTGTAAGTGTATGTCTTTTTTACTTTGTGTAAGTGTGTGTCTGTGTTACTTGGTGTAAGTGTGTGTCTGTGCTCCTGAGTATCATTGTATGTCTTTGTTACTTCGTGTCAGTGTATGGCTGTGTTACTTGGTGTAAGTGAGTGTCTGTGTTAATGGGTATCAGTGTATGTCTTTGTTACTTGGTGTCAGTGTATGTCTGTGTTACTTGGTGTAAGTGTGTGTCTGTGTTACTTGGTGTCAGTGTGTGTCTGTGTTACTTGGTGGAAGTGTGTGTCTGTGTTACTTGGTGTAAGTGTGTGTCTGTGTTCCTGGGTATCATTGTATGTCTTTGTTACTTCGTGTCAGTGTATGTCTGTGTTACTTGGTGTAAGTGTGTGTCTGTGTTACTGGGTATCAGTGTATGTCTTTGTTACTTGGTGTCAGTGTATGTCTGTGTTACTTGGTGTAAGTGTGTGTCTGTGTTACTTGGTGTCAGTGTGTGTCTGTGTTACTTGGTGTAAGTGTGTGTCTTTGTTACTTGGTGTCCGTGTGTGCCTGTGTTATTGGGTGTCAGTGCCTGTATTTGTTACTTGGTTCCATTGTATATCTGTGTTACTTGGTGTAAGTGTGTGTCTTTGTTACTTGGTGTAATTGTATGTCTTTGTTACTTGGTGTCAGTGTATGTCTGTGTTACTTGGTGTAATTGTATGTCTTTGTTACTTGGTGTAAGTGTGTTTCTGTGTTGTTTGGTGTAAGTTTGTGTCTGTGTTCCTGGGTATCAGTGCATGTCTTTGTTACTTGGTGTCAGTGTATGTCTGTGTTACCTGGTGTACGTGTGTGTCTTTGTTACTGGGTATCAGTGTATGTCTTTGTTACTTGGTGTCAGTGTATGTCTGTGTTACTTGGTGTAAGTGTGTGTCTTTGTTACTGGGTATCAGTGTGTGTCTGTGTTACTTGGTGTAAGTGTGTGTCTGTGTTACTGGGTGTCAGTGTGTGTCTGTGTTACTTGGTGTAAGTGTGTGTCTTTGTTACTTGGTGTAATTGTATGTCTTTGTTACTTGGTGTCAGTGTATGTCTGTGTTACTTGGTTTCAGTGTATGTATTTGTTACTTGGTGTAAGTGTGTGACTGTGTTACTTGGTGTAAGTGTGTGTCTTTGTTACTTGGTGTCCGTATGTGTCTGTGTTACTTGGTGTCAGTGCATGTCTTTGTTACTTGGTGTCAGTGCATGTCTTTGTTACTTGCTGTCAGTGTGCGTCTGTGTTACTGGGTATCAGTGTATGTCTTTGTATCTTGGTATCAGTGTCTGTCTTTATTACTGGGTGTCAGTGTGTGTCTGTGTTACTGGGTATCAGTGTATGTCTTTGTGACTTTGTATCAGTGTATGTCTTTGTTACAGGGTGTCAGTGTGTTTCTGTGTTACTGGGTATCAGTGTAAGTCTTTGTGACTTGGTATCATTGTATGTCTTTGTTACTGGATATCGGTGTGTGTCTGTGTTCCTGGGTATCAGTGTATGTCTTTGTGACTTGGTGTCAGTGTATGTCTTTGTTACTGGGTGTCAGTGTGTGTCTTTGTGACTTGGTGTCAGTGTATGTCTTTGTTACTTGATGTAAGTGTGTGTCTGTGATACTGGGTATCAGTGTATGTCTTTGTTACTTGGTGTCAGTGTATGTCTGTGTTACTTGGTGTAAGTGTGTGTCTGTGAATCAGTGTATGTCTTTGTGACTTGGGGTCAGTGTATATCTTTGTCACTGGGTGTCAGTGTGTGTCTTTGTGACTTGGTGTCAGTGTATGTCTGTGTTACTGGCGGTCAGTGTGTGTCTGTGTTACTGGGGGTCAGTGTGTGTTTCTAACTGGGTGTCAGTGTGTGTCTCTGTTACTGGGTATCAGTGTATGTCTTTGTTACTTGGTGTCAGTGTATGTCTGTGTTACTTGGTGTAAGTGTATGTCTTTTTTACTTGGTGTAAGTGTGTGTCTGTGTTACTTGGTGTAAGTGTGTGTCTGTGCTCCTGAGTATCATTGTATGTCTTTGTTACTTCGTGTCAGTGTATGGCTGTGTTACTTGGTGTAAGTGTGTGTCTGTGTTAATGGGTATCAGTGTATGTCTTTGTTACTTGGTGTCAGTGTATGTCTGTGTTACTTGGTGTAAGTGTGTGTCTGTGTTACTTGGTGTCAGTGTGTGTCTGTGTTACTTGGTGGAAGTGTGTGTCTGTGTTACTTGGTGTAAGTGTGTGTCTGTGTTCCTGGGTATCATTGTATGTCTTTGTTACTTCGTGTCAGTGTATGTCTGTGTTACTTGGTGTAAGTGTGTGTCTGTGTTACTGGGTATCAGTGTATGTCTTTGTTACTTGGTGTCAGTGTATGTCTGTGTTACTTGGTGTAAGTGTGTGTCTGTGTTACTTGGTGTCAGTGTGTGTCTGTGTTACTTGGTGTAAGTGTGTGTCTTTGTTACTTGGTGTCCGTGTGTGTCTGTGTTATTGGGTGTCAGTGCCTGTATTTGTTACTTGGTTCCATTGTATATCTGTGTTACTTGGTGTAAGTGTGTGTCTTTGTTACTTGGTGTAATTGTATGTCTTTGTTACTTGGTGTCAGTGTATGTCTGTGTTACTTGGTGTAATTGTATGTCTTTGTTACTTGGTGTAAGTGTGTTTATGTGTTACTTGGTGTAAGTGTGTGTCTGTGTTCCTGGGTATCAGTGTATGTCTTTGTTACTTGGTGTCAGTGTATGTCTGTGTTACTTGGTGTAAGTGTTTGTCTTTGTTACTGGGTATCAGTGTATGTCTTTGTTACTTGGTGTCAGTGTATGTCTGCGTTACTTGGTGTAATTGCATGTCTTTGTTACTTGGTGTCAGTGTATATCTGTGTTACTTGGTGTCAGTGTATGTATTTGTTACTTGGTGTAAGTGTGTGTCTGTGTTACTTGGTGTAAGGGTGTGTCTTTGTTACTTGGTGTCCGTGTGTGTCTGTGTTACTTGGTGTCAGTGCATATCTTTGTTTCTTGGTGCCAGTGCATCTCGTTGTTACTTGCTGTCAGTGTGCGTCTGTGTTACTGGGTATCAGTGGATGTCTTTGTATCTTGGTATCAGTGTCTGTCTTTATTACTGGGTGTCAGTGTGTGTCTGTGTTACTGGGTATCAGTGTATGTCTTTGTGACTTTGCATCAGTGTATGTCTTTGTTACAGGGTGTCAGTGTGTTTCTGTGTTACTGGGTATCAGTGTATGTCTGTGTGACTTGGTATCAGTGTATGTCTTTGTTACTAGGTGTCAGTGTGTGTCTGTGTTCCTGGGTATCAGTGTATGTCTTTGTGACTTGGTGTCAGTGTATGTCTTTGTTACTGGGTGTCAGTGTGTGTCTTTGTGATTGGTGTCAGTGTATGTCTGTGTTACTTGGTGTAAGTTTCTGTCTGTGTTACTGGGTGTCAGTGTATGTCTTTGTTACTTGCTGTCAGTGTATGTCTGTGTTACTTGGGGTAAGTATGTGTCTGTGTTACTGGGTGTCAGTGTGTGTCTGTGTTACTTGGTGTAAATATATGTCTTTGTTACTTGGTGTCCGTGTGTGTCTGTGTTACTGGGTGTCAGTGTATGTCTTTGTTACTGGGTGTCAGTGTATGTCTTTGTTAGTTGGTGTAAGTGTGTGTCTGTGTTACTGGGTATCAGTGTATGTCTTTGTTACTTGGTGTCAGTGTATGTCTGTGTTACTTGGTGTAAGTGTGTGTCTGTGTATCAGTGTATGTCTTTGTGACTTGTTGTCAGTGTATGTCTTTGTTACTGGGTGTCAGTGTGTGTCTTTGTGACTTGGTGTCAGTGTATGTCTGTGTTACTGGGGGTCAGTGCGTGTCTGTGATACTGGGGGTCAGTGTGTGTTTCTACCTGGATGTCAGTGTGTGTGTGTGTTACTCGGAATCAGTGTATGTCTTTGTCACTTGGTGTCAGTGTATATCTGTTTTTCTTGTTTTAAGTGTATGTCTTTGTTACTTGGTGTAAGTGTGTGTCTGTGTTACTTGGTGTAAGTGTGTGTCTGTGTTCCTGGGTATCTTTGTATGACTTTGTTACTTGGTGTCAGTGTATGTCTGTGTTACTTGCTGTAAGTGTGTGTCTTTGTTACTTGGTGTCCGTGTGTGTCTGTGTTACTGTGTGTCAGTGTATGTCTTTGTTACTGGGTGTCAGTGTATGTCTTTGTTACTTGGTGTAAGTGTGTGTCTGTGTTACTGGGTATCAGTGTCTGTCTTTGTTTCTTGGTGTCAGTTTATGTCTTTGTTACTGGGTGTCAGTGTGTGTCTTTGAGACTAGGTGTCAGTGTATGTCTTTGTTACTTGGTGTCAGTGTATGTCAAAATACTTGGTGTAAGTGTATGTCTTTGTTACTTGGTGTAAGTGTATGTCTTTGTTACTTGATGTCAGTGTATGCCTTTGTTACTTGGTGTCAGTGTATGTCTGTGTTACTTGGTGTAAGTGTGTGTCTTTGTTACTTGGTTTAAGTGTATGTCTTTGTTACATGGTGTCAGTGCATGTCTTTGTTACTTGGTGTCAGTGTGTGTCTGTGTTACTGGGTATCAGTGTATGTCTTTGTGACTTGGTATCAGTTTATGTCTTTGTTCCTGGGTGTCTGTGTGTGTCTGTGTTACTGGGTATCTGTGTATGTCTTTGTGACTTGGTATCAGTGTATGCCATTGTTACTGGGTGTCAGAGTGTGTCTGTGTTCCTGGGTATCAGTGTATGTCTTTGTGACTTGGTGTCAGTGTATGTCTTTGTTACTGCGTGTCAGTGTGTGTCTTTGCGACTTGGTGTCAGTGTATGTCTTTGTTACTTGATGTAAGTGTGTGTCTGTGATACTGGGCATCAGTGTATGTCTTTGTGACTTGGTAACAGTGTATGTATTTGTTACTGGTTGTCATTGTGTGTCTGTCTTACTGGGTATCAGTGTATGTCTGTGTGACTTGGTATCAGTGTATGTCTTTGTTACTAGGTGTCAGTGTGTGTCTGTGTTCCTGGGTATCTGTGTATGTCTTTGTGACTTGGTGTCAGTGTATGTTTTTGTTACTGGGTGTCAGTGTGTGTCTTTGTGATTGGTGTCAGTGTATGTCTGTGTTACTTGGTGTAAGTGTGTGTCTGTGTTACTGGGTATCAGTGTATGTCTTTGTTACTTGCTGTCAGTGTATGTCTGTGTTACTTGGGGTAAGTATGTGTCTGTGTTACTGGGTGTCAGTGTGTGTCTGTGTTACTTGGTGTAAATCTATGTCTTTGTTACTTGGTGTCCTTGTGTGTCTGTGTTACCGGGGGTCAGTGTATGTCTTTGTTACTGGGTGTCAGTGTATGTCTTTGTTAGTTGGTGTAAGTGTGTGTCTGTGTTACTGGGTATCAGTGTATGTCTTTGTTACTTGGTGTCAGTGTATGTCTATGTTACTTGGTGTAAGTGTATGTCTGTGTATCAGTGTATGTCTTTGCGAATTGTTGTCAGTGTATGTCTTTGTTACTGGGTGTCAGTGTGTGTCTTTGTGACTTGGTGTCAGTGTATGTCTGTGTTACTGGGGTTCAGTGTGTGTCTGTGATACTGGGGGTCAATGTGTGTTTCTAACTGGTTGTCAGTGTGTGTCTGTGTTACTCGGTATCAGTGTATGTATTTGTCACTTGGTGTCAGTGTATATCTGTGTTACTTGTTGTAAGTGTATGTCTTTGTTACTTGGTGTAAGTGTGTGTCTGTGTTACTTGGTGTAAGTGTGTGTCTGTGTTCCTGGGTATCATTGTATGTCTTTGTTACTTGGTGTCAGTGTATGTCTGTGTTACTTGGTGTAAGTGTGTGTCTTTGTTACTTGGTGTCCGTGTGTGTCTGTGTTACTGTGTGTCAGTGTATGTCTTTGTTACTGGGTGTCAGTGTATGTCTTTGTTAATTGGTGTAAGTGTGTGTCTGTGTTACTGGGTATCAGTGTCTGTCTTTTTTCTTGGTGTCAGTTTATTTCTTTGTTACTGGGTGTCAGTGTGTGTCTTTGTGACTAGGTGTCAGTGTATGTCTTTGTTACTTGGTGTAAGTGTGTGTCTGTGTGACTGGGTATCAGTGTATGTCTTTGTTACTTGGTGTCAGTGTATGTCAAAATACTTGGTGTAAGTGTATGTCTTTGTTACTTGGTGTAAGTGTATGTCTTTGTTACTTGATGTCAGTGTATGCCTTTGTTACTTGGTGTCAGTGTATGTCTGTGTTACTTGGTGTAAGTGTGTGTCTTTGTTACTTGGTGTAAGTGTATGTCTTTGTTACATGGTGTCAGTGCATGTCTTTGTTACTTGGTGTCAGTGTGTGTCTGTGTTACTGGGTATCAGTGTATGTCTTTGTGACTTGGTATCTGTGTATGTCTTTGTTCCTGGGTGTCTGTGTGTGTCTGTGTTACTGGGTATCAGTGTATGTCTTTGTGACTTGATATCAGTGTATGTCTTTGTTACTGGGTGTCAGTGTGTTTCTGTGTTACTGGGTATCAGAGTATGTCTTTGTGACTTGTTATCAGTGTATGTCATTGTTACTGGGTGTCAGAGTGTGTCTGTGTTCCTGGGTATCAGTGTATGTCTTTGTGACTTGGTGTCAGTGTATGTCTTTGTTACTGTGTGTCAGTGTGTGTCTTTGCGACTTGTTGTCAGTGTATGTCTTTGTTACCTGATGTAAGTGTGTGTCTGTGATACTGGGCATCAGTGTATGTCTTTGTTACTTGGTGTCAGTGTATGTCTGTGTTACTTGGTGTAAGTGTGTGTCTGTGTATCAGTGTATGTCTTTGTGACTTGGTGTCAGTGTATGTCTTTGTTACTGTGTGTCAGTGTGTGTCTTTGTGACTTGGTGTCAGTGTACGTCTGTGTTACTTGGTGTAAGTGTGTGTCTGTGTTCCTGGGTATCATTGTATGTCTTTGATACTTGGTGTCAGTGTATGTCTGTGTTACTTGGTGTAAGTGTGTGTCTGTGTTACTGGGTTTCAGTGTGTGTCTGTGTTACTTTGTGTAAGTGTGTGTCTTTGTTACTTGGTTTCCGTGTGTGTCTTTGTTACTGGGTGTTAGTGCATGTCTTTGTTCCATGTTGCCATTGTATATCTGTGTTACTTGGTGTAAGTGTGTGTCTTTGTTACTTGGTGTAATTGTATGTCTTTGTTACTTGGTGTCAGTGTATGTCTGTGTTACTTGGTGTAAGTGTATGTCTTTGTTACTTGGTGTATGTGTGTGTCTGTGTTACTTGGTGTAAGTGTGTGTCTGTGTTCCTGGGTATCAGTGTATGTCTTTGTTACTTGGTGTCAGTGTATGTCTGTGTTACTTGGTGTAAGTGTGTGTCTGTGTTACTGGGTATCAGTGTATTTCTTTGTTACTTGGTGTCAGTGTATGTCTGTGTTACTTGTTGTAAGTGTGTGTCTGTGTTACTGGGTGTCAGTGTGTGTCTGTGTTGCTTGGTGTAAGTGTGTGTCTTTGTTACTTGGTGGCCGTGTGTGTCTGTGTTACTGGGTGTCAGTGTTTGTCTTTGTTACTGGGTGTCAGTGTTTGTCTTTGTTACTTGGTGTAAGTGTGTGTCTGTGTTACTGGGTATCAGTGTCTGTCTTTGTTAATTTGTGTAAGTGTGTGTCTGTGTTACTTGTTGTAAGTGTGTGTCTTTGTTACTTGGTGTCCGTGTGTGTCTTTGTTACTGGGGGTCAGTGCATGTCTTTGTTACTTGGTGCCAGTGTATATATGTGTCACTTGGTGTAAGTGTGTGTCTTTGTTCCTTGGTGTAATTGTATGTCTTTGTTAATTGGTGTCAGTGTAAATCTGTGTTACCTGTTGTAAGTGTATTTCTTTGGTACTTGGTGTAAGTGTGTGTCTGTGTTACTTGGTGTAAGTGTGTGTCTGTGTTCCTGGGTATCAGCGTATGTCTGTGTAACTTGGTGTCAGTGTATGACTGTGTTACTTGGTGTGTGTGTGTTTCTGTGTTACTGGGTGTCAGTGTGTGTCTGTGTTACTTGGTGTAAGTGTGTGTCTTTGTTCCTGGGTATCAGTGTGTGTCTGTGTTACTGGGTATCAGTGTATGTCTTTGTTACTTGGTGTCAGTGTATGTCTGTGTTACTTGGTGTAAGTGTGTGTCTTTGTTACTTGGTGTAAGTGTGTGTCTTTGTTACTTGGTGTCAGTGTATGTCTGTGTTACTTGGTGCAAGTGTGTGTCTGTGTTACTGGGTGTCAGTGTGTGTCTGTGTTACTTGGTGTAAGTGTGTGTCTTTGTTACTTGGTGTCCGTGTGTGTCTGTGTTACTGGGTGTCATTGTATGTCTTTGTGACTTGGTGTCAGTGTATGTCTTTGTTACTGGGTGTCAGTGTGTGTCTGTGTTACTTGGTGTCAGTGTATGTCTTTGTTACTGTTTATTAGTGTTTCTCTGTGTTACTGGGTGTCAGTGTGTGTTTGTTTGTGTTACTGGGTGTCAGTGTATGTCTTTGTTACTTGGTGGAAGTTTGTGTCTGTGTTACTGGGTATCAGTGTCTGTCTTTGTTACTTGGTGTAAGTGTGAGTCTTTGTTACTTGGTGTAATTGTATTTATTTGTTACTTGGTGTCAGTGTATGTCTTTGTTACTTGGTGTAAGTGTGTGTCTGTGTTACTTGGTTTAAGTGTGTGTCTTTGTTACTTGGTGTCAGTGCATGTCTTTGTTACTTGGTGTCAGTGTGGGTCTTTGTTACTGGGTATCAGTGTATGTCTTTGTATCTTGGTATCAGTGTATGTCTTTGTTTCTGGGTGTCAATGTGTGTCTGTGTTACTGGGTATCAGTGTGTGTCTGTGTTACTTGGTGTAAGTGTGTGTCTTTGTTCCTGGGTATCAGTGTGTGTCTGTGTTACTGGGTATCAGTGTATGTCTCTGTTCCTTGGTGTCAGTGTATGTCTGTGTTACTTGGTGTAAGTGTGTGTCTGTGTTACTGGGTGTCAGTGTGTGTCTGTGTTACTTGGTGTAAGTGTGTGTCTTTGTTACTTGGTGTCCGTGTGTGTCTGTGTTACAGGGTGTCATTGTATGTCTTTGTGACTTGGTGTCAGTGTTTGTCTTTGTTACTGGGTGTCAGTGTGTGTCTTTGTTACTTGGTGTCAGTGTATGTCTTTGTTACTGGTTATTAGTGTTTCTCTGTGTTACTGGGTGTCAGTGTGTGTTTGTTTGTCTTACTGGGTGTCAGTGTATGTCTTTGTTACTTGGTGGAAGTTTGTGTCTGTGTTACTGGGTATCAGTGTTTGTCTTTGTTACTTGGTGTAAGTGTGAGTCTTTGTTACTTGGTGTAATTGTATGTCTTTGTTACTTGGTGTCAGTGTATGTCTGTTTTTCTTGGTGTAAGTGTATGTCTGTTTTTCTTGGTGTAAGTGTATGTCTTTGTTAATTGATGTCAGTGTGGGTCTGTGTTACTGGGTATCAGTGTATGTCTTTGTATCTTGGTATCAGTGTATGTATTTGTTACTTGGTGTAAGTGTGTGTCTGTGTTACTTGGTTTAAGTGTGTGTCTTTGTTACTTGGTGTCAGTGCATGTTTTTGATACTTGGTGTCAGTGCATGTCTTTGTTAATTGGTGTCAGTGTGTGTCTGTGTTACTGGGTATCAGTGTATGTCTTTGTGACTTTGTATCAGTGTATGTCTTTGTTACTTGGTTTCAGTGTTTTTCTGTGTTACTCGGTATCAGGGTATGTCTTTGTGACTTGGTATCAGTGTATGTCTTTGTTACTGGGTGTCAGTGTATGTCTTTGTTACTTGGTGTAAGTCTGTGTCTGTGTAACTGGGTATCAGTGTCTGTCTTTGTTACTTACAAAGAACAAAGATAATTACAGCACAGGAACAGGCCCTTCGGCCTTCCAAGCCTGCGCCGATCCAGATCCTCTCTCTAAACATGTCGCCTATTCTCTAAGCTTCTCTAGCTCTTTTCTTCCTGCCCATTCATGTATCTGTCTAGATACATCTTAAAAGACTCCATCGTGCCCGCATCTACCACCTCCGCTGGCAATGCGTTCCAGGTGCCCACCACCCTCTGCGTAAAGAACTTTCCACGCATATCCCCCCTAAACTTTTCCCCTTTCACTTTGAACTCGTGTCCTCTAGTAATTGAAACCCCCACTCTGGGAAAAATCTTCTTGCTATCCACCCTGTCTATACCTCTCATGATTTTGTACACCTCAATCAGGTCCCCCCTCAACCTCCGTCTTTCTAATGAAAATAATCCTAATCTACTCAACCTCTCTTCATAGCTAGCGCCCTCCATACCAGGCAACATCCTGGTGAACCTCCTCTGCACCCTTTCCAAAGCATCCACATCCTTTTGATAATGTGGCGACCAGAACTGTACGCAGTATTCCAAATGTGGCCGAACAAAAGTCCTATACAACTGTAACATGACCTGCCAACTCTTGTACTCAATGCCCCGTCCGATGAAGGAAAGCATGCCGTATGCCTTCTTGACCACTCTATTTAGCTGCGTTGCCACCTTCAGGGAACAGTGGACTTGAACACCCAAATCTCTCTGGACATCAATTTTCCCCAGGACTTGGTGTAAGTGTGTGTCTGTGTTACTGGGTATCAGTGTATGTCTTTGTGACTGGGTGTCAGTGTATGTCTTTGTTACTGGGTGTCAGTGTGTGTCTTTGTGACTCCGTGTCAGTGTATGTCTTTGTTACTTGGTGTAAGTGTGTGTCTGTGTTACTGGGTATCAGTGTATTTCTTTGTTTTGGTGTCAGTGTATGTCAACATAATTGGTGTAAGTGTATGTCTTTGTTACTTGGTGTAATTTTCTGTCTTTGTTACTTGGTGTAAGTGTGTGTCTTTGTTACTTGCAGTAAGTGTATCACTTTGTTACTTGGTGTCAGTGTGTGTCTGTGCAGCTGGGGATCAGTGTATGTCTTAGTGACTTGGTATCAGTGTATGACTTTGTGACTTCGTGTCAGTGTATGTCTTTGTTACTGGGTGTCAGTGTGTGTCTGTGTTACTTGGTGTCAGTGTATGTCTTTGTTACGGTGTACCAGTGTTTCTCTGTGTGACTGGGTGTCAGTGTGTCTCTGTGTTACTGGGTATCAGTGTATGTCTTTGTGACTTACTGTCAGTGTATGTCTGTGTTAAGGGGGTCAGTGTGTGTCTGTGTTACTGGGAGTCTGTGTGTGTTTCTAACTGGGTGTCAGTTTGTGTCTGTGTTACTGGGTATCAGTGTATGTCTTTGTTATTGGTGTCAGTGTATGTGTTTGTGACTTCGTGTCAGTGTATGACTTTGTTACTGTTTATTAGTGTTTCTCTGTGTTACTGGGTGTCAGTGTGTGTTAGTTTGTGTTACTGGGTATCAGTGTATGTCTTTGTTACTTCGTGTCAGTGTATGTCTTTGTTACTTGGTGTCAGTGTGTGTCTGTGTTACTGGGCATCAGTGTATGTCTTTGTGACTTCGTGTCAGTTTATGTCTTTTTTACTGGGTGTCAGTGTGTGTCTGTGTTACTTGGTGTCCGTGTATGACTTTGATACTGTGTATCAGTGTTTCTCTGTGTGACTTGGATTCAGTGTTAGTTTGTTTGTGTTACTGGGTGTCAGTGACACGAGGTGTCAGTATTTAGTTTAGTTTAGAGATGCAGCACTTAAACAGGCCCTTCGGCCCACCGAGTCTGTGCCGACCATCAACCACCCATTTATACTAATCCTACAGCAATCCCGTATTCCTATCACATCCCCACCTATCCCTATATATTTCCCTGCCACCTACCTATACTAGGGGCAATTTATGATGGCCAATTAACCTATCAACCGGCAAGTCTTTGGCATGTGGGAGGAAACCGGAGCACCTGGAGAAAACCCACGCAGACACAGGGAGAACTTGCAAACTCCGCACAGGCAGTACCCCGAATAGAACCCGGGTCCCTGGAGCTGTGAGGCTGCGGTGCTAACCACTGCGCCAATGTGCACCCCACCCCCACCCCAGTGTGTGCCTGTGTTACTGGGTATCAGTGTCTGTCTATGTTACTTGGTGTCAGTGTATGTCTGTGCTACTTGGTGTCAGTGTGTTTGCTTGTGCTACTGGGTGTCAGTGTGTGTCTGTGTTACTTGGTGAAAGTGTGTGTCTTTGTTACTTGGTGTCCGTGTGTGTCTTTGTTACTTGGTGTCAGTGTATGTCAAAATACTTGGTGTAAGTTTATGTCTTTGTTACTTGGTGCAAGTGTGTGTCTGTGTTACTGGGTATCAGTGAATGTCTTTGTGACTTGCTGTCAGTGTATGTCTGTGTTACTTGGTGTAAGTGTGAGTCTATGTTACTGGGTATCAGTGTCTGTCTTTGTTACTTGGTGTCAGTGTATGTCAAAATACTTGGTGTAAGTTTATGTCTTTGTTACTTGCTGTAATTGTCTGTCTTTGTTACTTGGATTCAGTGTATGTATGTGTTACTTGGTGTAGGTGTGTGTCTTTGTTACTTAGTGTAAGTGTATGTCTTTGTTACTTGGTGTCAGTGTATGTCTTTGTTACTTGGTGTCAGTGTGGGTCTGTGTTACTGGGCATCAGTGTATGTCTTTTTGACTTGGTGTCAGTGTTTGTCTTTGTGACTTGGTGTCAGTGTATGTCTTTTTTACTGGGTGTCAGTGTGTGTCTGTGTTACTTGGTGTCCGTGTTTGTCTGCGTTACTGGGTGTCAGTGTATGTCGTTGTTACTGGGTGTCAGTGTATGTCTTTGTTACTTGGTGTAAGTGTGCGTCTGCGTTACTGGGTGCCAGTGTATGTCTGTGTTACTTGGTGTAAGTCTGTGTCTTTGTTACTTGGTGTCCGTGTGTGTCTGTGTTACTGGGTGTCAGTGTATATCTTTGTTACTGGGTATCAGTGCATGTCTTTGTTACTTGGTGTCAGTGTATGTCTTTGTTACTGGGTGTCAGTTTATGTCTTTGTTCCTGGGTATCAGTGTATGTCTTTGTTACTTGGTGTCAGTGTATGTCCTTGTTACTTGGTGTTAATTTGTGTCTTTGTTACTTGGTGTAAGTGTATGTCTTTGTTACTTGGTGTCAGTGTATGTCTTTGTTACTTGGTGTAAGTGTGTGTCTGTGTTCCTGTGTATCAGTGTATGTCTTTGTTACTTGGTGTCACTGTACGTCTGTGTTACTTGGTGTAAGTGTGTGTCTGTGTTACTGGGTATCAGTGTATGTCTGTGTTACTTGGTGTAAGTTTGTATCTTTGCTACTTGGTGTCCGTGTGTGTCTGTGTTACTGGGTGTCAGTGCAAGTCTTTGTTACTTGGTGTCAGTGTATATCTGTGTTACTTGGTGTAAGTGTGTGACTTTGTTACTTGGTGTAATTGTATGTCTTTGTTACTTGGTGTCAGTGTATGCCTGTGTTACTTGGTGTAAGTGTATGTCTTTGTTACTTGGAGTAAGTGTGTGTCTGTGTCACTTGGTGTAAGTGTGTGTCTGTGTTCCGGGGTATCATTGTATGTCTTTGTTACTTGGTGTCAGTGTATGTCTGTGTTACTTGGTGTAAGTGTGTGTCTGTGTTAGTGGGTATCAGTGTATGTCTTTGTTACTTGTGGTCAGTGTATGTCTGTGTTGCTTGGTGTAAGTGTGTATCTGTGTTACTGGGTGTCAGTGTGTGTCTGTGATACTTGGTGTAAGTGTGTGTCTTTGTTACTTGGTGTCCGTGAGTGTCTGTGTTACTGGGTGTCAGTGAATGTCTTTGTTACTGGGTGTCAGTGTATGACTTTGTTACTTGGTGTAAGTGTGTGCCTGTGTTACTGGGTATTATTGTCTTTCTTTGTTACTTGGTGTAAGTGTGTGTCTGTGTTACTGGGTATCAGAGTATGTCTTTGTTACTTGGTGTCAGTGTATGTCTGTGTTACTTGGTGTAAGTGTGTGTCTGTGCTACTGGGTATCAGTGTATGTCTTTGTGATTTGGTATCAGTGTCCGTCTTTGTTAGTGGGTGTCAGTGTGTTTCTTTGTGACTTGGTGTCAGTGTATGTCTTTGTTACTTGGTGTAAGCGTGTGTCTTTGTTACTTGGTGTCTGTGTGTGTCTTTGTTACTTGGTGACAGGGCGTGTCTGTGTTACTGGGTATCAGTGTTTGTCTTTGTGACTTGGTGTCAGTGCATGTCTAAATACTTGGCGGAAGTGTATGTCTTTGTTACTAAGTGTAATTGTCTGTCTTTTTTACTTGGTGTAAGTGTATGACTTTGTAACTTGGTGTCAGTGTATGTCTTTGTTACTTGGTGTCAGTGGATGTCTTTGTTACTTGGTGTAAGTGTGTGTCTTTGTTACTTGGTGTCTGTGTGTGTCTTTGTTACTTGGTGGCAGGGCGTGTCTGTGTTACTGGGTATCAGTGTTTGTCTTTGTGACTTGGTATCAGTGTATGTCTTTGTTACTGGGTGTCAGTGTGTGTCTGTGTTCCTGGGTATCAGTGTATGTCTGTGTGACTTGGTATCAGTGTATGTCTTTGTTACTAGGTGTCTGTGTGTGTCTGTGTTCCTAGGTATCAGTGTATGTCTTTGTGACTTGGTGTCAGTGTATGTCTGTGTTACTTGGTTTAAGTGTGTTTCTGTGTTACTGGGTGTCAGTGTTTGTCTTTGTTACTTGGTGTCAGTGTATGTCTGCGTTACTTTGGGTAAGTATGTGTCTGTGTTACTGGGTGTCAGTGTGTGTCTGTGTTACTGGGTGTAAGTCTTTGTCTTTGTTACTTGGTGTCCGTGTGTGTCTGTGTTACTGGGTGTCAGTTTATGTCTTTGTTACTGGGTGTCAGTGTATGTCTTTGTTACTTGGTGTAAGTGTGTGTCTATGTTACTGGGTATCAGTGCATGTCTTTGTTACTTGGTGTCAGTGTATGTCTGTGTTACGTGGTGTAAGAGTGTGTCTGCGTATCAGTGTATGTCTGTGTGACTTGGTATCAGTGTATGTCTTTGTTACTAGGTGTCAGTGTGTGTCTGTGTTCCTAGGTATCAGTGTATGTCTTAGTGACTTGGTGTCAGTGTATGTTTTTGTTACTGGGTGTCAGTGTGTGTCTCTGTGACTTGGTGTCCGTGTGTGCCTGTGTTACTGGGTAGCAGTGTCTGTCTTTGTTACTTGGTGCAAGTGTCTGTCTGTGTTACTGGGTATCAGTGCATGTCTTTGTGACTTGCTGTCAGTGTATGTCTGTGTTACTTGGTGTAAGTGTGTGTCTATGTTACTGGGTATCAGTGTCTGTCTTTGTTACTTGGTGTCAGTGTATGTCAAAATACTTGGTGTAAGTTTATGTCTTTGTTACTTGGTGTAATTGTCTGTCTTTGTTACTTGGATTCAGTGTATGTCTGTGTTACTTGGTGTCAGTGTATGTCTTTGTTACTTGGAGTCAGTGTGTGTCTGTGTTACTGGGCATCAGTGTATGTCTTTTTGACTTGGTGTCAGTGTATGTCTTTGATCCTGCATGTCAGTGTATGTTTTTGTTAATGGGTGTCAGTATATGTCTTTGTTACTTGGTGTCCGTGTGTGTCTGTGTTACTGGGTGTCAGTGTATGTCTTAGCTACTTGGTGTCAGTGTATGTCTGCGTACTTGGTGTAAGTGTGTGCCTGTGTGACTTGGTGTCAGTGTAGCTTTGTGTTACTTGGTGTAAGTGTATGTCTTTGTTACTTGGTGTCATTGTATGTTTTTGTTACTTGTTGTAAGTGTATGTCTTTGTTACTTGGTGTCAGTGCATGTCTTTGTTACTTGGTGTAAGTGTATGTATTTGTTACTTGGTGTCAGTGTATGTCTCTGTTACTTGGTGTAAGTGTGTGTCTGTGTTGCTGGGTTTCAGTGTATGTCTTTGTTACTTGGTGTCATTGTCTGTCTTTGTTACTTGGTGTCAGTGTATGTCTGTGTTACTTGGTGTAATTGTGTGTCTGTGTTACTGGGTATCAGTGTATGTCTTAGTGACTTGGTGTCAGTGTATGTTTTTGTTACTGGGTGTCAGTGTGTGTCTCTGTGACTTGGTGTCCGTGTGTGCCTGTGTTACTGGGTAGCAGTGTCTGTCTTTGTTACTTGGTGCAAGTGTCTGTCTGTGTTACTGGGTATCAGTGCATGTCTTTGTGACTTGCTGTCAGTGTATGTCTGTGTTACTTGGTGTAAGTGTGTGTCTATGTTACTGGGTATCAGTGTCTGTCTTTGTTACTTGGTGTCAGTGTATGTCAAAATACTTGGTGTAAGTTTATGTCTTTGTTACTTGGTGTAATTGTCTGTCTTTGTTACTTGGATTCAGTGTATGTCTGTGTTACTTGGTGTCAGTGTATGTCTTTGTTACTTGGAGTCAGTGTGTGTCTGTGTTACTGGGCATCAGTGTATGTCTTTTTGACTTGGTGTCAGTGTATGTCTTTGATCCTGCATGTCAGTGTATGTTTTTGTTAATGGGTGTCAGTATATGTCTTTGTTACTTGGTGTCCGTGTGTGTCTGTGTTACTGGGTGTCAGTGTATGTCTTAGCTACTTGGTGTCAGTGTATGTCTGCGTACTTGGTGTAAGTGTGTGCCTGTGTGACTTGGTGTCAGTGTAGCTTTGTGTTACTTGGTGTAAGTGTATGTCTTTGTTACTTGGTGTCATTGTATGTTTTTGTTACTTGGTGTAAGTGTATGTCTTTGTTACTTGGTGTCAGTGCATGTCTTTGTTACTTGGTGTAAGTGTATGTATTTGTTACTTGGTGTCAGTGTATGTCTCTGTTACTTGGTGTAAGTGTGTGTCTGTGTTGCTGGGTTTCAGTGTATGTCTTTGTTACTTGGTGTCATTGTCTGTCTTTGTTACTTGGTGTCAGTGTATGTCTGTGTTACTTGGTGTAATTGTGTGTCTGTGTTACTGGGTATCAGTGTATGTCTTTGTTACTTTGTGTCAGTGTATGTCTTTGTTACTTGGTGTAAGTGTTTGTCTGTGTTACTGAGTATCAGTGTATGTCTTTGTTACTTGGTGTAAGTGTGTGACTGTGTCACTGGGTATCAGTGTATGTCTTCGTTACTTGGTGTCAGTGTATGTATTTGTTACTTGGTGTCAGTGTATGTCTTTGTTACTTGGTGTAAGCGTGTGTCTGAGTTACTGGGTGTCAGTGTATGTTTTTGTTAATGGGTGTCAGTGTATGTCTTTTTATTGGTGTCAGTGTATGTGTTTGTGACTTCGTGTCAGTGTATGACTTTGTTACTGTTTATTAGTGTTTCTCTGTGTTACTGGGTGTCAGTGTGTGTTAGTTTGTGTTACTCGGTATCAGTGTATGTCTTTGTTACTTCGTGTCAGTGTATGTCTGTGTTACTTGGTGTCAGTGTGTGTCTGTGTTACTGGGCATCAGTGTATGTCTTTGTGACTTCGTGTCAGTTTATGTCTTTTTTACTGGGTGTAAGTGTGTGTCTGTGTTACTTGGTGTCCGTGTATGACTTAATACTGTGTATCAGTGTTTCTCTGTGTGACTTGGTGTCAGTGTTAGTTTGTTTGTGTTACTGGGAGTCAGTGACACGAGGTGTCAGTATTTAGTTTAGTTTAGAGATGCAGCACTTAAACAGGCCCTTCGGCCCACCGTGTCTGTGCCGACCATCAACCACCCATTTATACTAGTCCTACAGCAATCCCGTATTCCTATCACATCCCCACCTATCCCTATATATTTCCCTGCCACCTTCCTATACTAGGGGCAATTTATGATGGCCAATTAACCTATCATCCGGCAAGTCTTTGGCATGTGGGAGGAAATCGGAGCACCTGGAGAAAACCCACGCAGACACAGGGAGAACTTGCAAACTCCGCACAGGCAGTATGCCGAATAGAACCCGGGTCCCTGGAGCTGTGAGGCTGCGGTGCTAACCACTGCGCCAATAAGCACCCCACCCCCACCCCAGTGTGTGCCTGTGTTACTGGGTATCAGTGTCTGTCTATGTTACTTGGTGTCAGTGTATGTCTGTGTTACTTGGTGTAAGTGTGTGTCTTTGTTATTTGGTGTCCGTGTGTGTCTGTGTTACTGGGTAGCAGTGTCTGTCTTTGTTACTTGGTGCAAGTGTGTGTCTGTGTTACTGGGTATCAGTGAATGTCTTTGTGACTTGCTGTCAGTGTATGTCTGTGTTACTTGGTGTAAGTGTGAGTCTATGTTACTGGGTATCAGTGTCTGTCTTTGTTACTTGGTGTCAGTGTATGTCAAAATACTTGGTGTAAGTTTATGTCTTTGTTACTTGCTGTAATTGTCTGTCTTTGTTACTTGGATTCAGTGTATGTCTGTGTTACTTGGTGTAGGTGTGTGTCTTTGTTACTTGGTGTAAGTGTATGTCTTTGTTACTTGGTGTCAGTGTATGTCTTTGTTACTTGGTGTCAGTGTGTGTCTGTGTTACTGGGCATCAGTGTATGTCTTTTTGACTTGGTGTCAGTGTATGTCTTTGTGACTTGGTGTCAGTGTATGTCTTTTTTACTGGGTGTCAGTGTGTGTCTGTGTTACTTGGTGTCCGTGTGTGTCTGCGTTACTGGGTGTCAGTGTATGTCGTTGTTACTGGGTGTCAGTGTATGTCTTTGTTACTTGGTGTAAGTGTGTGTCTGCGTTACTGGGTGTCAGTGTATGTCTGTGTTACTTGGTGTAAGTCTGTGTCTTTGTTACTTGGTGTCCGTGTGTGTCTGTGTTACTGGGTGTCAGTGTATGTCTTTGTTACTGGGTATCAGTGTATGTCTTTGTTACTTGGTGTCAGTGTATGTCTTTGTTACTGGGTGTCAGTGTATGTCTTTGTTCCTGGGTATCAGTGTATGTCTTTGTTACTTGGTGTCAGTGTATGTCCTTGTTACTTGGTGTAAATTTGTGTCTTTGTTACTTGGTGTAAGTGTATGTCTTTGTTACTTGGTGTCAGTGTATGTCTTTGTTACTTGGTGTAAGTGTGTGTCTGTGTTCCTATATATCAGTGTATGTCTTTGTTACTTGGTGTCAGTGTACGTCTGTGTTACTTGGTGTAAGTGTGTGTCTGTGTTACTGGGTATCAGTGTATGTCTGTGTTACTTGGTGTAAGTTTGTTTCTTTGTTACTTGGTGTCCGTGTGTGTCTGTGTTACTGGGTGTCAGTGCAAGTCTTTGTTACTTGGTGTCAGTGTATATCTGTGTTACTTGGTGTAAGTGTGTGCCTTTGTTACTTGGTGTAATTGTATGTCTTTGTTACTTGGTGTCAGTGTATGCCTGTGTTACTTGGTGTAAGTGTATGTCTTTGTTACTTGGAGTAAGTGTGTGTCTGTGTCACTTGGTGTAAGTGTGTGTCTGTGTTCCGGGTATCATTGTATGTCTTTGTTACTTGGTGTCAGTGTATGTCTGTGTTACTTGGTGTAAGTGTGTGTCTGTGTTAGTGGGTATCAGTGTATGTCTTAGTTACTTGTGGTCAGTGTATGTCTGTGTTACTTGGTGTAAGTGTGTATCTGTGTTACTGGGTGTCAGTGTGTGTCTGTGATACTTGGTGTAAGTGTGTGTCTTTGTTACTTGGTGTCCGTGTGTGTCTGTGTTACTGGGTGTCAGTGTATGTCTTTTTTACTGGGTTTCAGTGTATGACTTTGTTACTTGGTGTAAGTGTGTGCCTGTGTTACTGGGTATCATTGTCTTTCTTTGTTACTTGGTGTAAGTGTGTGTCTGTGTTACTGTGTATCAGAGTATGTCTTTGTTACTTGGTGTCAGTGTATGTCTGTGTTACTTGGTGTAAGTGTGTGTCTGTGTTACTGGGTATCAGTGTATGTCTTTGTGATTTGGTATCAGTGTCTGTCTTTGTTAGTGGGTGTCAGTGTGTTTCTTTGTGACTTGGTGTCAGTGTATGTCTTTGTTACTTGGTGTAAGCGTGTGTCTGTGTTACTGGGTATCAGTGTATGTCTTTGTTACTTGGTGTCAGTGCATGTCAAAATACTTGGCGGAAGTGTATGTCTTTGTTACTTAGTGTAATTGTCTGTCTTTTTTACTTGGTGTAAGTGTATGACTTTGTAACTTGGTGTCAGTGTATGTCTTTGTTACTTGGTGTCAGTGGATGTCTTTGTTACTTGGTGTAAGTGTGTGTCTTTGTTACTTGGTGTCTGTGTGTGTCTTTGTTACTTGGTGACAGGGCGTGTCTGTGTTACTGGGTATCAGTGTATGTCTGTGTGACTTGGTATCAGTGTATGTCTTTGTTACCAGGTGTCAGTGTGTGTCTGTGTTCCTAGGTATCAGTGTATGTCTTTGTGACTTGGTGTCAGTGTATGTCTGTGTTACTTGGTTTAAGTGTGTTTCTGTGTTACTGGGTGTCAGTGTATGTCTTTGTTACTTGGTGTCAGTGTATGTCTGCGTTACTTGGGGTAAGTATGTGTCTGTGTTACTGGGTGTCAGTGTGTGTCTGTGTTACTGGGTGTAAGTGTATGTCTTTGTTACTTGGTGTCCGTGTGTGTCTGTGTTACTGGGTGTCAGTGCATGTCTTTGTTACTGGGTGTCAGTGTATGTCTTTGTTACTTGGTGTAAGTGTGTGTCTTTGTTACTGGGAATCAGTGCATGTCTTTGTTACTTGGTGTCAGTGTATGTCTGTGTTACGTGGTGTAAGAGTGTGTCTGCGTATCAGTGTATGTCTGTGTGACTTGGTATCAGTGTATGTCTTTGTTACTAGGTGTCAGTGTGTGTCTGTGTTCCTAGGTATCAGTGTATGTCTTTGTGACTTGGTGTCAGTGTATGTCTGTGTTACTTGGTTTAAGTGTGTTTCTGTGTTACTGGGTGTCAGTGTATGTCTTTGTTACTTGGTGTCAGTGTATGTCTGCGTTACTTGGGGTAAGTATGTGTCTGTGTTACTGGGTGTCAGTGTGCGTCTGTGTTACTGGGTGTAAGTCTTTGTCTTTGTTACTTGGTGTCCGTGTGTGTCTGTGTTACTGGGTGTCAGTTTATGTCTTTGTTACTGGGTGTCAGTGTATGTCTTTGTTACTTGGTGTAAGTGTGTGTCTATGTTACTGGGTATCAGTGCATGTCTTTGTTACTTGGTGTCAGTGTATGTCTTTGTTACTTGGTGTAAGAGTGTGTCTGCATATCAGTGTATGTCTTAGTGACTTGGTGTCAGTGTATGTCTTTGTTACTGGGTGTCAGTGTGTATCTCTGTGACTTGGTGTCCGTGTGTGTCTGTGTTACTGGGTAGCAGTGTCTGTCTTTGTTACTTGGTGCAAGTGTCTGTCTGTGTTACTGGGTATCAGTGCATGTCTTTGTGACTTGCTGTCAGTGTATGTCTGTGTTACTTGGTGTAAGTGTGTGTCTATGTTACTGGGTATCAGTGTCTGTCTTTGTTACTTGGTGTCAGTGTATGTCAAAATACTTGGTGTAAGTTTATGTCTTTGTTACTTGGTGTAATTGTCAGTCTTTGTTACTTGGATTCAGTGTATGTCTGTGTTACTTGGTGTCAGTGTATGTCTTTGTTACTTGGAGTCAGTGTGTGTCTGTGTTACTGGGCATCAGTGTATGTCTTTTTGACTTGGTGTCAGTGTATGTCTTTGATCCTGCATGTCAGTGTATGTTTTTGTTAATGGGTGTCAGTATATGTCTTTGTTACTTGGTGTCCGTGTGTGTCTGTGTTACTGGGTGTCAGTGTATGTCTTAGCTACTTGGTGTCAGTGTATGTCTGCGTACTTGGTGAAAGTGTGTGCCTTTGTGACTTGGTGTCAGTGTAGCTTTGTGTTACTTGCTGTAAGTGTATGTATTTGTTACTTGGTGTCATTGTATGTTTTTGTTACTTGGTGTAAGTGTATGTCTTTGTTACTTGGTGTCAGTGCATGTCTTTGTTACTTGGTGTAAGTGTATGTCTTTGTTACTTGGTGTCAGTGTATGTCTCTGTTACTTGGTGTAAGTGTGTGTCTGTGTTGCTGGGTTTCAGTGTATGTCTTTGTTACTTGGTGTCATTGTCTGTCTTTGTTACTTGGTGTCAGTGTATGTCTGTGTTACTTGGTGTAATTGTGTGTCTGTGTTACTGGGTATCAGTGTATGTCTTTGTTACTTTGTGTCAGTGTATGTCTTTGTTACTTGGTGTAAGTGTATGTCTTTGTTACTTGGTGTCAGTGTATGTCTTTGTTACTTGGTGTAAGTGTTTGTCTGTGTTACTGAGTATCAGTGTTTGTCTTTGTTACTTGGTGTAAGTGTGTGTCTGTGTCACTGGGTATCAGTGTATGTCTTTGTTACTTGGTGTCAGTGTATGTATTTGTTACTTGGTGTCAGTGTATGTCTTTGTTACTTGGTGTAAGCGTGTGTCTGAGTTAGTGGGTGTCAGTGTATGTTTTTGTTAATGGGTGTCAGTGTATGTCTTTGTTATTGGTGTCAGTGTATGTGTTTGTGACTTCGTGTCAGTGTATGACTTTGTTACTGTTTATTAGTGTTTCTCTGTGTTACTGGGTGTCAGTGTGTGTTAGTTTGTGTTACTGTGTATCAGTGTATGTCTTTGTTACTTCGTGTCAGTGTATGTCTTTGTGACTTCGTGTCAGTTTATGTCTTTTTTACTGGGTGTCAGTGTGTGTCTGTGTTACTTGGTTTCCGTGTATGACTTTGATACTGTGTATCAGTGTTTCTCTGTGTGACTTGATGTCAGAGTTAGTTTGTTTGTGTTACTGGGTGTCAGTGACACGAGGTGTCAGTATTTAGTTTAGTTTAGAGATGCAGCACTTAAACAGGCCCTTCGGCCCACCGTGTCTGTGCCGACCATCAACCACCCATTTATACTAATCCTACAGCAATCCCGTATTCCTATCACATCCCCACCTATCCCTATATATTTCCCTGCCACCTACCTATACTAGGGGCAATTTATGATGGCCAATTAACCTATCAACCGGCAAGTCTTTGGCATGTGGGAGGAAACCGGAGCACCTGGAGAAAACCCACGCAGACACAGGGAGAACTTGCAAACTCCGCACAGGCAGTACCCCGAATAGAACCCGGGTCCCTGGAGCTGTGAGGCTGCGGTGCTAACCACTGCGCCAATGTGCACCCCACCCCCACCCCAGTGTGTGCCTGTGTTACTGGGTATCAGTGTCTGTCTATGTTTCTTGGTGTCAGTGTATGTCTGTGTTACTTGGTGTCAGTGTGTTTGTTTGTGCTACTGGGTGTCAGTGTGTGTCTGTGTTACTTGGTGTAAGTGAGTGTCTTTGTTACTTGGTGTCCGTGTGTGTCTGTATTACTGGGTAGCAGTGTCTGTCTTTATTACTTGGTGCAAGTGTGTGTCTGTGTTACTGGGTATCAGTGAATGTCTTTGTGACTTGCTGTCAGTGTATGTCTGTGTTACTTGGTGTAAGTGTGAGTCTTTGTTACTTGGTGTCCGTGTGTGTCTTTGTTACTGGGTATCAGTGTCTGTCTTTGTTACTTGGTGTCAGTGTATGTCAAAATACTTGGTGTAAGTTTATGTCTTTGTTACTTGCTGTAATTGTCTGTCTTTGTTACTTGGATTCAGTGTCTGTCTTTGTTACTTGGTGTCAGTGTATGTCAAAATACTTGGTGTAAGTTTATGTCTTTGTTACTTGCTGTAATTGTCTGTCTTTGTTACTTGGATTCAGTGTATGTCTTTGTTACTTGGTGTAAGTGTATGTCTTTGTTACTTGGTGTCAGCGTATTTCTTTGTCACTTGGTGTCAGTGTGTGTCTGTGTTACTGGGCATCAGTGTATGTCTTTTTGACTTGGTGTCAGTGTATGTCTTTGATCCTGCATGTCAGTGTATGTTTTTGTTAATGGGTGTCAGTATATGTCTTTGTTACTTGGTGTCCGTGTGTGTCTGTGTTACTGGGTGTCAGTGTATGTCTTAGCTACTTGGTGTCAGTGTATGTCTGCGTACTTGGTGTAAGTGTGTGCCTTTGTGACTTGGTGTCAGTGTAGCTTTGTGTTACTTGCTGTAAGTGTATGTATTTGTTACTTGGTGTCATTGTATGTTTTTGTTACTTGGTGTAAGTGTATGTCTTTGTTACTTGGTGTCAGTGCATGTCTTTGTTACTTGGTGTAAGTGTATGTCTTTGTTACTTGGTGTCAGTGTATGTCTCTGTTACTTGGTGTAAGTGTGTGTCTGTGTTGCTGGGTTTCAGTGTATGTCTTTGTACTTGGTGTCATTGTCTGTCTTTGTTACTTGGTGTCAGTGTATGTCTGTGTTACTTGGTGTAATTGTGTGTCTGTGTTACTGGGTATCAGTGTATGTCTTTGTTACTTTGTGTCAGTGTATGTCTTTGTTACTTGGTGTAAGTGTATGTCTTTGTTACTTGGTGTCAGTGTATGTCTTTGTTACTTGGTGTAAGTGTTTGTCTGTGTTACTGAGTATCAGTGTTTGTCTTTGTTACTTGGTGTAAGTGTGTGTCTGTGTCACTGGGTATCAGTGTATGTCTTTGTTACTTGGTGTCAGTGTATGTATTTGTTACTTGGTGTCAGTGTATGTCTTTGTTACTTGGTGTAAGCGTGTGTCTGAGTTAGTGGGTGTCAGTGTATGTTTTTGTTAATGGGTGTCAGTGTATGTCTTTGTTATTGGTGTCAGTGTATGTGTTTGTGACTTCGTGTCAGTGTATGACTTTGTTACTGTTTATTAGTGTTTCTCTGTGTTACTGGGTGTCAGTGTGTGTTAGTTTGTGTTACTGTGTATCAGTGTATGTCTTTGTTACTTCGTGTCAGTGTATGTCTTTGTTACTTGGTGTCAGTGTGTGTCTGTGTTACTGGGCATCAGTGTATGTCTTTGTGACTTCGTGTCAGTTTATGTCTTTTTTACTGGGTGTCAGTGTGTGTCTGTGTTACTTGGTTTCCGTGTATGACTTTGATACTGTGTATCAGTGTTTCTCTGTGTGACTTGATGTCAGTGTTAGTTTGTTTGTGTTACTGGGTGTCAGTGACACGAGGTGTCAGTATTTAGTTTAGTTTAGAGATGCAGCACTTAAACAGGCCCTTCGGCCCACCGTGTCTGTGCCGACCATCAACCACCCATTTATACTAATCCTACAGCAATCCCGTATTCCTATCACATCCCCACCTATCCCTATATATTTCCCTGCCACCTACCTATACTAGGGGCAATTTATGATGGCCAATTAACCTATCAACCGGCAAGTCTTTGGCATGTGGGAGGAAACCGGAGCACCTGGAGAAAACCCACGCAGACACAGGGAGAACTTGCAAACTCCGCACAGGCAGTACCCCGAATAGAACCCGGGTCCCTGGAGCTGTGAGGCTGCGGTGCTAACCACTGCGCCAATGTGCACCCCACCCCCACCCCAGTGTGTGCCTGTGTTACTGGGTATCAGTGTCTGTCTATGTTACTTGGTGTCAGTGTATGTCTGTGTTACTTGGTGTCAGTGTGTTTGTTTGTGCTACTGGGTGTCAGTGTGTGTCTGTGTTACTTGGTGTAGGTGTGTGTCTTTGTTACTTGGTGTCCGTGTGTGTCTGTATTACTGGGTAGCAGTGTCTGTCTTTGTTACTTGGTGCAAGTGTGTGTCTGTGTTACTGGGTATCAGTGAATGTCTTTGTGACTTGCTGTCAGTGTATGTCTGTGTTACTTGGTGTAAGTGTGAGTCTTTGTTACTTGGTGTCCGTGTGTGTCTGTGTTACTGGGTATCAGTGTCTGTCTTTGTTACTTGGTGTCAGTGTATGTCAAAATACTTGGTGTAAGTTTATGTCTTTGTTACTTGCTGTAATTGTCTGTCTTTGTTACTTGGATTCAGTGTATGTCTGTGTTACTTGGTGTAGGTGTGTGTCTTTGTCACTTGGTGTAAGTGTATGTCTTGGTTACTTGGTGTCAGTGTATGTCTTTTTTACTGGGTGTCAGTGTGTGTCTGTGTTACTTGGTGTCCGTGTGTGTCTGCGTTACTGGGTGTCAGTGTATGTCGTTGTTACTGGGTGTCAGTGTATGTCTTTGTTACTTGGTGTAAGTGTGTGTCTGCGTTACTGGGTGTCAGTGTATGCCTGTGTTACTTGGTGTAAGTCTGTGTCTTTGTTACTTGGTGTCCGTGTGTGTCTGTGTTACTGGGTGTCAGTGTATGTCTTTGTTACTGGGTATCAGTGTATGTCTTTGTTACTTGGTGTCAGTGTATGTCTTTGTTACTGGGTGTCAGTGTATGTCTTTGTTCCTGGGTATCAGTGTATGTCTTTGTTACTTGGTGTCAGTGTATGTCCTTGTTACTTGGTGTAAGTTTGTATCTTTGTTACTTGGTGTAAGTGTATGTCTTTGTTACTTGGTGTCAGTGTATGTCTTTGTTACTTGGTGTAAGTGTGTGTCTGTGTTCCTGTGTATGTCTTTGTTACTTGGTGTCAGTGTACGTCTGTGTTACTTGGTGTAAGTGTGTGTCTGTGTTACTGGGTATCAGTGTATGTCTGTGTTACTTGGTGTAAGTTTGTATCTTTGTTACCTGGTGTCCGTGTGTGTCTGTGTTACTGGGTGTCAGTGCAAGTCTTTGTTACTTGGTGTCAGTGTATATCTGTGTTACTTGGTGTAAGTGTGTGACTTTGTTACTTGGTGTAATTGTATGTCTTTGTTACTTGGTGTCAGTGTATGCCTGTGTTACTTGGTGTAAATGTATGTCTTTGTTACTTGGAGTAAGTGTGTGTCTGTGTCACTTGGTGTAAGTGTGTGTCTGTGTTCCGGGGTATCATTGTATGTCTTTGTTACTTGGTGTCAGTGTATGTCTGTGTTACTTGGTGCAAGTGTGTGTCTGTGTTAGTGGGTATCAGTGTATGTCTTTGTTACTTGTGGTCAGTTTATGTCTGTGTTGCTTGTTGTAAGTGTGTATCTGTGTTACTGGGTGTCAGTGTGTGTCTGTGATACTTGGTGTAAGTGTGTGTCTTTGTTACTTGGTGTCCGTGTGTGTCTGTGTTACTGGGTATCAGTGTATGTCTTTGTTACTTGGTGTCAGTGTATGTCCTTGTTACTTGGTGTAAGTTTGTGTCTTTGTTACTTGGTGTAAGTGTATGTCTTTGTTACTTGGTGTCAGTGTATGTCTTTGTTACTTGGTGTAAGTGTGTGTCTGTGTTCCTGTGTATGTCTTTGTTACTTGGTGTCAGTGTACGTCTGTGTTACTTGGTGTAAGTGTGTGTCTGTGTTACTGGGTATCAGTGTATGTCTGTGTTACTTGGTGTAAGTTTGTATCTTTGTTTCCTGGTGTCCGTGTGTGTCTGTGTTACTGGGTGTCAGTGCAAGTCTTTGTTACTTGGTGTCAGTGTATATCTGTGTTACTTGGTGTAAGTGTGTGACTTTGTTACTTGGTGTAATTGTATGTCTTTGTTACTTGGTGTCAGTGTATGCCTGTGTTACTTGGTGTAAATGATTGTCTTTGTTACTTGGAGTAAGTGTGTGTCTGTGTCACGTGGTGTAAGTGTGTGTCTGTGTTCCGGGGTATCATTGTATGTCTTTGTTACTTGGTGTCAGTGTATGTCTGTGTTACTTGGTGCAAGTGTGTGTCTGTGTTAGTGGGTATCAGTGTATGTCTTTGTTACTTGTGGTCAGTGTATGTCTGTGTTGCTTGATGTAAGTGTGTATCTGTGTTACTGGGTGTCAGTGTGTGTCTGTGATACTTGGTGTAAGTGTGTGTCTTTGTTACTTGGTGTCCGTGTGTGTCTGTGTTACTGGGTGTCAGTGTATGTCTTTGTTACTGGGTGTCAGTGTATGACTTTGTTACTTGGTATCATTGTCTTTCTTTGTTACTTGGTGTAAGTGTGTGTCTGTGTTACTGGGTATCAGAGTATGTCTTTGTTACTTGGTGTCAGTGTATGTCTGTGTTACTTGGTGTAAGTGTGTGTCTGTGTTACTGGGTATCAGTGTATGTCTTTGTGATTTGGTATCAGTGTCTGTCTTTGTTAGTGGGTGTCAGTGTGTTTCTTTGTGACTTGGTGTCAGTGTATGTCTTTGTTACTTGGTGTAAGCGTGTGTCTGTGTTACTGGCTATCAGTGTATGTCTTTGTTACTTGGTGTCAGTGCATGTCAAAATACTTGGCGGAAGTGTATGTCTTTGTTACTTAGTGTAATTGTCTGTCTTTTTTACTTGGTGTAAGTGTATGACTTTGTAACTTGGTGTCAGTGTATGTCTTTGTTTCTTGGTGTCAGTGGATGTCTTTGTTACTTGGTGTAAGTGTGTGTCTTTGTTACTTGGTGTCTGTGTGTGTCTTTGTTACTTGGTGACAGGGCGTGTCTGTGTTACTGGGTATCAGTGTTTGTCTTTGTGACTTGGTATCAGTGTATGTCTTTGTTACTGGGTGTCAGTATATGTCTGTGTGACTTGGTATCAGTGTATGTCTTTGTTACTAGGTGTCAGTGTGTGTCTGTGTTCCTAGGTATCAGTGTATGTCTTTGTGACTTGGTGTCAGTGTATGTCTGTGTTACTTGGTTTAAGTGTGTTTCTGTGTTACTGGGTGTCAGTGTATGTCTTTGTTACTTGGTGTCAGTGTATGTCTGCGTTACTTGGGGTAAGTATGTGTCTGTGTTACTGGGTGTCAGTGTGTGTCTGTGTTACTGGGTGTAAGTCTTTGTCATTGTTACTTGGTGTCCGTGTGTGTCTGTGTTACTGGGTGTCAGTGCATGTCTTTGTTACTGGGTGTCAGTGTATGTCTTTGTTACTTGGTGTAAGTGTGTGTCTATGTTACTGGGTATCACTGCATGTCTTTGTTACTTGGTGTCAGTGTATGTCTGTGTTACGTGGTGTAAGAGTGTGTCTGCGTATCAGTGTATGTCTGTGTGACTTGGTATCAGTGTATGTCTTTGTTACTAGGTGTCAGTGTGTGTCTGTGTTCCTAGGAATCAGTGTATGTCTTTGTGACTTGGTGTCAGTGTATGTCTGTGTTACTTGGTGTAAGTGTATTTCTGTGTTACTGGGTGTCAGTGTATGTCTTTGTTACTTGGTGTCAGTGTATGTCTGCGTTACTTGGGGTAAGGATGTGTCTGTGTTACTGGGTGTCAGTGTGTGTCTGTGTTACTGGGTGTAAGTCTTTGTCTTTGTTACTTGGTGTCCGTGTGTGTCTGTGTTACTGGGTGTCAGTTTATGTCTTTGTTACTGGGTGTCAGTGTATGTCTTTGTTACTTGGTGTAAGTGTGTGTCTATGTTACTGGGTATCAGTGCATGCCTTTGATACTTAGTGTCAGTGTATGTCTTTGTTACTTGGTGTAAGAGTGAGTCTGCGTATCAGTGTATGTCTTAGTGACTTGGTGTCAGTGTATGTCTTTGTTACTGGGTGTCAGTGTGTGTCTCTGTGACTTGGTGTCCGTGTGTGTCTGTGTTACTGGGTAGAAGTGTCTGTCTTTGTTACTTGGTGCAAGTGTCTGTCTGTGTTACTGGGTATCAGTGCATGTCTGTGTGACTTGCTGTCAGTGTATGTCTGTGTTACTTGGTGTAAGTGTGTGTCTATGTTACTGGGTATCAGTGTCTGACTTTGTTACTTGGTGTCAGTGTATCTCAAAATACTTGGTGTAAGTTTATGTCTTTGTTACTTGGTGTAATTGTCAGTCTTTGTTACTTGGATTCAGTGTATGTCTGTATTACTGGGCATCAGTGTATGTCTTTTTGACTTGGTGTCACTGTATGTCTTTGATCCTGCATATCAGTGTATGTTTTTGTTAATGGGTGTCAGTATATGTCTTTGTTACTTGGTGTCCGTGTGTGTCTGTGTTACTGGGTGTCAGTGTATGTCTTAGCTACTTGGTGTCAGTGTATGTCTGCGTACTTGGTGTAAGTGTGTGCCTTTGTGACTTGGTGTCAGTGTAGCTTTGTGTTACTTGGTGAAAGTGTATGTCTTTGTTACTTGGTGTCATTGTATGTTTTTGTTACTTGGTGTAAGTGTATGTCTTTGTTACTTGGTGTCAGTGCATGTCTTTGTTACTTGGTGTCAGTGTATGTCTCTGTTACTTGGTGTAAGTGTGTGTCTGTGTTGCTGGGTTTCAGTGTATGTCTTTGTTACTTGGTGTCATTGTCTGTCTTTGTTACTTGGTGTCAGTGTATGTCTGTGTTACTTGGTGTAATTGTGTGTCTGTGTTACTGGGTATCAGTGTATGTCTTTGTTACTTTGTGTCAGTGTATGTCTTTGTTATTTGGTGTAAGTGTCTGTCTTTGTTACTTGGTGTCAGTGTATGTCTTTGTTACTTGGTGTAAGTGTTTGTCTGTGTTACTGAGTATCAGTGTATGTCTTTGTTACTTGGTGTAAGTGTGTGTCTGTGTCACTGGGTATCAGTGTATGTCTTTGTTACTTGGTGTCAGTGTATGTATTTGTTACTTGGTGTCAGTGTATGTCTTTGTTACTTGGTGTAAGCGTGTGTCTGAGTTACTGGGTGTCAGTGTATGTTTTTGTTAATGGGTGTCAGTGTATGTCTTTGTTACTTGGTGTCCGTGTGTGCCTTTGTTACTTGGTGTCAGTGTATGTCTTTGTTACTTGGTGTAAGTGTGTGTCTGTGTAACTGAGTATCAGTGTATGTCTTTGTTACTTGGTGTAAGTGTGTGTCTGTGTTACTGGGTATCAGTGTATGTCTTTGTTACTTGGTGTCAGTGTATGTCTTTGTTACTTGGTGTAAGTGTATGTCTTTAATACTTGGTGTCAGTGTATGTCTTTGAAACTTGGTGTAAGTGTATGTCTGTGTTACTGGGTATCAGTATCTGTCTTTGTTACTTGGTGTCTGTGTATGTATTTGTTACTTGGTGTAAGTGCATGTCTTTGTTACTTGGTGTCAGTGTATGTCTGTGTTACTTGGTGTAAGTGTATGTCTTTGTTACTTGGTGTCAGTGTATGTCTTTGTTACTTGGTGTAAGTGTATGTCTTTGTTACTTGGTGTCAGTGTATGTCTTTGTTACTTGGTGTAAGTGTGTGCCTGTGTTGCTGGGTATCAGTGTATGTCTTTGTTACTTGGTGTAAGGGTGTGTCTGTGTTACTGGGTATCAGTGTCTGTCGTTTTCTCTTGGTGTCTGTGTATGTCTTTGTTACCTGGTGTCAGTGTATGTCTTTGTTACTTGGAGTCAGTGTGTGTCTGTGTTACTGGACATCAGTGTATGTCTTTTTGACTTGGTGTCAGAGTATGTATTTGATCCTGCATGTCAGTGTATGTTTTTGTTAATGGGTGTCAGTATATGTCTTTGTTACTTGGTGTCCGTGTGTGTCTGTGTTACTGGGTGTCAGTGTATGTCTTAGCTACTTGGTGTCAGTGTATGTCTGCGTACTTGGTGTAAGTGTGTGCCTTTGTGACTTGGTGTCAGTGTAGCTTTGTGTTACCTGGTGAAAGTGTATGTCTTTGTTACTTGGTGTCATTGTATGTTTTTGTTACTTGGTGTAAGTGTATGTCTTTGTTACTTGGTGTCAGTGCATGTCTTTGTTACTTGGTGTAAGTATATGTCTTTGTTACTTGGTGTCAGTGTATGTCTCTGTTACTTGGTGTAAGTGTGTGTCTGTGTTGCTGGGTTTCAGTGTATGTCTTTGTTACTTGGTGTCATTGTCTGTCTTTGTTACTTGGTGTCAGTGTATGTCTGTGTTACTTGGTGTAATTGTGTGTCTGTGTTACTGGGTATCAGTGTATGTCTTTGTTACTTTGTGTCAGTGTATGTCTTTGTTACTTGGTGTAAGTGTATGTCTTTGTTACTTGGTGTAAGTGTTTGTCTGTGTTACTGAGTATCAGTGTATGTCTTTGTTACTTGGTGTAAGTGTGTGTCTGTGTCACTGGGTATCATTGTATGTCTTCGTTACTTGCTGTCAGTGTATGTATTTGTTACTTGGTGTCAGTGTATGTCTTTGTTACTTGGTGTAAGCGTGTGTCTGAGTTACTGGGTGTCAGTGTATGTCTTTGTTACTTGGTGTAAGTGTAAGTCTTTGTTACTTGGTTTCAGTGTATGTCTTTGTTACTTGGTGTACGTGTGTGTCTGTGTTACTGAGTATCAGTGTATGTCTTTGTTCCTTGGTGTAAGTGTTTGTCTGTGTTACTGGGTATCAGTGTATGTCTTTGTTACTTGTTGTCTGTGCATGTCTTTGTTACTTGGTGTCAGTGTATGTCTTTGTTACTTGGTGTCAGTGTATGTCTTTCATACTGCATGTCAGTGTATGTTTTTGTGAATGTGTGTCAGTATATGTCTTTGTTACTTGGTGTCCGTGTGTGTCTGTGTTACTGGGTATCAGTTTCTGTCTTTGTTACTTGGTGTAGGTGTGTGTCTGTGTAACTGAGTATCAGCGTATGTCTTTGTTACTTGGTGTAAGTGTGTGTCTGTGTTACTGGGTATCAGTTTCTGTCTTTGTTACTTGGTGTAAATGTTTGTCTGTGTTACTGAGTGTCAGTGTACGTCTTCGTTACTTGGTGTCAGTGTATGTCTGCGTACTTGGTGTAAGTGTGTGCCTTTGTGACTTGGTGTCAGTGTAGCTTTGTGTTACTTGGTGTAAGTGTATGTCTTTGTTACTTGGTGTCAGTGCATGTCTTTGTTACTTGGTGTAAGTGTATGTCTTTGTTACTTGGTGTCAGTGCATGTCTTTGTTACTTGGTGTAAGTGTATGTCTCTGTTACTTGGTGTAAGTGTGTGTCTGTGTTGCTGGGTTTCAGTGTATGTCTTTGTTACTTGGTGTCATTGTCTGTCTTTGTTACTTGGTGTCAGTGTATGTCTGTGCAACTTGGTGTAATTGTGTGCCTGTGTTACTGGGTATCAGTGTATGTCTTTGTTACTTGGTGTCAGTGTATGTCTTTGTTACTTGGTGTCAGTGTATGTCTTTGTTACTTGGTGTAAGTGTGTGTCTGTGTTACTGAGTATCAGTGTATGTCTTTGTTACTTGGTGTAAGTGTGCGTCTGTGTCACTGGGTATCAGTGTATGTCTTTGTTACTTGGTGTCAGTGTATGTCTTTGTTACTTGGTGTCAGTGCATGTCTGTGTTACTTGGTGTAAGTGTGTGTCTTTGTTACTTGGTGTCATTGTATGTCTTTGTTACATGGTGTAAGTGTGTGTCTGTGTCACTGGGTATCAGTGTATGTGTTTGTTACTTGGTGTATGTGTGTGTCTGTGTTATTGGGTATCAGTGTATGTCGTTGTTACTTGGTGACTGTGTATGTCTTTGTTACTTGGTGTCAGTGTGTGTCTTTGTTACTTCCAGTCAGTGTGTGACTTTGTTACTGGGTGTCTGTGTATGTCTTTGTTACTTGCTGTCAGTGTATGTCTTTGTTACTTGGTGTCAGTGTATGTCTTTGTTACTTGGTGTAAGTGTATGTTTGTATTACTGAGTATCAGTGTATGTCTTTGTTCCATGGCGTAAGTGTGTGTCTGTGGGACTGGGTATCAGTGTATGTCTTTGTTACTTGCTGTCAGTGTATGTCTTTGTTACTTGATGTCATTGTATGTCTTTGTTACTGGGTGTCATTGTATGTTTTTGTTAATGTGTGTCAGTGTATGTCTTTGTTACTTGGTATCCGTGTGTCTGTGTTACTGGTTGTCAGTGTATGTCTTTGTTACTGTGTGTCAGTGTATGCCTTTGTTCCTTGGTATCCGTGTGTGTCTGTGTAACTGAGTATCAGTGTAAGTCTTTGTTACTTGGTGTCAGTGTATGTCTTTGTTACTTGGTGTGAGTGTGTGTCTGTGTTACTGGGTATCAGTGAATTTCTTTGTTACTTGGTGTCAGTGTATGTCCTTGTTACTTGGTGTAAGTGTGTGTCTGTGTTACTGGGTATCAGTGTATGTCTTTGTTACTTGGTGTCAGTGTGTGCCTTTGTTACTTGGTGTCATTGTGTGACTTTGTTACTGGGTGTCAGTGTATGCCTTTGTTACTGGTTGTCAGTGTCTGTCTTTGTGACTTGGTGTCAGTGTGTGTATGAGTTGCTGGGTATCAGTGTCTGTCATTGTTACTTTTTGTAAATGTGTGTCTGTGTTACTGGGTATCAGTGTAAGTCTTTGTTACTTGGTGTCCGTGTATGTCTGTGTTACTTGGTGTAAGTGTGTGTCTTTGTTACTTGGTGTCAGTGCATGTCTGTGTTACTTGGTGTAAGTGTGTGTCTTTGTTACTTGGTGTCAGTGTATGTCTTTGTTACTTGGTGTCATTGTATGTCTTTGTTACATGTTGTAAGTGTGTGTCTGTGTGACTGGGTATCAGTGTATGTCTTTGTTACTTGGTGTCTGTGTATGTCTGTGATACTTTGTGTAAATGTGTGTCTGTGTTGCTGGGTATCAGTGTATGTCTTTGTTACTTGGTGTATGTGTGTGTCTGTGTTATTGGGTATCAGTGTATGTCGTTGTTACCTGGTGACTGTGCATGTCTTTGTTACTTGGAGTCAGTGTGTGTCTTTGTTACTTCGTGTCAGTGTGTGTCTTTGTTACTGGGTGTCTGTGTTTGTCTTTGTTACTGGGCGTCAGTGTATGTCTTTGTGACTTGGTGTTAGTGTGTGTCTGTGGTACTGGGTATCAGTGTCTGTCTTTGTTACTTGGAGTAAGTGTGTGTCTGTGTTACTGGGTATCAGTGTATGTCTTTGTTACTTGGTGTCAGTGTATGTCTGTGTACTTGGTGTAAGTGTGTATCTTTGTTACTTGGTGTCAGTGTGTGTCTGTGTTACTTGGTGTAAGTGTATGTCTTTGTTACTTGGTGTCAGTGTATGTCTTTGTTACTGGGTGTAAGTGTATGTCTTTGTTACTTGGTGTCAGTGCATGTCTTTGTTACTTGGTGTAAGTGTATATCTTTGTTACTTGGTGTCAGTGTTAGTCTCTGTTACTTGGTGTAAGTGTGTGTCTGTGTTACTGTGTATCAGTGTATGTCTTTGTTAGTTGGTGTCATTGTCTGTCTTTGTTACTTTGTGTAAGTGTGTGTCTGTGTTACTGGGTATCAATGTATGTCTTTGTTACTTGGTGTCAATGTATGTCTTTGTTACTTGGTGTCAGTGTATGTCTGTGTTACTTGGTGTAAGTGTGTGTCTGTGTTACTGGGTATCAGTTTATGTCTTTGTTACTTGGTGTCAGTGTATGTCTTTGCTACTTGGTGTAAGTGTATGTCTTTGTTACTTGGTGTCAGTGTATGTCTGTGTTACTTGGTGTAAGTGTATGTCTTTGTTACTTGGTGTCAGTGGATGTCTTTTTTCCTTGGTGTAAGTGTATTTCTTTGTTACTTGGTGTCAGTGTATGTCTTTGTTACTTGGTGTAAGTGTATGTCTTTGCTACTTGGTGTCAGTGTATGTCTTTGATACTTGGTGTAAGTGTATGTCTGTGTTACTGGGTATCAGTGTCTGGCTTTGTTACTTGGTGTAAGTGTATGTCTTTGTTACTTTGTGTCAGTGTATGTCTTTGTTACTTGGTGGAAGTGTATGTCTTTATTACTTGGTGTAAGTGTGTGCCTGTGTTTCTGGGTATCAGTGTATGTCTTTGTTACTTGGTGTAAGTGTGTGTCTGTGTTACTGGGTATCAGTGTCTGTCTTTGTTTCTTGGTGTCTGTGTATGTCTTTGTTACTTGGTGTAAGTGTGTGTCTTTGTTACTTGGTGTCAGTGTGTGTCTTTGTTACTGGGTGTCAGTTTTTGTCTTTGTTACTGGGTGTCAGTGTATGTCTTTGTGACTTGGTGTTAGTGTGTGTCTGTGTTACTGGGTATCAGTGTCTGTCTTTGTTACTTGGTGTAATTGTGTGTCTGTGTTACTGGGTATCAGTGTATGTCTTTGTTACCTGGTGTCAGTGAATGTCTGTGTACTTGATGTATGTGTGTGTCGTTGTTACTTGGTGTCAGTGTATGTCTGTGTTACTTGTTGTAAGTGTATGTCTTTGTTTCTTGTTGTCAGTGCATATCTTTGTTACTTGGTGTAAGTGTATGCCTTTGTTACTTGGTGTCAGTGTATGTCTCTGTTACTTGGTGTAAGTGTGTGTCTTTGTTACTGGGTATCAGTGTATGTCTTTGTTACTTGGTGTCATTGTCTGTCTTTGTTACTTGGTGAAAGTGTGTGTCTGTGTTACTTGGTGTAAGTGTGTGTCTGTGTTACTGGGTAGCAGTGTATGACTTAGTTACTTGGTGTCAGTGTGTGTCTTTGTTACTTGGTGTCAGTGTATGTCTGTGTTACTTGGTGTCAGTGTATGTCTGTGTTACTTGGTGTAAGTTATGTCTTTGTTACTTGGTGTCAGTGTTTGTCTTTGTTACTTGGTGTAAGTGTATGTCTTTGTTACTTGGTGTCAGTGTATGTCTTTGTTACTTGGTGTAAGTGTATGTCTTTGCTACTTGGTATCAGTGTATGTCTTTGATACTTGGTCTAAGTGTATGTCTGTGTTACTGGGTATCAGTGTCTCTCTTTGCTACTTGGTGTAAGTGTGTGTCTGTGTTGCTGGGTATCAGTGTATGTCTTTGTTACTTGGTGTAAGTGTGTCTCTTTGTTACTGGGTATCAGTGTACGTCTTTGTTACTTGGTGTCTGTGTGTGTCTGTGCTACTTGGTGTAAGTGTGTGTCTGTGTAACTGGGGATCAGTGTATGTCTGTGTTACTTGGTGTCAGCGTATGTCTTTTTTAATTGGTGTTCGTGTATGTCTTTGTTACTTGGTGTCAGTGTATGTCTTTGTTACTTGGTGTAAGTGTGTGTCTGTGTTACTGGGTATCAGCGTATGTCTTTGTTAATTGGTGTCAGTGTATGTCTTTGTTACTTGGTGTAAGTGTGTGTCTGTGTTACTGGGTATCAGTGTATGTCTTTGTTACTTGGTGTCAGTGTGTGTCTTTGTTACTGGATGTCAGTGCTTGTCTTTGTTACTGTGTTTCAGTGTATGTCTTTGTGACTTGGTGTAAGTGCGTGTCTGTGTTACTGGGTATCAGTGTATGTCTTTGTTACTTGGAGTAAGTGTTTCTCTGTGTTACTGGGTGTCAGTGTGTATCTGTGTTCCTGGGTGTCAGTGTCTGTCTTTGTTACTTTGTGTCAGTCTATGACTGTGTTAGTTGGTGTAAGTGTGTGTCTGTGTTATTGGGTATCAGTGTATGACTTTGTTACTTGGTGTAAGTGTGTGCCTGTGTTACTGGGTATCAGTGTATGTCTTTGTTACTTTGTGTCAGTGTATGTCTTTGTTACTTGGTGGAAGTGGATGTCTTTGTTACTAGGTGTAAGTGTGTGTCTGTGTTATTTGGTGTAAGGGTGTGTCTGTGTTACTGGGTATCAGTTTATGTCTTTGTTACTTGGTGTAAGTGTGTGTCTGTGTTACTGGGTATCAGTGTCTGTCTTTGTTACTTGTTGTCAGTGTATGTCTTTGTTACTGGGTGTCAGTGCATGTCTGTGATACTGGGTATCATTGTATATCTTTGTTGCTTGGTGTCAGTGTATGTCTTTGTTTCTTGGTGTCAGTGTTTGTCTTTGTTAATTGGTGTCAGTGTATTTATTTGTGACTTGGTGTCAGTGTGTGTCTCTGTGACTTGGTGTCAGTGTATGTCTTTGTTACTGGTGTCAGTGTATGTCTGTGTTACTTGGTGTCAGTGTGTGTCTGAGTTACTGGGAGTCAGTGTGTTTCTGTGTTACTTGGTGTAAGTGTATGTCTTTGTTACTTGGTGTCTGTGTGTGTTTGTGTTCCTGGGTGTCAGTGTATGTCTTTGTTACTGGGTGTCAGTGTATGTCTTTGTTACTTGGTGTAAGTGTGTGTCTGTGTTACTGCGTATCAGTGTCTGTCTTTTTTACTTGGTGTAAGTGTGTGTCTGTGTTACTGGGTATCAGTGCATGTCTTTGTTACTTGGTGTCATTGTATGTCTGTGTTACCTGGTGTAAGACTGTGTCTGTATTACTGGGTATCAGTGTATGTCTTTGTTACTTGGTGTCAGTGTATGTCTTTGTTACTTGGTATCAGTGTATGTCTTTGTTACTTGGTGTAATTGTCTGTCTTTGTTACTTGGTGTCAGTGTATGTCTGTGTTACTTGGTGTCAGTGTGTGTCTTTGTTACTTGGTGTAAGTGTATGTATTTGTTACTTGGTGTCAGTGTATGTCTTTGTTACTTGGTGTCAGTGTGTGTCTGTGTTACTGGGCATCATTGTATGTCTTCGTGACTTGGTATCAGTGTATGTCTTTGTTACTTGGTGTAATTGTCTGTCTTTGTTACTTGGTGTCAGTGTATGTCTGTGTTACTTGGTGTAAGTGTGTGTCTTTGTTACTTGGTGTCAGTGTATGTCTCTGTTACTTGGTGTCAGTATATGTCTTTTTTACTGGGTGTCAGTGTGTGTCTTTGTTACTGTGTATCAGTGTTTCTCTATGTTTACTGGGTGTCAGAGTGTGTTTGTTTGTGTTACTGGGTGTCAGTGTGTGTCTGTGACACTAGGTGTCAGTATTTAGTTTAGTTTCGAGATACAGCACTTAAACAGGCCCTTCGGCCCACCGAGTCTGTGCCGACCATCAACAACCCATTTATACTAATCCCACAACAATCCCGTATTCCTATCACATTCCCACCTGTCCCTATATATTTCCCTACCACCTACCTATACTAGGGGCAATTTATGATGGCCAATTAACCTATCAACCTGCAAGTCTTTGGCATGTGGGAGGAAACCGGAGCACCGGGAGGAAACCCACGCAGACACAGGGAGAACTTGCAAACTCCGCACACGCAGTACCCAGAATCGAACCCGGGTCCCTGTAGCTGTGAGGCTGCGGTGCTAACCACTGAGCCAATGTGCATCCCACTCCCCCAGAGTGTGCCTGTGTTACTGGGTGTCAGTGTTTGTCTTTGTTCCTTGGTGTCAGTGTATGTCTGTGTCACTTGGTGTCTGTGTGTTAGTTTGTGTTACTGGGTGTCAGTGTGTGTCTGTGTTACTTGGTGTAAGTGTGTGTCTTTTTTACTTGGTGTCCGTGTGTGTCTGTGTTACTGGGTGTCAGAGTATGTCTTTGTTACTGGGTGTCAGTGTATGTCTTTGTTACTTGGTGTAAGTGAGTGTCTGTGTTACTGCGTATCAGTGTCTGTCTTTTTAACTTGGTGTAAGTGTGCGTCTGTGTTACTGGGTATCAGTGTATGTCTTTGTTACTTGGTATCCGTGTATGTCTTTGTGACTTGGTGTCAGTGTATGACTTTGTTACTGCGTATCAGTGTTTCTCTGTGTTTACTGGGTGTCAGTGTGTGTTTGTTTGTGTTACTGGGTGTCAGTGTGTGTCTGTGACACTGGGTGTCAGTGTGTGTCTGTGTTACTTGGTGTAATTGTATGTCTTTGTTACTTGGTGTAAGTGTGTGTCTGTGTTACTTGGTGTAAGTGTATGTCTTTGTTACTTGGTGTCCGTGTGTGTCTCTGTTACTGGGTGTCAGTGTATGTCTTTGTTCCTTGGTGTCAGTGTATGTCTGTGTCACTTGGTGTCAGTGTGTTAGTTTGTGTTACTGGGTGTCAGTGTATGTCTGTGTTACTTGGTGTAAGTGTGTGTCTTTGGTACTTGGAGTAAATGTTTCTCTGTGTTACTGGGTGTCAGTGTCTGTCTTTTTAACTTGGTGTAAGTGTGTGTCTGTGTTACTGGGTTTAAGTGTATGTCTTTGTTACTTGGTATCGGTGTATGTCTTTGTGACTTGGTGTCAGTGTATGACTTTGTTACCGCGTATCAGTGTTTCTCTGTGTTTACTGGGTGTCAGTGTGTGTTTGTTTGTGTTACTGGGTGTCAGTGTGTGTCTGTGACACTAGGTGTCAGTGTGTGTCTGTGTTACTTGGTGTAATTGTATGTCTTTGTTACTTGGTGTAAGTGTGTGTCTGTGTTACTTGGTGTAAGTGTATGTCTTTGTTACTTGGTGTCCGTGTGTGTCTGTGTTACTGGGTGTCAGTGTATGTCTTTGTTCCTTGGTGTCAGTGTATGTCTGTGTCACTTGGTGTCAGTGTGTTAGTTTGTGTTTTGGGTGTCAGTGTGTGTCTGTGTTACTTGGTGTAAGTGTGTGTCTTTGGTACTTGGAGTAAGTGTTTCTCTGTGTTACTGGGTGTCAGTGTGTATCTGTGTTCCTGGGTGTCAGTGTCTGTCTTTGTTTCTTTGTGTCAGTCTATGACTGTGTTAGTTGGTGTAAGTGTGTGTCTGTGTTATTGGGTATCAGTGTATGACTTTGTTACTTGGTGTAAGTGTGTGCCTGTTTTACTGGGTATCAGTGTATGTCTTTGTTACTTTGTGTCAGTGTATGTCTTTGTTACTTGGTGGAAGTGGATGTCTTTGTTACTAGGTGTAAGTGTGTGTCTGTGTTATTTGGTGTAAGGGTGTGTCTGTGTTACTGGGTATCAGTTTATGTCTTTGTTACTTGGTGTAAGTGTGTGTCTGTGTTACTGGGTATCAGTGTCTGTCTTTGTTACTTGTTGTCAGTGTATGTCTTTGTTACTGGGTGTCAGTGCATGTCTGTGATACTGGGTATCATTGTATGTCTTTGTTGCTTGGTGTCAGTGTATGTCTTTGTTTCTTGGTGTCAGTGTATGTCTTTGTTAATTGGTGTCAGTGTATTTATTTGTGACTTGGTGTCAGTGTGTGTCTCTGTGACTTGGTGTCAGTGCATGTCTCTGTTACTGGTGTCAGTGTATGTCTGTGTTACTTGGTGTAAGTGTGTGTCTGAGTTACTGGGAGTCAGTGTGTTTCTGTGTTACTTGGTGTAAGTGTATGTCTTTGTTACTTGGTGTCTGTGTGTGTTTGTGTTACTGGGTGTCAGTGTATGTCTTTGTTACTGGGTGTCAGTGTATGTCTTTGTTACTTGGTGTAAGTGTGTGTCTGTGTTACTGCGTATCAGTGTCTGTCTTTTTTACTTGGTGTAAGTGTGTGTCTGTGTTACTGGGTATCAGTGCATGTCTTTGTTACTTGGTGTCATTGTATGTCCGTGTTACCTGATGTAAGACTGTGTCTGTATTACTGGGTATCATTGTATGTCTTTGTTACTTGGTGTCAGTGTATGTCTTTGTGACTTGGTATCAGTGTATGTCTTTGTTACTTGGTGTAATTGTCTGTCTTTGTTACTTGGTGTCAGTGTATGTCTGTGTTACTTGGTGTAAGTGTGTGTCTTTGTTACTTGGTGTAAGTGTATGTATTTGTTACTTGGTGTCAGTGTATGTCTTTGTTACTTGGTGTCAGTGTGTGTCTGTGTTACTGGGCATCAGTGTATGTCTTCGTGACTTGGTATCAGTGTATGTCTTTGTTACTTGGTGTAATTGTCTGTCTTTGTTACTTGGTGTCAGTGTATGTCTGTGTTACTTGGTGTAAGTGTGTGTCTTTGTTACTTGGTGTCAGTGCATGTCTCTGTTACTTGGTGTCAGTGTATGTCTTTTTTACTGGGTGTCAGTGTGTGTCTTTGTTACTGTGTATCAGTGTTTCTCTATGTTTACTGGGTGTCAGAGTGTGTTTGTTTGTGTTACTGGGTGTCAGTGTGTGTCTGTGACACTAGGTGTCAGTATTTAGTTTAGTTTCGAGATACAGCACTTAAACAGGCCCTTCGGCCCACCGAGTCTGTGCCGACCATCAACAACCCATTTATACTAATCCCACAACTATCCCGTATTCCTATCAAATTCCCACCTGTCCCTATATATTTCCCTACCACCTACCTATACTAGGGGCAATTTATGATGGCCAATTAACCTATCAACCTGCAAGTCTTTGGCATGTGGGAGGAAACCGGAGCACCGGGAGGAAACCCACGCAGACACAGGGAGAACTTGCAAACTCCGCACACGCAGTACCCAGAATCGAACCCGGGTCCCTGGAGCTGTGAGGCTGCGGTGCTAACCACTGAGCCAATGTGCATCCCACTTCCCCAGAGTGTGCCTGTGTTACTGGGTGTCAGTGTTTGTCTTTGTTCCTTGGTGTCAGTGTATGTCTGTGTCACTTGGTGTCAGTGTGTTAGTTTGTGTTACTGGGTGTCAGTGTGTGTCTGTGCTACTTGGTGTAAGTGTGTGTCTTTTTTACTTGGTGTCCGTGTGTGTCTGTGTTACTTGGTGTAAGTGAGTGTCTGTGTTACTGCGTATCAGTGTCTGTCTTTTTAACTTTGTGTAAGTGTGTGTCTGTGTTACTGGGTATCAGTGTATGCCTTTGTTACTTGGTATCGGTGTATGTCTTTGTGACTTGGTTTCAGTGTATGACTTTGTTACTGCGTATCAGTGTTTCTCTGTGTTTACTGGGTGTCAGTGTGTGTTTGTTTGTGTTACTGGGTGTCAGTGTGTGTCTGTGACACTAGGTGTCAGTGTGTGTCTGTGTTACTTGGTGTAATTGTATGTCTTTGTTACTTGGTGTAAGTGTGTGTCTGTGTTACTTGGTGTAAGTGTATGTCTTTGTTACTTGGTGTCCGTGTGTGTCTGTGTTACTGGGTGTCAGTGTGTGTTTGTTTGTGTTACTGGGTGTCAGTGTGTGTCTGTGACACTAGGTGTCAGTGTGTGTCTGTGTTACTTGGTGTAATTGTATGTCTTTGTTACTTGGTGTAAGTGTGTGTCTGTGTTACTTGGTGTAAGTGGATGTCTTTGTTACTTGGTGTCCGTGTGTGTCTGTGTTACTGGGTGTCAGTGTGTGTTTGTTTGTGTTACTGGGTGTCAGTGTGTGTCTGTGACACTAGGTGTCAGTGTGTGTCTGTGTTACTTGGTGTAATTGTATGTCTTTGTTACTTGTTGTAAGTGTGTGTCTGTGTTACTTGGTGTCAGTGGATGTCTTTGTTACTTGGTGTCCGTGTGTGTCTGTGTTACTGGGTGTCAGTGTATGTCTTTGTTCCTTGGTGTCAGTGTATGTCTGTGTCACTTGGTGTCAGTGTGTCAGTTTGTGTTACTGGGTGTCAGTGTGTGTCTGTGTTACTTGGTGTAAGTGTGTGTCTTTGGTACTTATTGTCGGTGTGTGTCTGCGTTAATGGGTGTCAGAAGATGTCTTTGTTACTGGGTGTCAGTGTATGTCTTTGTTACTTCTTGTAAGTATGTGTCTGTTTTACTGTGTATCAGTGCATGTCTTTGTTACTGGGTGTCATTGTATGTCTGTGTTACTTGGTGCAAGTGTGTGTCTGTGTCACTGGGTATCAGTGTATGTCTTTGTTACTTGGTGGAGTGTATGTCAAAATACTTGGTGTAATTGTATGTCTTTGTTACTTGTTGTAATAAACTGTCTTTGTTACTTGGTATCAGTGTATGTCTGTGTTACTTGGTGTAAGTGTGTGTCTTTGTTACTTGGTGTAATTGTCTGTCTTTGTTACTTGGTGTCAGTGCATGTCTGTGTTAATTGTTGTCAGTGTGTGCCTTTGTTACTGTGTATCAGTGTGTCTCTGTGTCACTGGGTGTCAGTGTGTGTTTGTTTGTGGTACTGGGTGTCAGTGTGCGTCTGTGACACCAGGTGTCAGTATTTAGTTTAGTTTAGAGATACAGCACTGAAACAGGCCCTTCGGCCCACCGAGTCTGTGCCGACCATCAACCACCCATTTACACTAATCCTACACTAATCCCTTATTCCTAAAACATCCCCACCTATCCCTATATATTTCCCTACCACCTACCTATACTTGGGGCAATTTATGATGGCCAATTAACCTATCAACCTGCAAGTCTTTGGCATGTGGGAGGAAACCGGAGCACCGGGACGAAACCCACGCAGACATAGGGAGAACATGCAAACTCCGCACAGGCAGTACCCAGAATCGAACCAGGGTCCCTGAAGCTGTGAGGCTGCGGTGCTAACCACTGCGCCAATGTGCCCCGCCCCCCACTCCCCCAGTGTGTGCCTGTGTTACTGGGTATCAGTGTATGTCTTTGTTACTTGGTGTCAGTGGATGTCAAAATACTTGGTGTATGTGTATGTCTTTGTTACTTTGTGTAATTGTCTTTGCAACTTGGTGTCAGTGTATGTCTGTGTTACTTGGTGTAAGTGTGTGTCTTTGTTATTTGGTGTAAGTGTGTGTCTTTGTTACTGGGCAACAGTGTATGTCTTTGTGACTTGCTATCAGTGTGTGTCTTTGTGACTTGGTGTCAGTGTATGTCTTTTTTACTGGGTGTCAGTGTGTGTCTGTGTTACATGGTGTCAGTGTATGTCAAAATGCTTGGTGGAGGTGTATGTCTTTGTTACTTGGTGTAATTGTCTGTCTTTGTTACTTGGTGTCAGTGTATGTCTGTGTTACTTGGTGTAAGTGTGTGTCTTTGTTACTGGGCATCAGTGTATGTCTTTGTGACTTGGTATCAGTGTATGTCTTTGTGACTTGGTGTCAGTGTATGTCTTTTTTACTGGGTGTCAGTGTGTGTCTGTGTTACTTGGTGTCAGTGTATGTCTTTTTTACTTGGTGTCAGTGTGTGTCTGTGTTACTTGGTGTAAGTGTATGTCTTTGTTGCTGGGTATCAGTGTATGTCTTTGTTACTTGGTGTCAGTGGATGTCAAAATACTTGGTGTAAGTGCATGTCTTTGTTACTTGGTGTAATTGTCTGTCTTTGTCACTTGCTGTCAGTGTATGTCTGTGTTACTTGGTGTAAGTGTGTGTCTTTGTTACTTGGTGTAAGTGTACGTCTTTGTTACTTGGTGTCAGTGTATGTCTTTGTTACTTGGTGTCAGTGTGTGTCTGTGTTACTGGGCATCAATGTATGTCTTTGTGACTTGGTTTCAGTGTATGTCTTTTTTACCGGGTGTAAGTGTGTGTCTGCGTTACTGGGTATCAGTGTGTGTCTTTGTTACTTGGTGTAAGTGTATGTCTTTGTTACTTGGTGTCATTGTATGACTTTGTTACTTGGTGTCAGTGTGTGTCTGTGTTACAGGGTGTAAGTGTGTGTCTGCGTGACTGGGTATCAGTGTATGTCTGTGTTACTTGGTGCAAGTGTGTGTCTGTGTTACTGGGTGTCAGTGTGTGTCTGTGTTACTTGGTGTAAGTGTATGTCTTTGTTACTTGGTGTAAGTGTGTGTCTGTGTTACTGGGTATCAGTGTCTGTCTTTTTTACTTGGTGTCAGTGTATGTCTGTGTCACTTGGTGTCAGTGTGTTAGTTTGTGTTACTGGGTGTCAGTGTGTGTCTGTGTTACTTGGTGTAAGTGTGTGTCTTTGGTACTTGGTGTCGGTGTGTGTCTGCGTTAATGGGTGTCAGAGGATGTCTTTGTTACTGGGTGTCAGTTTATGTCTTTGTTACTTGGTGTAAGTGGGTGTCTGTGTTACTGTGTATCAGTGCATGTCTTTGTTACTGGGTGTCATTGTATGTCTGTGTTACTTGGTGCAAGTGTGTGTCTGTGTCACTGGGTATCAGTGTATGTCTTTGTTACTTGGTGGAGTGTATGTCAAAATACTTGGTGTAAGTGTATGTCTTTGTTACTTGTTGTAATAAACTGTCTTTGTTACTTGGTGTCAGTGTATGTCTGTGTTACTTGGTGTAAGTGTGTGTCTTTGTTACTTGGTGTAATTGTCTGTTTTTGTTACTTGGTGTCAGTGCATGTCTGTGTTAATTGTTGTCAGTGTGTGCCTTTGTTAATGTGTATCAGTGTGTCTCTGTGTCACTGGGTGTCAGTGTGTGTTTGTTTGTGGTACTGGGTGTCAGTGTGCGTCTGTGACACCAGGTGTCAGTATTTAGTTTAGTTTAGAGATACAGCACTGAAACAGGCCCTTCGGCCCACCGAGTCTGTGCCGACCATCAACCACCCATTTACACGAGTCCTACACTAATACCTTATTCCTATCACATCCCCACCTAACCCTATATATTTCCCTACCACCTACCTATACTTGGGGCAATTTATGATGGCCAATTAACCTATCAACCTGCAAGTCTTTGGCATGTGGGAGGAAACCGGAGCACCGGGACGAAACCCACGCAGACACAGGGAGAACATGCAAACTCCGCACAGGCAGTACCCAGAATCGAACCCGGGTCCCTGAAGCTGTGAGGCTGCGGTGCTAACCACTGCGCAATGTGCCCCGCCCCCCACTCCCCCAGTGTGTGCCTGTGTTACTGGGTATCAGTGTATGTCTTTGTTACTTGGTGTCAGTGGATGTCAAAATACTTGGTGTAAGTGTATGTCTTTGTTACTTTGTGTAATTGTCTGTCTTTGTCACTTGGTGTCAGTGTATGTCTGTGTTACTTGGTGTAAGTGTGTGTCTTTGTTATTTGGTGTAAGTGTGTGTCTTTGTTACTGGGCATCAGTGTATGTCTTTGTGACTTGCTATCAGTGTGTGTCTTTGTGACTTGGTGTCAGTGTATGTCTTTTTTACTGGGTGTCAGTGTGTGTCTGTGTTACATGGTGTCAGTGTATGTCAAAATGCTTGGTGGAGGTGTATGTCTTTGTTACTTGGTGTAATTGTTTGTCTTTGTTACTTGGTGTCAGTGTATGTCTGTGTTACTTGGTGTAAGTGTGTGTCTTTGTTACTGGGCATCAGTGTATGTCTTTGTGACTTGGTATCAGTGTATGTCTTTGTGACTTGGTGTCAGTGTATGTCTTTTTTACTGGGTGTCAGTGTGTGTCTGTGTTACTTGGTGTCAGTGTATGTCTTTTTTACTTGGTGTAAGTGTGTGTCTTTGTTACTTGGTGTATGTGTATGTCTTTGTTACTTGATGCCAGTGTATGTCTTTGTGACTTGGTTTCAGTGTATGTCTTTTTTACTGGGTGTAAGTGTGTGTCTGCGTTACTGGGTATCAGTGTGTGTCTTTGTTACTTGGTGTCAGTGTGTGTCTGTGTTACTTGGTGTCAGTGTATGTCTTTGTTGCTGGGTATCAGTGTATGTCTTTGTGACTTGGTATCAGTGTATGTCTTTGTGACTTGGTGTCAGTGTATGTCTTTTTTACTGGGTGTCAGTGTGTGTCTGTGTTACTTGGTGTCAGTGTATGTCTTTTTTACTTGGTGTCAGTGTGTGTCTGTGTTACTTGGTGTAAGTGTATGTCTTTGTTGCTGGGTATCAGTGTATGTCTTTGTTACTTGGTGTCAGTGGATGTCAAAATACTTGGTGTAAGTGCATGTCTTTGTTACTTGGTGTAATTGTCTGTCTTTGTCACTTGCTGTCAGTGTATGTCTGTGTTACTTGGTGTAAGTGTGTGTCTTTGTTACTTGGTGTAAGTGTACGTCTTTGTTACTTGGTGTCAGTGTATGTCTTTGTTACTTGGTGTCAGTGTGTGTCTGTGTTACTGGGCATCAATGTATGTCTTTGTGACTTGGTTTCAGTGTATGTCTTTTTTACCGGGTGTAAGTGTGTGTCTGCGTTACTGGGTATCAGTGTGTGTCTTTGTTACTTGGTGTAAGTGTATGTCTTTGTTACTTGGTGTCATTGTATGACTTTGTTACTTGGTGTCAGTGTGTGTCTGTGTTACAGGGTGTAAGTGTGTGTCTGCGTTACTGGGTATCAGTGTATGTCTGTGTTACTTGGTGCAAGTGTGTGTCTGTGTTACTGGGTGTCAGTGTGTGTCTGTGTTACTTGGTGTAAGTGTATGTCTTTGTTACTTGGTGTAAGTGTGTGTCTGTGTTACTGGGTATCAGTGTCTGTCTTTTTTACTTGGTGTCAGTGTATGTCTGTGTCACTTGGTGTCAGTGTGTTAGTTTGTGTTACTGGGTGTCAGTGTGTGTCTGTGTTACTTGGTGTAAGTGTGTGTCTTTGGTACTTGGTGTCGGTGTGTGTCTGCGTTAATGGGTGTCAGAGGATGTCTTTGTTACTGGGTGTCAGTGTATGTCTTTGTTACTTGGTGTAAGTGTGTGTCTGTGTTACTGTGTATCAGTGCATGTCTTTGTTACTGGGTGTCATTGTATGTCTGTGTTACTTGGTGCAAGTGTGTGTCTGTGTCACTGGGTATCAGTGTATGTCTTTGTTACTTGGTGGAGTGTATGTCAAAATACTTGGTGTAAGTGTATGTCTTTGTTACTTGTTGTAATAAACTGTCTTTGTTACTTGGTGTCAGTGTATGTCTGTGTTACTTGGTGTAAGTGTGTGTCTTTGTTACTTGGTGTAATTGTATGTCTTTGTTACTTGGTGTAAGTGTATGTCTTTGTTACTTGGTGAAGTGTGCGTCTGTGTTACTGGGTATCAGTGTATGTCTTTGTTACTTGATGTCAGTGTATGTCTTAGTTACTTGGTGTCAGTGTGTGTCTTTGTTACTTGGTGTCAGTGTGTGTCTGTGTTACCGGGTGTAAGTGTGTGTCTGCGTTACTGGGTATCAGTGTGTGTCTTTGTTACTTGGTGTAAGTGTATGTCTTTGTTACTTGGTGTCATTGTATGACTTTGTTACTTGGTGTCAGTGTGTGTCTGTGTTACAGGGTGTAAGTGTGTGTCTGCGTTACTGGGTATCAGTGTATGTCTGTGTTACTTGGTGCAAGTGTGTGTCTGTGTTACTGGGTGTCAGTGTGTGTCTGTGTTACTTGGTGTAAGTGTATGTCTTTGTTACTTGGTGTCCGTGTGTGTCTTTGTTACTGGGTGTCAGTGTATGTCTTTGTTACTTGGTGTCAGTTTATGTCTGTGTTACTTGGTGTCAGTGTGTTTGTTTGTGTTACTGGGTGTCAGTGTGTGTCTGTGTTACTTGGTGCAAGTGTGTGTCTTTGTTACTTGGTGTCCGTGTGTGTCTGTGTTTCTTGGTGTCAGAGTATGTCTTTGTTACTTGGTGTAAGTGTGTGTCTGTGTTACTGGGTATCAGTGTCTGTCTTTTTTACTTGGTGTAAGTGTGTGTCTGAGTTACTGGGTATCAGTCCTTGTCTTTGTTACTTGGTGTCATTGTATGTCTGTGTTACTTGGTGTAAGTGTGTGTCTGTGTTACTGGGTATCAGTGTATGTCTTTGTTACTTGGTGTCAGTGTATGTCAAAATACTTGGTGTAAGTGCATGTCTTTGTTACTTGGTGCAATTGTCTGTCTTTGTTACTTGGTGTCAGTGTATGTCTGTGTTACTTGGTGTAAGTGTATGTCTTTGTTACTTGTTGTCAGTGTATGTCTTTGTTACTTTGTGTCTGTGTGTGTCTGTGTTACTGTGTGTCAGTGTGTGTCTGTGTTACTGTGTGTCAGTGTGTGTCTTTGTTACTGGGTATCAGGGTATGTCTTTGTTACTTGGTGTCATTGTATGTCAAAATATTTGGTGTAAGTGTATGTCTTTGTTACTTGGTGCAATTGTCTGTCTTTGTTACTTGGTGTCAGTGTATGTCTTTGTTACTTTGTGTGTGTGTGTGTCTGTGTTACTGTGTGTCAGTGTGTGTCTGTGTTACTGGGTATCAGTGTATGTCTTTGTTACTTGGTGTAAGTGTGTGCCTTTGTTACTTGGTGTAAGTGTACGTCTTTGTTACATGGTGTCAGTGTATGTCTTTGTTACTTGGTGTCAGTGTGTGTCTGTGTTACTGGGCATCAGTATCTGTCTTAGTGACTTGGTATCAGTGTATGTCTTTGTGACTTGGTTTCAGGGTAAGTCTTTTTTACTGGGTGTAAGTGTGTGTCTGCGTCACTGGGTATCAGCGTGTGACTTTGTTACATGGTGTGAGTGTATGTCTTTGTTACTTGGTGTCAGTGTATGTCTTTGTTACTTGGTGTCAGTGTGTGTCAGTGTTACTGGGTGTAAGTGTGTGTCTGCGTTACTGGGTATCAGTGTATGTCTTTGTTACTTGGTGTCAGTGTATGTCAAAATGCTTGGTGTAGGTGTATGTCTTTGTTACTTGGTGTAATTGTCTGTCTTTGTTACTTGATGTCAGTGTATGTCTGTTTTACTTGGTGTCAGTGTATGTCTTTTTTACTGGATGTCAGTGTGTGTCTGTGTTACTTGGTGTCAGTGTATGTCTTTTTTACTTGGTGTAAGTGTGTGTCTTTGTTACTTGGTGTAAATGTATGTCTTTGTTACTTGATGTCAGTGTATGTCTTTGTGACTTGGTTTCAGTGTATGTCTTTTTTACTGGGTGTAAGTGTGTGTCTGCGTTACTGGGTATCAGTGTGTGTCTTTGTTACTTGGTGTAAGTGTATGTCTTTGTTACTTGGTGTCAGTGTATGTCTTTGTTACTTGGTGTCAGTGTGTGTCTGTGTTACAGGTTGTAAGTGTGTGTCTGCGTTACTGGGTATCAGTGTATGTCTGTGTTACTTGGTGCAAGTGTGTGTCTGTGTTACGGGGTGTCAGTGTGTGTCTGTGTTACTTGGTGCAAGTGTATGTCTTTGTTACTTGGTGTCCGTGTGCGTCTTTGTTACTGGGTGTCATTGTATGTCTTTGTAACTTGGTGTCAGTTTATGTCTGTGTTACTTGGTGTCAGTGTGTTTGTTTGTGTTACTGGGTGTCAGTGTGTGTCTGTGTTACTTGGTGTAAGTGTGTGTCTTTGTTACATGGTGTCCGTGTGTGTCTGTGTTACTGGGTGTCAGAGTATGTGTTTGATACTGGGTGTCAGTGTATGTCTTTGTTACTTCTTTAATTGTTTGTCTGTGTTACTGGGTATCAGTGTCTGTCTTTTTTACTTGGTGTAAGTGTGTGTCTGTGTTACTGGGTATCAGTGCTTGTCTTTGTTACTTGGTGTCATTGTATGTCTGTGTTACTTGGTGTAAGTGTGTGTCTGTGTTACTGGGTATCAGTGTATGTCTTTGTTACTTGGTGTAATTGTCTGTCTTTGTTATTTGGTGTCAGTGTATGTCTGTGTTACTTGGTGTAAGTGTGTGTATTTGTTACTGGGCATCAGTGTATGTCTTTGTGACTTGGTATCAGTGTATGTCTTTGTGACTTGGTGTCAGTGTATGTCTTTGTTACTGTGTATCAGTGTTTCTCCGTGTTCCTGGGTGTCAGTGTGTGTTTGTTTGTGGTACTGGGTGTCAGTGTTTGTCTGTGACACTAGGTGTCAGTATTTAGTTTAGTTTGGAGATGCAGCACTTAAATAGGCCCTTCGGCCCACTGAGTCTGTGCCGACCATCAACCACCCATTTATACTAATCCTACACTGATCCCGTATTCCTATCACATCCCCACCTATCCCTATATATTTCCCGACCACGTACCTATACTAGGGGCAATTTATGATGGCCAATTAACCTATCAACCAGCAAGTCTTTGGCATGTGGGAGGATACCGGAGCACCGGGAGGAAACCCACGCAGACACAGGGAGAACTTGCAAACTCTGCACAGGCAGGACCCAGAATCGAACCCGGTTCCCTGGAGCTGTGAGGCTGCGGTGCTAACCACTGCGCCAATGTGCCCACCCCCCAGTGTGTGCCTGTGTTACTGGGTATCAGTGTATGTCTCTGTTACTTGGTGTCAGTGTATGTCTGTGTTACTTGGTGTAAGTGTGTGTCTGTGTTACTGGGTGTCAGTGTGTGTCTGTGTTACTTGGTGTAAGTCTGTGTCTTTGTTAGTTGGTGTCCGTGTGTGTCTGTGTTACCTGGTATCAGTGTATGTCTTTGTTACTTGGTGTCAGTGGATGTCAAAATACTTGGTGTAAGTGGATGTCTTTGTTACTTGGTGTAATTGTCTGTCTTTGTTACTTGGTGTCATTGTATGTCTGTGTTACTTGGTGTAAGTGTGTGTCTTTGTTACCTGGTGTAAGTGTATGTCTTTGTTACTTGATGTCAGTGTATGTCTTTGTTACTTGGTGTCAGTGAGTGTCTGATTTACTGGGCATCAGTGTATGTCTTTGTGACTTGGTATCAGTGCATGTCTTTGTGACTGTGTATCAGTGTTTCTCTGTGTTGCTGGATGTCAGTGTGTGTTTGTTTGTGTTACTGGGTGTCAGTGTGTGTCTGTGACACTAGGTGTCAGTATGTAGTTTAGTTTAGAGATACAGCACTTAAACAGGCCCTTCGGCCCACCGAGTCTGTGCCGACCATCAACAACCCATTTATACTAATCCTACACTAATCCCGTATTCCTATCACATCCCCACCTATCCCTATATATTTCCCTACCACCTACCTATACTAGGGGCAATTTATGATGGCCAATTAACCTATCAACCTGCAAGTCTTTGGGATGTGGGAGGAAACCCACGCAGACACAGGGAGAACTTGCAAACTCCGCACAGGCAGGACCCAGAATCGAACCCGGTTCCCTGGAGCTGTGAGGCTGCGGTGCTAACCACTGCGCCAATGTGCCCAACCCCCAGTGTGTGCCTGTGTTACTGGGTATCAGTGTAAAGCTCTGTTACTTGGTGTCAGTGCATGTCTGTGTTACTTGGTGTAAGTGTCTGTCTGTGTTACTGGGTGTCAGTGTGTGTCTGTGTTACTTGGTGTAAGCCTGTGTCTTTGTTACTTGGTGTCCGTGTGTGTCTGTGTTACCTGTTATCAGTGTATGTCTTTGTTACTTGGTGTCAGTGGATGTCAAAATACTTGGTGTAAGTGGATGTCTTTGTTACTTGGTGTAATTGTCTGTCTTTGTTACTTGGTGTCAGTGTATGTCTGTGTTACTTGGTGTAAGTGTATGTCTTTGTTACTTGGTGTCAGTGTGTGTCTGTGTTACTGGGCATCAGTGTATGTCTTTGTGACTTGGTATCAGTGCATGTCTTTGTGAATTGGTGTCAGTGTATGTCTTTTTTACTGGGTGTAAGTGTGTGTCTGCGTTACTGGGTATCAGTGTATGTCTTTGTTACTTGGTGTCAGTGGATGTCAAAATACTTGGTGTATTTGTATGTCTTTGTTACTTGGTGTCAGTGTATGTCTGTGTTACTAGGTGTAAGTGTGTGTCTTTGTTGCTGGGCATCAGTGTATGTCTTTGTGACTTGGTATTAGTGTTTGTTTTTGTGACTTGGTGTCAGTGTATGTCTTTTTTACTGGGTGTCAGTGTGTGTCTGTGTTACTTGGTGTCAGTGTATGTCTTTGTTACTGTGTATCAGTGTTTCTCTTTGTTACTGGGTGTCAGTGTGTGTTTGTTTGTGTTACTGTGTGTCAGTGTGTGTCTGTGACACTAGGTGTCAGTATGTCGTTTAGTTTGGAGATACAGCACTTAAATAGGCCCTTCGGCCCACTGAGTCTGTGCCGACCATCAACCACCCATTTATACTAATCCTACACTAATCCCTTATTCCTATCACATCCCCACCTATCCCTATATATTTCCCTACCACGTACCTATACTAGGGGCAATTTATGATGGCCAAATAACCTATCAACCTGCAAGTCTTTGGCATGTGGGAGGAAACCGGAGAACCGGGAGGAAACCCACGCAGACACAGGGAGAACTTGCAAACTCCGCACAGGCAGGACCCAGAATCGAACCCGGTTCCCTGGAGCTGTGAGGCTGCGGTGCTAACCACTGCGCCAATGTGCCCACCCCCCAGTGTGTGCCTGTGTTACTGGGTATCAGTGTATGTCTCTGTTACTTGGTGTCAGTGGATGTCATAATACTTGGTGTAAGTGTATGTCTTTGTTACTTGGTGTAATTGTCTGTCTTTGTTACTTGGTGTCAGTGTATGTCTGTGTTACCAGGTGTAAGTGTGTGTCTTTGTTACTGGGCATCAGTGTATGTCTTTGTGACTTGGTATTAGTGTATGTCTTTGTGACTTGGTGTCAGTGTATGTCTTTTTTACTGGGTGTCAGTGTGTGTCTGTGTTACTTGGTGTCAGTGTATGTCTTTGTTACTGTGTATCAGTGTTTCTCTCTGTTACTGGGTGTCAGTGTGTGTTTGTCTGTGTTACTGGGTGTCAGTGTGTGTCTGTGACACTAGGTGTCGGTATTTAGTTTTGTTTGGAGATACAGCACTTAAATAGGCCCTTCGGCCCACTGAGTCTGTGCCGACCATCAACCACCCATTTATACTAATCCTACACTGATCCCGTATTCCTATCACATCCCCACCTATCCCTATATATTTCCCTACCATGTACCTATACTAGGGGCAATTTATGATGGCCAATTAACCTATCAACCTGCAAGTCTTTGGCATGTGGGAGGATACCGGAGCACCGGGAGGAAACCCACGCAGACACAGGGAGAACTTGCAAACTCTGCACAGGCAGGACCCAGAATCGAACCCGGTTCCCTGGAGCTGTGAGGCTGCGGTGCTAACCACTGCGCCAATGTGCCCACCCCCCAGTGTGTGCCTGTGTTACTGGGTATCAGTGTATGTCTCTGTTACTTGGTGTCAGTGTATGTCTGTGTTACTTGGTGTAAGTGTGTGTCTGTGTTACTGGGTGTCAGTGTGTGTCTGTGTTACTTGGTGTAAGTCTGTGTCTTTGTTAGTTGGTGTCCCTGTGTGTCTGTGTTACCTGGTATCAGTGTATGTCTTTGTTACTTGGTGTCAGTGGATGTCAAAATACTTGGTGTAAGTGGATGTCTTTGTTACTTGGTGCAATTGTCTGTCTTTGTTACTTGGTGTCAGTGTATGTCTGTGTTACTTGGTGTAAGTGTGTGTCTTTGTTACCTGGTGTAAGTGTATGTCTTTGTTACTTGATGTCAGTGTATGTCTTTGTTACTTGGTGTCAGTGTGTGTCTGATTTACTGGGCATCAGTGTATGTCTTTGTGACTTGGTATCAGTGCATGTCTTTGTGACTGTGTATCAGTGTTTCTCTGTGTTGCTGGATGTCAGTGTGTGTTTGTTTGTGTTACTGGGTGTCAGTGTGTGTCTGTGACACTAGGTGTCAGTATGTAGTTTAGTTTAGAGATACAGCACTTAAACAGGCCCTTCGGCCCACCGAGTCTGTGCCGACCATCAACAACCCATTTATACTAATCCTACACTAATCCCGTATTCCTATCACATCCCCACCTATCCCTATATATTTCCCTACCACCTACCTATACTAGGGGCAATTTATGATGGCCAATTAACCTATCAACCTGCAAGTCTTTGGGATGTGGGAGGAAACCCACGCAGACACAGGGAGAACTTGCAAACTCCGCACAGGCAGGACCCAGAATCGAAACCGGTTCCCTGGAGCTGTGAGGCTGCGGTGCTAACCACTGCGCCAATGTGCCCAACCCCCAGTGTGTTCCTGTGTTACTGGGTATCAGTGTAAAGCTCTGTTACTTGGTGTCAGTGCATGTCTGTGTTACTTGGTGTCAGTGTGTGTCTGTGTTACTTGGTGTAAGCCTGAGTCTTTGTTACTTGGTGTCCGTGTGTGTCTGTGTTACCTGTTATCAGTGTATGTCTTTGTTACTTGGTGTCAGTGGATGTCAAAATACTTGGTGTAAGTGGATGTCTTTGTTACTTGGTGTAATTGTCTGTCTTTGTTACTTGGTGTCAGTGTATGTCTGTGTTACTTGGTGTAAGTGTATGTCTTTGTTACTTGGTGTCAGTGTATGTCTGTGTTACTTGGTGTAAGTGTATGTCTTTGTTACTTGGTGTCAGTGTGTGTCTGTGTTACTGGGCATCAGTGTATGTCTTTGTGACTTGGTATCAGTGCATGTCTTTGTGAATTGGTGTCAGTGTATGTCTTTTTTACTGGGTGTAACTGTGTGTCTGTGTTACTGGGTATCAGTGTATGTCTTTGTTACTTGGTGTCAGTGGATGTCAAAATACTTGGTGTATTTGTATGTCTTTGTTACTTGGTGTCAGTGTATGTCTGTGTTACTAGGTGTAAGTGTGTGTCTTTGTTGCTGGGCATCAGTGTATGTCTTTGTGACTTGGTATTAGTGTTTGTTTTTGTGACTTGGTGTCAGTGTATGTCTTTTTTACTGGGTGTCAGTGTGTGTCTGTGTTACTTGGTGTCAGTGTATGTCTTTGTTACTGTGTATCAGTGTTTCTCTCTGTTACTGGGTGTCAGTGTGTGTTTGTCTGTGTTACTGGGTGTCAGTGTGTGTCTGTGACACTAGGTGTCGGTATTTAGTTTTGTTTGGAGATACAGCACTTAAATAGGCCCTTCGGCCCACTGAGTCTGTGCCGACCATCAACCACCCATTTATACTAATCCTACACTAATCCCGTATTCCTATCACATCCCCACCTATCCCTATAAATTTCCCTACCACCTACCTATACTAGGGGCAATTTATGATGGCCAATTAACCTATCAACCTGCAAGTCTTTGGGATGTGGGAGGAAACCCACGCAGACACAGGGAGAACTTGCAAACTCCGCACAGGCAGGACCCAGAATCGAACCCGGTTCCCTGGAGCTGTGAGGCTGCGGTGCTAACCACTGCGCCAATGTGCCCAACCCCCAGTGTGTGCCTGTGTTACTGGGTATCAGTGTAAAGCTCTGTTACTTGGTGTCTGTGCATGTCTGTGTTACTTGGTGTAAGTGTCTGTCTGTGTTACTGGGTGTCAGTGTGTGTCTGTGTTACTTGGTGTAAGCCTGTGTCTTTGTTACTTGGTGTCCGTGTGTGTCTGTGTTACCTGTTATCAGTGTATGTCTTTGTTACTTGGTGTCAGTGGATGTCAAAATACTTGGTGTAAGTGGATGTCTTTGTTACTTGGTGTAATTGTCTGTCTTTGTTACTTGGTGTCAGTGTATGTCTGTGTTACTTGGTGTAAGTGTATGTCTTTGTTACTTGGTGTCAGTGTGTGTCTGTGTTACTGGGCATCAGTGTATGTCTTTGTGACTTGGTATCAGTGCATGTCTTTGTGAATTGGTGTCAGTGTATGTCTTTTTTACTGGGTGTAAGTGTGTGTCTGCGTTACTGGGTATCAGTGTATGTCTTTGTTACTTGGTGTCAGTGGATGTCAAAATACTTGGTGTATTTGTATGTCTTTGTTACTTGGTGTCAGTGTATGTCTGTGTTACTAGGTGTAAGTGTGTGTCTTTGTTGCTGGGCATCAGTGTATGTCTTTGTGACTTGGTATTAGTGTTTGTTTTTGTGACTTGGTGTCAGTGTATGTCTTTTTTACTGGGTGTCAGTGTGTGTCTGTGTTACTTGGTGTCAGTGTATGTCTTTGTTACTGTGTATCAGTGTTTCTCTTTGTTACTGGGTGTCAGTGTGTGTTTGTTTGTGTTACTGTGTGTCAGTGCGTGTCTGTGACACTAGGTGTCAGTATGTCGTTTAGTTTGGAGATACAGCACTTAAATAGGCCCTTCGGCCCACTGAGTCTGTGCCGACCATCAACCACCCATTTATACTAATCCTACACTAATCCCTTATTCCTATCACATCCCCACCTATCCCTATATATCTCCCTACCACGTACCTATACTAGGGGCAATTTATGATGGCCAAATAACCTATCAACCTGCAAGTCTTTGGCATGTGGGAGGAAACCGGAGAACCGGGAGGAAACCCACGCAGACACAGGGAGAACTTGCAAACTCCGCACAGGCAGGACCCAGAATCGAACCCGGTTCCCTGGAGCTGTGAGGCTGCGGTGCTAACCACTGCGCCAATGTGCCCACCCCCCAGTGTGTGCCTGTGTTACTGGGTATCAGTGTATGTCTCTGTTACTTGGTGTCAGTGGATGTCATAATACTTGGTGTCAGTGTATGTCTGTGTTACCAGGTGTAAGTGTGTGTCTTTGTTACTGGGCATCAGTGTATGTCTTTGTGACTTGGTATTAGTGTATGTCTTTGTGACTTGGTGTCAGTGTATGTCTTTTTTACTGGGTGTCAGTGTGTGTCTGTGTTACTTAGTGTCAGTGTATGTCTTTGTTACTGTGTATCAGTGTTTCTCTCTGTTACTGGGTGTCAGTGTGTGTTTGTCTGTGTTACTGGGTGTCAGTGTGTGTCTGTGACACTAGGTGTCGGTATTTAGTTTTGTTTGGAGATACAGCACTTAAATAGGCCCTTCGGCCCACTGAGTCTGTGCCGACCATCAACCACCCATTTATACTAATCCTACACTGATCCCGTATTCCTATCACATCCCCACCTATCCCTATATATTTCCCTACCATGTACCTATACTAGGGGCAATTTATGATGGCCAATTAACCTATCAACCTGCAAGTCTTTGGCATGTGGGAGGATACCGGAGCACCGGGAGGAAACCCACGCAGACACAGGGAGAACTTGCAAACTCTGCACAGGCAGGACCCAGAATCGAACCCGGTTCCCTGGAGCTGTGAGGCTGCGGTGCTAACCACTGCGCCAATGTGCCCACCCCCCAGTGTGTGCCTGTGTTACTGGGTATCAGTGTATGTCTCTGTTACTTGGTGTCAGTGTATGTCTGTGTTACTTGGTGTAAGTGTGTGTCTGTGTTACTGGGTGTCAGTGTGTGTCTGTGTTACTTGGTGTAAGTCTGTGTCTTTGTTAGTTGGTGTCCGTGTGTGTCTGTGTTACCTGGTATCAGTGTATGTCTTTGTTACTTGGTGTCAGTGGATGTCAAAATACTTGGTGTAAGTGGATGTCTTTGTTACTTGGTGCAATTGTCTGTCTTTGTTACTTGGTGTCAGTGTATGTCTGTGTTACTTGGTGTAAGTGTGTGTCTTTGTTACCTGGTGTAAGTGTATGTCTTTGTTACTTGATGTCAGTGTATGTCTTTGTTACTTGGTGTCAGTGTGTGTCTGATTTACTGGGCATCAGTGTATGTCTTTGTGACTTGGTATCAGTGCATGTCTTTGTGACTGTGTATCAGTGTTTCTCTGTGTTGCTGGATGTCAGTGTGTGTTTGTTTGTGTTACTGGGTGTCAGTGTGTGTCTGTGACACTAGGTGTCAGTATGTAGTTTAGTTTAGAGATACAGCACTTAAACAGGCCCTTCGGCCCACCGAGTCTGTGCCGACCATCAACAACCCATTTATACTAATCCTACACTAATCCCGTATTCCTATCACATCCCCACCTATCCCTATATATTTCCCGACCACGTACCTATACTAGGGGCAATTTATGATGGCCAATTAACCTATCAACCAGCAAGTCTTTGGCATGTGGGAGGATACCGGAGCACCGGGAGGAAACCCACGCAGACACAGGGAGAACTTGCAAACTCTGCACAGGCAGGACCCAGAATCGAACCCGGTTCCCTGGAGCTGTGAGGCTGCGGTGCTAACCACTGCGCCAATGTGCCCACCCCCAAGTGTGTGCCTGTGTTACTGGGTATCAGTGTATGTCTCTGTTACTTGGTGTCAGTGTATGTCTGTGTTACTTGGTGTAAGTGTGTGTCTGTGTTACTGGGTGTCAGTGTGTGTCTGTGTTACTTGGTGTAAGTCTGTGTCTTTGTTAGTTGGTGTCCGTGTGTGTCTGTGTTACCTGGTATCAGTGTATGTCTTTGTTACTTGGTGTCAGTGGATGTCAAAATACTTGGTGTAAGTGGATGTCTTTGTTACTTGGTGTAATTGTCTGTCTTTGTTACTTGGTGTCAGTGTATGTCTGTGTTACTTGGTGTAAGTGTGTGTCTTTGTTACCTGGTGTAAGTGTATGTCTTTGTTACTTGATGTCAGTGTATGTCTTTGTTACTTGGTGTCAGTGAGTGTCTGATTTACTGGGCATCAGTGTATGTCTTTGTGACTTGGTATCAGTGCATGTCTTTGTGACTGTGTATCAGTGTTTCTCTGTGTTGCTGGATGTCAGTGTGTGTTTGTTTGTGTTACTGGGTGTCAGTGTGTGTCTGTGACACTAGGTGTCAGTATGTAGTTTAGTTTAGAGATACAGCACTTAAACAGGCCCTTCGGCCCACCGAGTCTGTGCCGACCATCAACAACCCATTTATACTAATCCTACACTAATCCCGTATTCCTATCACATCCCCACCTATCCCTATATATTTCCCTACCACCTACCTATACTAGGGGCAATTTATGATGGCCAATTAACCTATCAACCTGCAAGTCTTTGGGATGTGGGAGGAAACCCACGCAGACACAGGGAGAACTTGCAAACTCCGCACAGGCAGGACCCAGAATCGAACCCGGTTCCCTGGAGCTGTGAGGCTGCGGTGCTAACCACTGCGCCAATGTGCCCAACCCCCAGTGTGTGCCTGTGTTACTGGGTATCAGTGTAAAGCTCTGTTACTTGGTGTCAGTGCATGTCTGTGTTACTTGGTGTAAGTGTCTGTCTGTGTTACTGGGTGTCAGTGTGTGTCTGTGTTACTTGGTGTAAGCCTGTGTCTTTGTTACTTGGTGTCCGTGTGTGTCTGTGTTACCTGTTATCAGTGTATGTCTTTGTTACTTGGTGTCAGTGGATGTCAAAATACTTGGTGTAAGTGGATGTCTTTGTTACTTGGTGTAATTGTCTGTCTTTGTTACTTGGTGTCAGTGTATGTCTGTGTTACTTGGTGTAAGTGTATGTCTTTGTTACTTGGTGTCAGTGTGTGTCTGTGTTACTGGGCATCAGTGTATGTCTTTGTGACTTGGTATCAGTGCATGTCTTTGTGAATTGGTGTCAGTGTATGTCTTTTTTACTGGGTGTAAGTGTGTGTCTGCGTTACTGGGTATCAGTGTATGTCTTTGTTACTTGGTGTCAGTGGATGTCAAAATACTTGGTGTATTTGTATGTCTTTGTTACTTGGTGTCAGTGTATGTCTGTGTTACTAGGTGTAAGTGTGTGTCTTTGTTGCTGGGCATCAGTGTATGTCTTTGTGACTTGGTATTAGTGTTTGTTTTTGTGACTTGGTGTCAGTGTATGTCTTTTTTACTGGGTGTCAGTGTGTGTCTGTGTTACTTGGTGTCAGTGTATGTCTTTGTTACTGTGTATCAGTGTTTCTCTTTGTTACTGGGTGTCAGTGTGTGTTTGTTTGTGTTACTGTGTGTCAGTGTGTGTCTGTGACACTAGGTGTCAGTATGTCGTTTAGTTTGGAGATACAGCACTTAAATAGGCCCTTCGGCCCACTGAGTCTGTGCCGACCATCAACCACCCATTTATACTAATCCTACACTAATCCCTTATTCCTATCACATCCCCACCTATCCCTATATATTTCCCTACCACGTACCTATACTAGGGGCAATTTATGATGGCCAAATAACCTATCAACCTGCAAGTCTTTGGCATGTGGGAGGAAACCGGAGAACCGGGAGGAAACCCACACAGACACAGGGAGAACTTGCAAACTCCGCACAGGCAGGACCCAGAATCGAACCCGGTTCCCTGGAGCTGTGAGGCTGCGGTGCTAACCACTGCGCCAATGTGCCCACCCCCCAGTGTGTGCCTGTGTTACTGGGTATCAGTGTATGTCTCTGTTACTTGGTGTCAGTGGATGTCATAATACTTGGTGTAAGTGTATGTCTTTGTTACTTGGTGTAATTGTCTGTCTTTGTTACTTGGTGTCAGTGTATGTCTGTGTTACCAGGTGTAAGTGTGTGTCTTTGTTACTGGGCATCAGTGTATGTCTTTGTGACTTGGTATTAGTGTATGTCTTTGTGACTTGGTGTCAGTGTATGTCTTTTTTACTGGGTGTCAGTGTGTGTCTGTGTTACTTGGTGTCAGTGTATGTCTTTGTTACTGTGTATCAGTGTTTCTCTCTGTTACTGGGTGTCAGTGTGTGTTTGTCTGTGTTACTGGGTGTCAGTGTGTGTCTGTGACACTAGGTGTCGGTATTTAGTTTTGTTTGGAGATACAGCACTTAAATAGGCCCTTCGGCCCACTGAGTCTGTGCCGACCATCAACCACCCATTTATACTAATCCTACACTGATCCCGTATTCCTATCACATCCCCACCTATCCCTATATATTTCCCTACCATGTACCTATACTAGGGGCAATTTATGATGGCCAATTAACCTATCAACCTGCAAGTCTTTGGCATGTGGGAGGATACCGGAGCACCGGGAGGAAACCCACGCAGACACAGGGAGAACTTGCAAACTCTGCACAGGCAGGACCCAGAATCGAACCCGGTTCCCTGGAGCTGTGAGGCTGCGGTGCTAACCACTGCGCCAATGTGCCCACCCCCCAGTGTGTGCCTGTGTTACTGGGTATCAGTGTATGTCTCTGTTACTTGGTGTCAGTGTATGTCTGTGTTACTTGGTGTAAGTGTGTGTCTGTGTTACTGGGTGTCAGTGTGTGTCTGTGTTACTTGGTGTAAGTCTGTGTCTTTGTTAGTTGGTGTCCGTGTGTGTCTGTGTTACCTGGTATCAGTGTATGTCTTTGTTACTTGGTGTCAGTGGATGTCAAAATACTTGGTGTAAGTGGATGTCTTTGTTACTTGGTGCAATTGTCTGTCTTTGTTACTTGGTGTCAGTGTATGTCTGTGTTACTTGGTGTAAGTGTGTGTCTTTGTTACCTGGTGTAAGTGTATGTCTTTGTTACTTGATGTCAGTGTATGTCTTTGTTACTTGGTGTCAGTGTGTGTCTGATTTACTGGGCATCAGTGTATGTCTTTGTGACTTGGTATCAGTGCATGTCTTTGTGACTGTGTATCAGTGTTTCTCTGTGTTGCTGGATGTCAGTGTGTGTTTGTTTGTGTTACTGGGTGTCAGTGTGTGTCTGTGACACTAGGTGTCAGTATGTAGTTTAGTTTAGAGATACAGCACTTAAACAGGCCCTTCGGCCCACCGAGTCTGTGCCGACCATCAACAACCCATTTATACTAATCCTACACTAATCCCGTATTCCTATCACATCCCCACCTATCCCTATATATTTCCCTACCACCTACCTATACTAGGGGCAATTTATGATGGCCAATTAACCTATCAACCTGCAAGTCTTTGGGATGTGGGAGGAAACCCACGCAGACACAGGGAGAACTTGCAAACTCCGCACAGGCAGGACCCAGAATCGAACCCGGTTCCCTGGAGCTGTGAGGCTGCGGTGCTAACCACTGCGCCAATGTGCCCAACCCCCAGTGTGTTCCTGTGTTACTGGGTATCAGTGTAAAGCTCTGTTACTTGGTGTCAGTGCATGTCTGTGTTACTTGGTGTAAGTGTCTGTCTGTGTTACTGGGTGTCAGTGTGTGTCTGTGTTACTTGGTGTAAGCCTGAGTCTTTGTTACTTGGTGTCCGTGTGTGTCTGTGTTACCTGTTATCAGTGTATGTCTTTGTTACTTGGTGTCAGTGGATGTCAAAATACTTGGTGTAAGTGGATGTCTTTGTTACTTGGTGTAATTGTCTGTCTTTGTTACTTGGTGTCAGTGTATGTCTGTGTTACTTGGTGTAAGTGTATGTCTTTGTTACTTGGTGTCAGTGTATGTCTGTGTTACTTGGTGTAAGTGTATGTCTTTGTTACTTGGTGTCAGTGTGTGTCTGTGTTACTGGGCATCAGTGTATGTCTTTGTGACTTGGTATCAGTGCATGTCTTTGTGAATTGGTGTCAGTGTATGTCTTTTTTACTGGGTGTAACTGTGTGTCTGTGTTACTGGGTATCAGTGTATGTCTTTGTTACTTGGTGTCAGTGGATGTCAAAATACTTGGTGTATTTGTATGTCTTTGTTACTTGGTGTCAGTGTATGTCTGTGTTACTAGGTGTAAGTGTGTGTCTTTGTTGCTGGGCATCAGTGTATGTCTTTGTGACTTGGTATTAGTGTTTGTTTTTGTGACTTGGTGTCAGTGTATGTCTTTTTTACTGGGTGTCAGTGTGTGTCTGTGTTACTTGGTGTCAGTGTATGTCTTTGTTACTGTGTATCAGTGTTTCTCTCTGTTACTGGGTGTCAGTGTGTGTTTGTCTGTGTTACTGGGTGTCAGTGTGTGTCTGTGACACTAGGTGTCGGTATTTAGTTTTGTTTGGAGATACAGCACTTAAATAGGCCCTTCGGCCCACTGAGTCTGTGCCGACCATCAACCACCCATTTATACTAATCCTACACTAATCCCGTATTCCTATCACATCCCCACCTATCCCTATAAATTTCCCTACCACCTACCTATACTAGGGGCAATTTATGATGGCCAATTAACCTATCAACCTGCAAGTCTTTGGGATGTGGGAGGAAACCCACGCAGACACAGGGAGAACTTGCAAACTCCGCACATGCAGGACCCAGAATCGAACCCGGTTCCCTGGAGATGTGAGGCTGCGGTGCTAACCACTGCGCCAATGTGCCCAACCCCCAGTGTGTGCCTGTGTTACTGGGTATCAGTGTAAAGCTCTGTTACTTGGTGTCTGTGCATGTCTGTGTTACTTGGTGTAAGTGTCTGTCTGTGTTACTGGGTGTCAGTGTGTGTCTGTGTTACTTGGTGTAAGCCTGTGTCTTTGTTACTTGGTGTCCGTGTGTGTCTGTGTTACCTGTTATCAGTGTATGTCTTTGTTACTTGGTGTAATTGTCTGTCTTTGTTACTTGGTGTCAGTGTATGTCTGTGTTACCAGGTGTAAGTGTGTGTCTTTGTTACTGGGCATCAGTGTATGTCTTTGTGACTTGGTATTAGTGTATGTCTTTGTGACTTGGTGTCAGTGTATGTCTTTTTTACTGGGTGTCAGTGTGTGTCTGTGTTACTTGGTGTCAGTGTATGTCTTTGTTACTGTGTATCAGTGTTTCTCTCTGTTACTGGGTGTCAGTGTGTGTTTGTCTGTGTTACTGGGTGTCAGTGTGTGTCTGTGACACTAGGTGTCGGTATTTAGTTTTGTTTGGAGATACAGCACTTAAATAGGCCCTTCGGCCCACTGAGTCTGTGCCGACCATCAACCACCCATTTATACTAATCCTACACTGATCCCGTATTCCTATCACATCCCCACCTATCCCTATATATTTCCCTACCATGTACCTATACTAGGGGCAATTTATGATGGCCAATTAACCTATCAACCTGCAAGTCTTTGGCATGTGGGAGGATACCGGAGCACCGGGAGGAAACCCACGCAGACACAGGGAGAACTTGCAAACTCTGCACAGGCAGGACCCAGAATCGAACCCGGTTCCCTGGAGCTGTGAGGCTGCGGTGCTAACCACTGCGCCAATGTGCCCACCCCCCAGTGTGTGCCTGTGTTACTGGGTATCAGTGTATGTCTCTGTTACTTGGTGTCAGTGTATGTCTGTGTTACTTGGTGTAAGTGTGTGTCTGTGTTACTGGGTGTCAGTGTGTGTCTGTGTTACTTGGTGTAAGTCTGTGTCTTTGTTAGTTGGTGTCCGTGTGTGTCTGTGTTACCTGGTATCAGTGTATGTCTTTGTTACTTGGTGTCAGTGGATGTCAAAATACTTGGTGTAAGTGGATGTCTTTGTTACTTGGTGCAATTGTCTGTCTTTGTTACTTGGTGTCAGTGTATGTCTGTGTTACTTGGTGTAAGTGTGTGTCTTTGTTACCTGGTGTAAGTGTATGTCTTTGTTACTTGATGTCAGTGTATGTCTTTGTTACTTGGTGTCAGTGTGTGTCTGATTTACTGGGCATCAGTGTATGTCTTTGTGACTTGGTATCAGTGCATGTCTTTGTGACTGTGTATCAGTGTTTCTCTGTGTTGCTGGATGTCAGTGTGTGTTTGTTTGTGTTACTGGGTGTCAGTGTGTGTCTGTGACACTAGGTGTCAGTATGTAGTTTAGTTTAGAGATACAGCACTTAAACAGGCCCTTCGGCCCACCGAGTCTGTGCCGACCATCAACAACCCATTTATACTAATCCTACACTAATCCCGTATTCCTATCACATCCCCACCTATCCCTATATATTTCCCTACCACCTACCTATACTAGGGGCAATTTATGATGGCCAATTAACCTATCAACCTGCAAGTCTTTGGGATGTGGGAGGAAACCCACGCAGACACAGGGAGAACTTGCAAACTCCGCACAGGCAGGACCCAGAATCGAACCCGGTTCCCTGGAGCTGTGAGGCTGCGGTGCTAACCACTGCGCCAATGTGCCCAACCCCCAGTGTGTTCCTGTGTTACTGGGTATCAGTGTAAAGCTCTGTTACTTGGTGTCAGTGCATGTCTGTGTTACTTGGTGTAAGTGTCTGTCTGTGTTACTGGGTGTCAGTGTGTGTCTGTGTTACTGGGTGTCAGTGTGTGTCTGTGTTACTTGGTGTAAGCCTGAGTCTTTGTTACTTGGTGTCCGTGTGTGTCTGTGTTACCTGTTATCAGTGTATGTCTTTGTTACTTGGTGTCAGTGGATGTCAAAATACTTGGTGTAAGTGGATGTCTTTGTTACTTGGTGTAATTGTCTGTCTTTGTTACTTGGTGTCAGTGTATGTCTGTGTTACTTGGTGTAAGTGTATGTCTTTGTTACTTGGTGTCAGTGTATGTCTGTGTTACTTGGTGTAAGTGTATGTCTTTGTTACTTGGTGTCAGTGTGTGTCTGTGTTACTGGGCATCAGTGTATGTCTTTGTGACTTGGTATCAGTGCATGTCTTTGTGAATTGGTGTCAGTGTATGTCTTTTTTACTGGGTGTAACTGTGTGTCTGTGTTACTGGGTATCAGTGTATGTCTTTGTTACTTGGTGTCAGTGGATGTCAAAATACTTGGTGTATTTGTATGTCTTTGTTACTTGGTGTCAGTGTATGTCTGTGTTACTAGGTGTAAGTGTGTGTCTTTGTTGCTGGGCATCAGTGTATGTCTTTGTGACTTGGTATTAGTGTTTGTTTTTGTGACTTGGTGTCCGTGTATGTCTTTTTTACTGGGTGTCAGTGTGTGTCTGTGTTACTTGGTGTCAGTGTATGTCTTTGTTACTGTGTATCAGTGTTTCTCTCTGTTACTGGGTGTCAGTGTGTGTTTGTCTGTGTTACTGGGTGTCAGTGTGTGTCTGTGACACTAGGTGTCGGTATTTAGTTTTGTTTGGAGATACAGCACTTAAATAGGCCCTTCGGCCCACTGAGTCTGTGCCGACCATCAACCACCCATTTATACTAATCCTACACTAATCCCGTATTCCTATCACATCCCCACCTATCCCTATAAATTTCCCTACCACCTACCTATACTAGGGGCAATTTATGATGGCCAATTAACCTATCAACCTGCAAGTCTTTGGGATGTGGGAGGAAACCCACGCAGACACAGGGAGAACTTGCAAACTCCGCACAGGCAGGACCCAGAATCGAACCCGGTTCCCTGGAGCTGTGAGGCTGCGGTGCTAACCACTGCGCCAATGTGCCCAACCCCCAGTGTGTGCCTGTGTTACTGGGTATCAGTGTAAAGCTCTGTTACTTGGTGTCTGTGCATGTCTGTGTTACTTGGTGTAAGTGTCTGTCTGTGTTACTGGGTGTCAGTGTGTGTCTGTGTTACTTGGTGTAAGCCTGTGTCTTTGTTACTTGGTGTCCGTGTGTGTCTGTGTTACCTGTTATCAGTGTATGTCTTTGTTACTTGGTGTCAGTGGATGTCAAAATACTTGGTGTAAGTGGATGTCTTTGTTACTTGGTGTAATTGTCTGTCTTTGTTACTTGGTGTCAGTGTATGTCTGTGTTACTTGGTGTAAGTGTATGTCTTTGTTACTTGGTGTCAGTGTGTGTCTGTGTTACTGGGCATCAGTGTATGTCTTTGTGACTTGGTATCAGTGCATGTCTTTGTGAATTGGTGTCAGTGTATGTCTTTTTTACTGGGTGTAAGTGTGTGTCTGCGTTACTGGGTATCAGTGTATGTCTTTGTTACTTGGTGTCAGTGGATGTCAAAATACTTGGTGTATTTGTATGTCTTTGTTACTTGGTGTCAGTGTATGTCTGTGTTACTAGGTGTAAGTGTGTGTCTTTGTTGCTGGGCATCAGTGTATGTCTTTGTGACTTGGTATTAGTGTTTGTTTTTGTGACTTGGTGTCAGTGTATGTCTTTTTTACTGGGTGTCAGTGTGTGTCTGTGTTACTTGGTGTCAGTGTATGTCTTTGTTACTGTGTATCAGTGTTTCTCTTTGTTACTGGGTGTCAGTGTGTGTTTGTTTGTGTTACTGTGTGTCAGTGTGTGTCTGTGACACTAGGTGTCAGTATGTCGTTTAGTTTGGAGATACAGCACTTAAATAGGCCCTTCGGCCCACTGAGTCTGTGCCGACCATCAACCACCCATTTATACTAATCCTACACTAATCCCTTATTCCTATCACATCCCCACCTATCCCTATATATCTCCCTACCACGTACGTATACTAGGGGCAATTTATGATGGCCAAATAACCTATCAACCTGCAAGTCTTTGGCATGTGGGAGGAAACCGGAGAACCGGGAGGAAACCCACGCAGACACAGGGAGAACTTGCAAACTCCGCACAGGCAGGACCCAGAATCGAACCCGGTTCCCTGGAGCTGTGAGGCTGCGGTGCTAACCACTGCGCCAATGTGCCCACCCCCCAGTGTGTGCCTGTGTTACTGGGTATCAGTGTATGTCTCTGTTACTTGGTGTCAGTGGATGTCATAATACTTGGTGTCAGTGTATGTCTGTGTTACCAGGTGTAAGTGTGTGTCTTTGTTACTGGGCATCAGTGTATGTCTTTGTGACTTGGTATTAGTGTATGTCTTTGTGACTTGGTGTCAGTGTATGTCTTTTTTACTGGGTGTCAGTGTGTGTCTGTGTTACTTAGTGTCAGTGTATGTCTTTGTTACTGTGTATCAGTGTTTCTCTCTGTTACTGGGTGTCAGTGTGTGTTTGTCTGTGTTACTGGGTGTCAGTGTGTGTCTGTGACACTAGGTGTCGGTATTTAGTTTTGTTTGGAGATACAGCACTTAAATAGGCCCTTCGGCCCACTGAGTCTGTGCCGACCATCAACCACCCATTTATACTAATCCTACACTGATCCCGTATTCCTATCACATCCCCACCTATCCCTATATATTTCCCTACCATGTACCTATACTAGGGGCAATTTATGATGGCCAATTAACCTATCAACCTGCAAGTCTTTGGCATGTGGGAGGATACCGGAGCACCGGGAGGAAACCCACGCAGACACAGGGAGAACTTGCAAACTCTGCACAGGCAGGACCCAGAATCGAACCCGGTTCCCTGGAGCTGTGAGGCTGCGGTGCTAACCACTGCGCCAATGTGCCCACCCCCCAGTGTGTGCCTGTGTTACTGGGTATCAGTGTATGTCTCTGTTACTTGGTGTCAGTGTATGTCTGTGTTACTTGGTGTAAGTGTGTGTCTGTGTTACTGGGTGTCAGTGTGTGTCTGTGTTACTTGGTGTAAGTCTGTGTCTTTGTTAGTTGGTGTCCGTGTGTGTCTGTGTTACCTGGTATCAGTGTATGTCTTTGTTACTTGGTGTCAGTGGATGTCAAAATACTTGGTGTAAGTGGATGTCTTTGTTACTTGGTGCAATTGTCTGTCTTTGTTACTTGGTGTCAGTGTATGTCTGTGTTACTTGGTGTAAGTGTGTGTCTTTGTTACCTGGTGTAAGTGTATGTCTTTGTTACTTGATGTCAGTGTATGTCTTTGTTACTTGGTGTCAGTGTGTGTCTGATTTACTGGGCATCAGTGTATGTCTTTGTGACTTGGTATCAGTGCATGTCTTTGTGACTGTGTATCAGTGTTTCTCTGTGTTGCTGGATGTCAGTGTGTGTTTGTTTGTGTTACTGGGTGTCAGTGTGTGTCTGTGACACTAGGTGTCAGTATGTAGTTTAGTTTAGAGATACAGCACTTAAACAGGCCCTTCGGCCCACCGAGTCTGTGCCGACCATCAACAACCCATTTATACTAATCCTACACTAATCCCGTATTCCTATCACATCCCCACCTATCCCTATATATTTCCCTACCACCTACCTATACTAGGGGCAATTTATGATGGCCAATTAACCTATCAACCTGCAAGTCTTTGGGATGTGGGAGGAAACCCACGCAGACACAGGGAGAACTTGCAAACTCCGCACAGGCAGGACCCAGAATCGAACCCGGTTCCCTGGAGCTGTGAGGCTGCGGTGCTAACCACTGCGCCAATGTGCCCAACCCCCAGTGTGTGCCTGTGTTACTGGGTATCAGTGTAAAGCTCTGTTACTTGGTGTCAGTGCATGTCTGTGTTACTTGGTGTAAGTGTCTGTCTGTGTTACTGGGTGTCAGTGTGTGTCTGTGTTACTTGGTGTAAGCCTGTGTCTTTGTTACTTGGTGTCCGTGTGTGTCTGTGTTACCTGTTATCAGTGTATGTCTTTGTTACTTGGTGTCAGTGGATGTCAAAATACTTGGTGTAAGTGGATGTCTTTGTTACTTGGTGTAAGTGTGTGTCTTTGTTACTTGGTGTCAGTGCATGTCTGTGTTACTTGGTGTAAGTGTGTGTCTTTGTTACTTGGTGTCAGTGTATGTCTTTGTTACTTGGTGTCATTGTATGTCTTTGTTACATGTTGTAAGTGTGTGTCTGTGTGACTGGGTATCAGTGTATGTCTTTGTTACTTGGTGTCTGTGTATGTCTGTGATACTTTGTGTAAATGTGTGTCTGTGTTGCTGGGTATCAGTGTATGTCTTTGTTACTTGGTGTATGTGTGTGTCTGTGTTATTGGGTATCAGTGTATGTCGTTGTTACCTGGTGACTGTGCATGTCTTTGTTACTTGGAGTCAGTGTGTGTCTTTGTTACTTCGTGTCAGTGTGTGTCTTTGTTACTGGGTGTCTGTGTTTGTCTTTGTTACTGGGCGTCAGTGTATGTCTTTGTGACTTGGTGTTAGTGTGTGTCTGTGGTACTGGGTATCAGTGTCTGTCTTTGTTACTTGGAGTAAGTGTGTGTCTGTGTTACTGGGTATCAGTGTATGTCTTTGTTACTTGGTGTCAGTGTATGTCTGTGTACTTGGTGTAAGTGTGTATCTTTGTTACTTGGTGTCAGTGTGTGTCTGTGTTACTTGGTGTAAGTGTATGTCTTTGTTACTTGGTGTCAGTGTATGTCTTTGTTACTGGGTGTAAGTGTATGTCTTTGTTACTTGGTGTCAGTGCATGTCTTTGTTACTTGGTGTAAGTGTATATCTTTGTTACTTGGTGTCAGTGTTAGTCTCTGTTACTTGGTGTAAGTGTGTGTCTGTGTTACTGTGTATCAGTGTATGTCTTTGTTAGTTGGTGTCATTGTCTGTCTTTGTTACTTTGTGTAAGTGTGTGTCTGTGTTACTGGGTATCAATGTATGTCTTTGTTACTTGGTGTCAATGTATGTCTTTGTTACTTGGTGTCAGTGTATGTCTGTGTTACTTGGTGTAAGTGTGTGTCTGTGTTACTGGGTATCAGTTTATGTCTTTGTTACTTGGTGTCAGTGTATGTCTTTGCTACTTGGTGTAAGTGTATGTCTTTGTTACTTGGTGTCAGTGTATGTCTGTGTTACTTGGTGTAAGTGTATGTCTTTGTTACTTGGTGTCAGTGGATGTCTTTTTTCCTTGGTGTAAGTGTATTTCTTTGTTACTTGGTGTCAGTGTATGTCTTTGTTACTTGGTGTAAGTGTATGTCTTTGCTACTTGGTGTCAGTGTATGTCTTTGATACTTGGTGTAAGTGTATGTCTGTGTTACTGGGTATCAGTGTCTGTCTTTGTTACTTGGTGTAAGTGTATGTCTTTGTTACTTTGTGTCAGTGTATGTCTTTGTTACTTGGTGGAAGTGTATGTCTTTATTACTTGGTGTAAGTGTGTGCCTGTGTTTCTGGGTATCAGTGTATGTCTTTGTTACTTGGTGTAAGTGTGTGTCTGTGTTACTGGGTATCATTGTCTGTCTTTGTTTCTTGGTGTCTGTGTATGTCTTTGTTACTTGGTGCAAGTGTGTGTCTTTGTTACTTGGTGTCAGTGTGTGTCTTTGTTACTGGGTGTCAGTTTTTGTCTTTGTTACTGGGTGTCAGTGTATGTCTTTGTGACTTGGTGTTAGTGTGTGTCTGTGTTACTGGGTATCAGTGTCTGTCTTTGTTACTTGGTGTAATTGTGTGTCTGTGTTACTGGGTATCAGTGTATGTCTTTGTTACCTGGTGTCAGTGAATGTCTGTGTACTTGATGTATGTGTGTGTCGTTGTTACTTGGTGTCAGTGTATGTCTGTGTTACTTGTTGTAAGTGTATGTCTTTGTTTCTTGTTGTCAGTGCATATCTTTGTTACTTGGTGTAAGTGTATGCCTTTGTTACTTGGTGTCAGTGTATGTCTCTGTTACTTGGTGTAAGTGTGTGTCTTTGTTACTGGGTATCAGTGTATGTCTTTGTTTCTTGGTGTCATTGTCTGTCTTTGTTACTTGGTGAAAGAGTGTGTCTGTGTTACTTGGTGTAAGTGTGTGTCTGTGTTACTGGGTATCAGTGTATGACTTAGTTACTTGGTGTCAGTGTGTGTCTTTGTTACTTGGTGTCAGTGTATGTCTGTGTTACTTGGTGTCAGTGTATGTCTGTGTTACTTGGTGTAAGTTACGTCTTTGTTACTTGGTGTCAGTGTTTGTCTTTGTTACTTGGTGTAAGTGTATGTCTTTGTTACTTGGTGTCAGTGTATGTCTTTGTTACTTGGTGTAAGTGTATGTCTTTGCTACTTGGTATCAGTGTATGTCTTTGATACTTGGTCTAAGTGTATGTCTGTGTTACTGGGTATCTGTGTCTCTCTTTGTTACTTGGTGTAAGTGTGTGTCTGTGTTGCTGGGTATCAGTGTATGTCTTTGTTACTTGGTGTAAGTGTGTCTCTGTGTTACTGGGTATCAGTGTACGTCTTTGTTACTTGGTGGCTGTGTGTGTCTGTGCTACTTGGAGTAAGTGTGTGTCTGTGTAAATGGGGATCAGTGTATGTCTGTGTTACTTGGTGTCAGCGTATGTCTTTTTTAATTGGTGTTCGTGTATGTCTTTGTTACTTGGTGTCAGTGTATGTCTTTGTTACTTGGTGTAAGTGTGTGTCTGTGTTACTGGGTATCAGCGTATGTCTTTGTTAATTGGTGTCAGTGTATGTCTTTGTTACTTGGTGTAAGTGTGTGTCTGTGTTACTGGGTATCAGTGTATGTCTTTGTTACTTGGTGTCAGTGTGTGTCTTTGTTACTGGATGTCAGTGCTTGTCTTTGTTACTGTGTTTCAGTGTATGTCTTTGTGACTTGGTGTAAGTGCGTGTCTGTGTTACTGGGTATCAGTGTATGTCTTTGTTACTTGGAGTAAGTGTTTCTCTGTGTTACTGGGTGTCAGTGTGTATCTGTGTTCCTGGGTGTCAGTGTCTGTCTTTGTTACTTTGTGTCAGTCTATGACTGTGTTAGTTGGTGTAAGTGTGTGTCTGTGTTATTGGGTATCAGTGTATGACTTTGTTACTTGGTGTAAGTGTGTGCCTGTGTTACTGGGTATCAGTGTATGTCTTTGTTACTTTGTGTCAGTGTATGTCTTTGTTACTTGGTGGAAGTGGATGTCTTTGTTACTAGGTGTAAGTGTGTGTCTGTGTTATTTGGTGTAAGGGTGTGTCTGTGTTACTGGGTATCAGTTTATGTCTTTGTTACTTGGTGTAAGTGTGTGTCTGTGTTACTGGGTATCAGTGTCTGTCTTTGTTACTTGTTGTCAGTGTATGTCTTTGTTACTGGGTGTCAGTGCATGTCTGTGATACTGGGTATCATTGTATATCTTTGTTGCTTGGTGTCAGTGTATGTCTTTGTTTCTTGGTGTCAGTGTTTGTCTTTGTTAATTGGTGTCAGTGTATTTATTTGTGACTTGGTGTCAGTGTGTGTCTCTGTGACTTGGTGTCAGTGTATGTCTTTGTTACTGGTGTCAGTGTATGTCTGTGTTACTTGGTGTCAGTGTGTGTCTGAGTTACTGGGAGTCAGTGTGTTTCTGTGTTACTTGGTGTAAGTGTATGTCTTTGTTACTTGGTGTCTGTGTGTGTTTGTGTTCCTGGGTGTCAGTGTATGTCTTTGTTACTGGGTGTCAGTGTATGTCTTTGTTACTTGGTGTAAGTGTGTGTCTGTGTTACTGCGTATCAGTGTCTGTCTTTTTTACTTGGTGTAAGTGTGTGTCTGTGTTACTGGGTATCAGTGCATGTCTTTGTTACTTGGTGTCATTGTATGTCTGTGTTACCTGGTGTAAGACTGTGTCTGTATTACTGGGTATCAGTGTATGTCTTTGTTACTTGGTGTCAGTGTATGTCTTTGTTACTTGGTATCAGTGTATGTCTTTGTTACTTGGTGTAATTGTCTGTCTTTGTTACTTGGTGTCAGTGTATGTCTGTGTTACTTGGTGTCAGTGTGTGTCTTTGTTACTTGGTGTAATCTATGTATTTGTTACTTGGTGTCAGTGTATGTCTTTGTTACTTGGTGTCAGTGTGTGTCTGTGTTACTGGGCATCATTGTATGTCTTCGTGACTTGGTATCAGTGTATGTCTTTGTTACTTGGTGTAATTGTCTGTCTTTGTTACTTGGTGTCAGTGTATGTCTGTGTTACTTGGTGTAAGTGTGTGTCTTTGTTACTTGGTGTCAGTGTATGTCTCTGTTACTTGGTGTCAGTATATGTCTTTTTTACTGGGTGTCAGTGTGTGTCTTTGTTACTGTGTATCAGTGTTTCTCTATGTTTACTGGGTGTCAGAGTGTGTTTGTTTGTGTTACTGGGTGTCAGTGTGTGTCTGTGACACTAGGTGTCAGTATTTAGTTTAGTTTCGAGATACAGCACTTAAACAGGCCCTTCGGCCCACCGAGTCTGTGCCGACCATCAACAACCCATTTATACTAATCCCACAACAATCCCGTATTCCTATCACATTCCCACCTGTCCCTATATATTTCCCTACCACCTACCTATACTAGGGGCAATTTATGATGGCCAATTAACCTATCAACCTGCAAGTCTTTGGCATGTGGGAGGAAACCGGAGCACCGGGAGGAAACCCACGCAGACACAGGGAGAACTTGCAAACTCCGCACACGCAGTACCCAGAATCGAACCCGGGTCCCTGTAGCTGTGAGGCTGCGGTGCTAACCACTGAGCCAATGTGCATCCCACTCCCCCAGAGTGTGCCTGTGTTACTGGGTGTCAGTGTTTGTCTTTGTTCCTTGGTGTCAGTGTATGTCTGTGTCACTTGGTGTCTGTGTGTTAGTTTGTGTTACTGGGTGTCAGTGTGTGTCTGTGTTACTTGGTGTAAGTGTGTGTCTTTTTTACTTGGTGTCCGTGTGTGTCTGTGTTACTGGGTGTCAGAGTATGTCTTTGTTACTGGGTGTCAGTGTATGTCTTTGTTACTTGGTGTAAGTGAGTGTCTGTGTTACTGCGTATCAGTGTCTGTCTTTTTAACTTGGTGTAAGTGTGTGTCTGTGTTACTGGGTGTCAGTGTATGTCTTTGTTCCTTGGTGTCAGTGTATGTCTGTGTCACTTGGTGTCAGTGTGTTAGTTTGTGTTACTGGGTGTCAGTGTATGTCTGTGTTACTTGGTGTAAGTGTGTGTCTTTGGTACTTGGAGTAAATGTTTCTCTGTGTTACTGGGTGTCAGTGTCTGTCTTTTTAACTTGGTGTAAGTGTGTGTCTGTGTTACTGGGTTTCAGTGTATGTCTTTGTTACTTGGTATCGGTGTATGTCTTTGTGACTTGGTGTCAGTGTATGACTTTGTTACCGCGTATCAGTGTTTCTCTGTGTTTACTGGGTGTCAGTGTGTGTTTGTTTGTGTTACTGGGTGTCAGTGTGTGTCTGTGACACTAGGTGTCAGTGTGTGTCTGTGTTACTTGGTGTAATTGTATGTCTTTGTTACTTGGTGTAAGTGTGTGTCTGTGTTACTTGGTGTAAGTGTATGTCTTTGTTACTTGGTGTCCGTGTGTGTCTGTGTTACTGGGTGTCAGTGTATGTCTTTGTTCCTTGGTGTCAGTGTATGTCTGTGTCACTTGGTGTCAGTGTGTTAGTTTGTGTTTTGGGTGTCAGTGTGTGTCTGTGTTACTTGGTGTAAGTGTGTGTCTTTGGTACTTGGAGTAAGTGTTTCTCTGTGTTACTGGGTGTCAGTGTGTATCTGTGTTCCTGGGTGTCAGTGTCTGTCTTTGTTTCTTTGTGTCAGTCTATGACTGTGTTAGTTGGTGTAAGTGTGTGTCTGTGTTATTGGGTATCAGTGTATGACTTTGTTACTTGGTGTAAGTGTGTGCCTGTTTTACTGGGTATCAGTGTATGTCTTTGTTACTTTGTGTCAGTGTATGTCTTTGTTACTTGGTGGAAGTGGATGTCTTTGTTACTAGGTGTAAGTGTGTGTCTGTGTTATTTGGTGTAAGGGTGTGTCTGTGTTACTGGGTATCAGTTTATGTCTTTGTTACTTGGTGTAAGTGTGTGTCTGTGTTACTGGGTATCAGTGTCTGTCTTTGTTACTTGTTGTCAGTGTATGTCTTTGTTACTGGGTGTCAGTGCATGTCTGTGATACTGGGTATCATTGTATGTCTTTGTTGCTTGGTGTCAGTGTATGTCTTTGTTTCTTGGTGTCAGTGTATGTCTTTGTTAATTGGTGTCAGTGTATTTATTTGTGACTTGGTGTCAGTGTGTGTCTCTGTGACTTGGTGTCAGTGCATGTCTCTGTTACTGGTGTCAGTGTATGTCTGTGTTACTTGGTGTAAGTGTGTGTCTGAGTTACTGGGAGTCAGTGTGTTTCTGTGTTACTTGGTGTAAGTGTATGTCTTTGTTACTTGGTGTCTGTGTGTGTTTGTGTTACTGGGTGTCAGTGTATGTCTTTGTTACTGGGTGTCAGTGTATGTCTTTGTTACTTGGTGTAAGTGTGTGTCTGTGTTACTGCGTATCAGTGTCTGTCTTTTTTACTTGGTGTAAGTGTGTGTCTGTGTTACTGGGTATCAGTACATGTCTTTGTTACTTGGTGTCATTGTATGTCCGTGTTACCTGATGTAAGACTGTGTCTGTATTACTGGGTATCATTGTATGTCTTTGTTACTTGGTGTCAGTGTATGTCTTTGTGACTTGGTATCAGTGTATGTCTTTGTTACTTGGTGTAATTGTCTGTCTTTGTTACTTGGTGTCAGTGTATGTCTGTGTTACTTGGTGTAAGTGTGTGTCTTTGTTACTTGGTGTAAGTGTATGTATTTGTTACTTGGTGTCAGTGTATGTCTTTGTTACTTGGTGTCAGTGTGTGTCTGTGTTACTGGGCATCAGTGTATGTCTTCGTGACTTGGTATCAGTGTATGTCTTTGTTACTTGGTGTAATTGTCTGTCTTTGTTACTTGGTGTCAGTGTATGTCTGTGTTACTTGGTGTAAGTGTGTGTCTTTGTTACTTGGTGTCAGTGCATGTCTCTGTTACTTGGTGTCAGTGTATGTCTTTTTTACTGGGTGTCAGTGTGTGTCTTTGTTACTGTGTATCAGTGTTTCTCTATGTTTACTGGGTGTCAGAGTGTGTTTGTTTGTGTTACTGGGTGTCAGTGTGTGTCTGTGACACTAGGTGTCAGTATTTAGTTTAGTTTCGAGATACAGCACTTAAACAGGCCCTTCGGCCCACCGAGTCTGTGCCGACCATCAACAACCCATTTATACTAATCCCACAACTATCCCGTATTCCTATCAAATTCCCACCTGTCCCTATATATTTCCCTACCACCTACCTATACTAGGGGCAATTTATGATGGCCAATTAACCTATCAACCTGCAAGTCTTTGGCATGTGGGAGGAAACCGGAGCACCGGGAGGAAACCCACGCAGACACAGGGAGAACTTGCAAACTCCGCACACGCAGTACCCAGAATCGAACCCGGGTCCCTGGAGCTGTGATGCTGCGGTGCTAACCACTGAGCCAATGTGCATCCCACTTCCCCAGAGTGTGCCTGTGTTACTGGGTGTCAGTGTTTGTCTTTGTTCCTTGGTGTCAGTGTATGTCTGTGTCACTTGGTGTCAGTGTTTTAGTTTGTGTTACTGGGTGTCAGTGTGTGTCTGTGCTACTTGGTGTAAGTGTGTGTCTTTTTTACTTGGTGTCCGTGTGTGTCTGTGTTACTGGGTGTCAGAGTATGTCTTTGTTACTGGGTGTCAGTGTATGTCTTTGTTACTTGGTGTAAGTGAGTGTCTGTGTTACTGCGTATCAGTGTCTGTCTTTTTAACTTGGTGTAAGTGTGTGTCTGTGTTACTGGGTATCAGTGTATGCCTTTGTTACTTGGTATCGGTGTATGTCTTTGTGACTTGGTGTCAGTGTATGACTTTGTTACTGCGTATCAGTGTTTCTCTGTGTTTACTGGGTGTCAGTGTGTGTTTGTTTGTGTTACTGGGTGTCAGTGTGTGTCTGTGACACTAGGTGTCAGTGTGTGTCTGTGTTACTTGGTGTAATTGTATGTCTTTGTTACTTGGTGTAAGTGTGTGTCTGTGTTACTTGGTGTAAGTGTATGTCTTTGTTACTTGGTGTCCGTGTGTGTCTGTGTTACTGGGTGTCAGTGTGTGTTTGTTTGTGTTACTGGGTGTCAGTGTGTGTCTGTGACACTAGGTGTCAGTGTGTGTCTGTGTTACTTGGTGTAATTGTATGTCTTTGTTACTTGGTGTAAGTGTGTGTCTGTGTTACTTGGTGTAAGTGGATGTCTTTGTTACTTGGTGTCCGTGTGTGTCTGTGTTACTGGGTGTCAGTGTGTGTTTGTTTGTGTTACTGGGTGTCAGTGTGTGTCTGTGACACTAGGTGTCAGTGTGTGTCTGTGTTACTTGGTGTAATTGTATGTCTTTGTTACTTGTTGTAAGTGTGTGTCTGTGTTACTTGGTGTAAGTGGATGTCTTTGTTACTTGGTGTCCGTGTGTGTCTGTGTTACTGGGTGTCAGTGTATGTCTTTGTTCCTTGGTGTCAGTGTATGTCTGTGTCACTTGGTGTCAGTGTGTCAGTTTGTGTTACTGGGTGTCAGTGTGTGTCTGTGTTACTTGGTGTAAGTGTGTGTCTTTGGTACTTGGTGTCGGTGTGCGTCTGCGTTAATGGGTGTCAGAAGATGTCTTTGTTACTGTGTATCAGTGCATGTCTTTGTTACTTGGTGTCATTGTATGTCTGTGTTACTTGGTGCAAGTGTGTGTCTGTGTCACTGGGTATCAGTGTATGTCTTTGTTACTTGGTGGAGTGTATGTCAAAATACTTGGTGTAATTGTATGTCTTTGTTACTTGTTGTAATAAACTGTCTTTGTTACTTGGTATCAGTGTATGTCTGTGTTACTTGGTGTAAGTGTGTGTCTTTGTTACTTGGTGTAATTGTCTGTCTTTGTTACTTGGTGTCAGTGCATGTCTGTGTTAATTGTTGTCAGTGTGTGCCTTTGTTACTGTGTATCAGTGTGTCTCTGTGTCACTGGGTGTCAGTGTGTGTTTGTTTGTGGTACTGGGTGTCAGTGTGCGTCTGTGACACCAGGTGTCAGTATTTAGTTTAGTTTAGAGATACAGCACTGAAACAGGCCCTTCGGCCCACCGAGTCTGTGCCGACCATCAACCACCCATTTACACTAATCCTACACTAATCCCTTATTCCTAAAACATCCCCACCTATCCCTATATATTTCCCTACCACCTACCTATACTTGGGGCAATTTATGATGGCCAATTAACCTATCAACCTGCAAGTCTTTGGCATGTGGGAGGAAACCGGAGCACCGGGACGAAACCCACGCAGACACAGGGAGAACATGCAAACTCCGCACAGGCAGTACCCAGAATCGAACCCGGGTCCCTGAAGCTGTGAGGCTGCGGTGCTAACCACTGCGCCAATGTGCCCCGCCCCCCACTCCCCCAGTGTGTGCCTGTGTTACTGGGTATCAGTGTATGTCTTTGTTACTTGGTGTCAGTGGATGTCAAAATACTTGGTGTAAGTGTATGTCTTTGTTACTTTGTGTAATTGTCTTTGCAACTTGGTGTCAGTGTATGTCTGTGTTACTTGGTGTAAGTGTGTGTCTTTGTTATTTGGTGTAAGTGTGTGTCTTTGTTACTGGGCAACAGTGTATGTCTTTGTGACTTGCTATCAGTGTGTGTCTTTGTGACTTGGTGTCAGTGTATGTCTTTTTTACTGGGTGTCAGTGTGTGTCTGTGTTACATGGTGTCAGTGTATGTCAAAATGCTTGGTGGAGGTGTATGTCTTTGTTACTTGGTGTAATTGTCTGTCTTTGTTACTTGGTGTCAGTGTATGTCTGTGTTACTTGGTGTAAGTGTGTGTCTTTGTTACTGGGCATCAGTGTATGTCTTTGTGACTTGGTATCAGTGTATGTCTTTGTGACTTGGTGTCAGTGTATGTCTTTTTTACTGGGTGTCAGTGTGTGTCTGTGTTACTTGGTGTCAGTGTATGTCTTTTTTACTTGGTGTCAGTGTGTGTCTGTGTTACTTGGTGTAAGTGTATGTCTTTGTTGCTGGGTATCAGTGTATGTCTTTGTTACTTGGTGTAATTGTCTGTCTTTGTCACTTGCTGTCAGTGTATGTCTGTGTTACTTGGTGTAAGTGTGTGTCTTTGTTACTTGGTGTAAGTGTACGTCTTTGTTACTTGGTGTCAGTGTATGTCTTTGTTACTTGGTGTCAGTGTGTGTCTGTATTACTGGGCATCAATGTATGTCTTTGTGACTTGGTTTCAGTGTATGTCTTTTTTACCGGGTGTAAGTGTGTGTCTGCGTTACTGGGTATCAGTGTGTGTCTTTGTTACTTGGTGTAAGTGTATGTCTTTGTTACTTGGTGTCATTGTATGACTTTGTTACTTGGTGTCAGTGTGTGTCTGTGTTACAGGGTGTAAGTGTGTGTCTGCGTTACTGGGTATCAGTGTATGTCTGTGTTACTTGGTGCAAGTGTGTGTCTGTGTTACTGGGTGTCAGTGTGTGTCTGTGTTACTTGGTGTAAGTGTATGTCTTTGTTACTTGGTGTAAGTGTGTGTCTGTGTTACTGGGTATCAGTGTCTGTCTTTTTTACTTGGTGTCAGTGTATGTCTGTGTCACTTGGTGTCAGTGTGTTAGTTTGTGTTACTGGGTGTCAGTGTGTGTCTGTGTTACTTGGTGTAAGTGTGTGTCTTTGGTACTTGGTGTCGGTGTGTGTCTGCGTTAATGGGTGTCAGAGGATGTCTTTGTTACTGGGTGTCAGTGTATGTCTTTGTTACTTGGTGTAAGTGTGTGTCTGTGTTACTATGTATCAGTGCATGTCTTTGTTACTGGGTGTCATTGTATGTCTGTGTTACTTGGTGCAAGTGTGTGTCTGTGTCACTGGGTATCAGTGTATGTCTTTGTTACTTGGTGGAGTGTATGTCAAAATACTTGGTGTAAGTGTATGTCTTTGTTACTTGTTGTAATAAACTGTCTTTGTTACTTGGTGTCAGTGTATGTCTGTGTTACTTGGTGTAAGTGTGTGTCTTTGTTACTTGGTGTAATTGTCTGTCTTTGTTACTTGGTGTCAGTGCATGTCTGTGTTAATTGTTGTCAGTGTGTGCCTTTGTTAATGTGTATCAGTGTGTCTCTGTGTCACTGGGTGTCAGTGTGTGTTTGTTTGTGGTACTGGGTGTCAGTGTGCGTCTGTGACACCAGGTGTCAGTATTTAGTTTAGTTTAGAGATACAGCACTGAAACAGGCCCTTCGGCCCACCGAGTCTGTGCCGACCATCAACCACCCATTTACACGAGTCCTACACTAATACCTTATTCCTATCACATCCCCACCTATCCCTATATATTTCCCTACCACCTACCTATACTTGGGGCAATTTATGATGGCCAATTAACCTATCAACCTGCAAGTCTTTGGCATGTGGGAGGAAACCGGAGCACCGGGACGAAACCCACGCAGACACAGGGAGAACATGCAAACTCCGCACAGGCAGTACCCAGAATCGAACCCGGGTCCCTGAAGCTGTGAGGCTGCGGTGCTAACCACTGCGCCAATGTGCCCCGCCCCCCACTCCCCCAGTGTGTGCCTGTGTTACTGGGTATCAGTGTATGTCTTTGTTACTTGGTGTCAGTGGATGTCAAAATACTTGGTGTAAGTGTATGTATTTGTTACTTTGTGTAATTGTCTTTGCAACTTGGTGTCAGTGTATGTCTGCGTTACTTGGTGTAAGTGTGTGTCTTTGTTATTTGGTGTAAGTGTGTGTCTTTGTTACTGGGCAACAGTGTATGTCTTTGTGACTTGCTATCAGTGTGTGTCTTTGTGACTTGGTGTTAGTGTATGTCTTTTTTACTGGGTGTCAGTGTGTGTCTGTGTTACATGGTGTCAGTGTATGTCAAAATGCTTGGTGGAGGTGTATGTCTTTGTTACTTGGTGTAATTGTTTGTCTTTGTTACTTGGTGTCAGTGTATGTCTGTGTTACTTGGTGTAAGTGTGTGTCTTTGTTACTGGGCATCAGTGTATGTCTTTGTGACTTGGTATCAGTGTATGTCTTTGTGACTTGGTGTCAGTGTATGTCTTTTTTACTGGGTGTCAGTGTGTGTCTGTGTTACTTGGTGTCAGTGTATGTCTTTTTTACTTGGTGTAAGTGTGTGTCTTTGTTACTTGGTGTATGTGTATGTCTTTGTTACTTGATGCCAGTGTATGTCTTTGTGACTTGGTTTCAGTGTATGTCTTTTTTACTGGGTGTAAGTGTGTGTCTGCGTTACTGGGTATCAGTGTGTGTCTTTGTTACTTGGTGTCAGTGTGTGTCTGTGTTACTTGGTGTCAGTGTATGTCTTTGTTGCTGGGTATCAGTGTATGTCTTTGTGACTTGGTATCAGTGTATGTCTTTGTGACTTGGTGTCAGTGTATGTCTTTTTTACTGGGTGTCAGTGTGTGTCTGTGTTACTTGGTGTCAGTGTATGTCTTTTTTACTTGGTGTCAGTGTGTGTCTGTGTTACTTGGTGTAAGTGTATGTCTTTGTTGCTGGGTATCAGTGTATGTCTTTGTTACTTGGTGTCAGTGGATGTCAAAATACTTGGTGTAAGTGCATGTCTTTGTTACTTGGTGTAATTGTCTGTCTTTGTCACTTGCTGTCAGTGTATGTCTGTGTTACTTGGTGTAAGTGTGTGTCTTTGTTACTTGGTGTAAGTGTACGTCTTTGTTACTTGGTGTCAGTGTATGTCTTTGTTACTTGGTGTCAGTGTGTGTCTTTGTTACTGGGCATCAATGTATGTCTTTGTGACTTGGTTTCAGTGTATGTCTTTTTTACCGGGTGTAAGTGTGTGTCTGCGTTACTGGGTATCAGTGTGTGTCTTTGTTACTTGGTGTAAGTGTATGTCTTTGTTACTTGGTGTCATTGTATGACTTTGTTACTTGGTGTCAGTGTGTGTCTGTGTTACAGGGTGTAAGTGTGTGTCTGCGTTACTGGGTATCAGTGTATGTCTGTGTTACTTGGTGCAAGTGTGTGTCTGTGTTACTGGGTGTCAGTGTGTGTCTGTGTTACTTGGTGTAAGTGTATGTCTTTGTTACTTGGTGTAAGTGTGTGTCTGTGTTACTGGGTATCAGTGTCTGTCTTTTTTACTTGGTGTCAGTGTATGTCTGTGTCACTTGGTGTCAGTGTGTTAGTTTGTGTTACTGGGTGTCAGTGTGTGTCTGTGTTACTTGGTGTAAGTGTGTGTCTTTGGTACTTGGTGTCGGTGTGTGTCTGCGTTAATGGGTGTCAGAGGATGTCTTTGTTACTGGGTGTCAGTGTATGTCTTTGTTACTTGGTGTAAGTGTGTGTCTGTGTTACTGTGTATCAGTGCATGTCTTTGTTACTGGGTGTCATTGTATGTCTGTGTTACTTGGTGCAAGTGTGTGTCTGTGTCACTGGGTATCAGTGTATGTCTTTGTTACTTGGTGGAGTGTATGTCAAAATACTTGGTGTAAGTGTATGTCTTTGTTACTTGTTGTAATAAACTGTCCTTGTTACTTGGTGTCAGTGTATGTCTGTGTTACTTGGTGTAAGTGTGTGTCTTTGTTACTTGGTGTAATTGTATGTCTTTGTTACTTGGTGTAAGTGTATGTCTTTGTTACTTGGTGAAGTGTGCGTCTGTGTTACTGGGTATCAGTGTATGTCTTTGTTACTTGATGTCAGTGTATGTCTTAGTTACTTGGTGTCAGTGTGTGTCTTTGTTACTTGGTGTCAGTGTGTGTCTGTGTTACCGGGTGTAAGTGTGTGTCTGCGTTACTGGGTATCAGTGTGTGTCTTTGTTACTTGGTGTAAGTGTATGTCTTTGTTACTTGGTGTCATTGTATGACTTTGTTACTTGGTGTCAGTGTGTGTCTGTGTTACAGGGTGTAAGTGTGTGTCTGCGTTACTGGGTATCAGTGTATGTCTGTGTTACTTGGTGCAAGTGTGTGTCTGTGTTACTGGGTGTCAGTGTGTGTCTGTGTTACTTGGTGTAAGTGTATGTCTTTGTTACTTGGTGTCCGTGTGTGTCTTTGTTACTGGGTGTCAGTGTATGTCTTTGTTACTTGGTGTCAGTTTATGTCTGTGTTACTTGGTGTCAGTGTGTTTGTTTGTGTTACTGGGTGTCAGTGTGTGTCTGTGTTACTTGGTGCAAGTGTGTGTCTTTGTTACTTGGTGTCCGTGTGTGTCTGTGTTTCTTGGTGTCAGAGTATGTCTTTGTTACTTGGTGTAAGTGTGTGTCTGTGTTACTGGGTATCAGTGTCTGTCTTTTTTACTTGGTGTAAGTGTGTGTCTGTGTTACTGGGTATCAGTCCTTGTCTTTGTTACTTGGTGTCATTGTATGTCTGTGTTACTTGGTGTAAGTGTGTGTCTGTGTTACTGGGTATCAGTGTATGTCTTTGTTACTTGGTGTCAGTGTATGTCAAAATACTTGGTGTAAGTGCATGTCTTTGTTACTTGGTGCAATTGTCTGTCTTTGTTACTTGGTGTCAGTGTATGTCTGTGTTACTTGGTGTAAGTGTATGTCTTTGTTACTTGTTGTCAGTGTATGTCTTTGTTACTTTGTGTCTGTGTGTGTCTGTGTTACTGTGTGTCAGTGTGTGTCTGTGTTACTGTGTGTCAGTGTGTGTCTTTGTTACTGGGTATCAGGGTATGTCTTTGTTACTTGGTGTCATTGTATGTCAAAATACTTGGTGTAAGTGCATGTCTTTGTTACTTGGTGCAATTGTCTGTCTTTGTTACTTGGTGTCAGTGTATGTCTTTGTTACTTTGTGTGTGTGTGTGTCTGTGTTACTGTGTGTCAGTGTGTGTCTGTGTTACTGGGTATCAGTGTATGTCTTTGTTACTTGGTGTAAGTGTGTGCCTTTGTTACTTGGTGTAAGTGTACGTCTTTGTTACATGGTGTCAGTGTATGTCTTTGTTACTTGGTGTCAGTGTGTGTCTGTGTTACTGGGCATCAGTATCTGTCTTAGTGACTTGGTATCAGTGTATGTCTTTGTGACTTGGTTTCAGGGTAAGTCTTTTTTACTGGGTGTAAGTGTGTGTCTGCGTCACTGGGTATCAGCGTGTGACTTTGTTACATGGTGTGAGTGTATGTCTTTGTTACTTGGTGTCAGTGTATGTCTTTGTTACTTGGTGTCAGTGTGTGTCAGTGTTACTGGGTGTAAGTGTGTGTCTGCGTTACTGGGTATCAGTGTATGTCTTTGTTACTTGGTGTCAGTGTATGTCAAAATGCTTGGTGTAGGTGTATGTCTTTGTTACTTGGTGTAATTGTCTGTCTTTGTTACTTGATGTCAGTGTATGTCTGTTTTACTTGGTGTCAGTGTATGTCTTTTTTACTGGATGTCAGTGTGTGTCTGTGTTACTTGGTGTCAGTGTATGTCTTTTTTACTTGGTGTAAGTGTGTGTCTTTGTTACTTGGTGTAAATGTATGTCTTTGTTACTTGATGTCAGTGTATGTCTTTGTGACTTGGTTTCAGTGTATGTCTTTTTTACTGGGTGTAAGTGTGTGTCTGCGTTACTGGGTATCAGTGTGTGTCTTTGTTACTTGGTGTAAGTGTATGTCTTTGTTACTTGGTGTCAGTGTATGTCTTTGTTACTTGGTGTCAGTGTGTGTCTGTGTTACAGGTTGTAAGTGTGTGTCTGCGTTACTGGGTATCAGTGTATGTCTGTGTTACTTGGTGCAAGTGTGTGTCTGTGTTACGGGGTGTCAGTGTGTGTCTGTGTTACTTGGTGCAAGTGTATGTCTTTGTTACTTGGTGTCCGTGTGCGTCTTTGTTACTGGGTGTCATTGTATGTCTTTGTAACTTGGTGTCAGTTTATGTCTGTGTTACTTGGTGTCAGTGTGTTTGTTTGTGTTACTGGGTGTCAGTGTGTGTCTGTGTTACTTGGTGTAAGTGTGTGTCTTTGTTACATGGTGTCCGTGTGTGTCTGTGTTACTGGGTGTCAGAGTATGTGTTTGATACTGGGTGTCAGTGTATGTCTTTGTTACTTCTTTAATTGTTTGTCTGTGTTACTGGGTATCAGTGTCTGTCTTTTTTACTTGGTGTAAGTGTGTGTCTGTGTTACTGGGTATCAGTGCTTGTCTTTGTTACTTGGTGTCAATTGTATGTCTGTGTTACTTGGTGTAAGTGTGTGTCTGTGTTACTGGGTATCAGTGTATGTCTTTGTTACTTGGTGTAATTGTCTGTCTTTGTTATTTGGTGTCAGTGTATGTCTGTGTTACTTGGTGTAAGTGTGTGTATTTGTTACTGGGCATCAGTGTATGTCTTTGTGACTTGGTATCAGTGTATGTCTTTGTGACTTGGTGTCAGTGTATGTCTTTGTTACTGTGTATCAGTGTTTCTCCGTGTTCCTGGGTGTCAATGTGTGTTTGTTTGTGGTACTGGGTGTCAGTGTTTGTCTGTGACACTAGGTGTCAGTATTTAGTTTAGTTTGGAGATGCAGCACTTAAATAGGCCCTTCGGCCCACTGAGTCTGTGCCGACCATCAACCACCCATTTATACTAATCCTACACTGATCCCGTATTCCTATCACATCCCCACCTATCCCTATATATTTCCCGACCACGTACCTATACTAGGGGCAATTTATGATGGCCAATTAACCTATCAACCAGCAAGTCTTTGGCATGTGGGAGGATACCGGAGCACCGGGAGGAAACCCACGCAGACACAGGGAGAACTTGCAAACTCTGCACAGGCAGGACCCAGAATCGAACCCGGTTCCCTGGAGCTGTGAGGCTGCGGTGCTAACCACTGCGCCAATGTGCCCACCCCCCAGTGTGTGCCTGTGTTACTGGGTATCAGTGTATGTCTCTGTTACTTGGTGTCAGTGTATGTCTGTGTTACTTGGTGTAAGTGTGTGTCTGTGTTACTGGGTGTCAGTGTGTGTCTGTGTTACTTGGTGTAAGTCTGTGTCTTTGTTAGTTGGTGTCCGTGTGTGTCTGTGTTACCTGGTATCAGTGTATGTCTTTGTTACTTGGTGTCAGTGGATGTCAAAATACTTGGTGTAAGTGGATGTCTTTGTTACTTGGTGTAATTGTCTGTCTTTGTTACTTGGTGTCAGTGTATGTCTGTGTTACTTGGTGTAAGTGTGTGTCTTTGTTACCTGGTGTAAGTGTATGTCTTTGTTACTTGATGTCAGTGTATGTCTTTGTTACTTGGTGTCAGTGAGTGTCTGATTTACTGGGCATCAGTGTATGTCTTTGTGACTTGGTATCAGTGCATGTCTTTGTGACTGTGTATCAGTGTTTCTCTGTGTTGCTGGATGTCAGTGTGTGTTTGTTTGTGTTACTGGGTGTCAGTGTGTGTCTGTGACACTAGGTGTCAGTATGTAGTTTAGTTTAGAGATACAGCACTTAAACAGGCCCTTCGGCCCACCGAGTCTGTGCCGACCATCAACAACCCATTTATACTAATCCTACACTAATCCCGTATTCCTATCACATCCCCACCTATCCCTATATATTTCCCTACCACCTACCTATACTAGGGGCAATTTATGATGGCCAATTAACCTATCAACCTGCAAGTCTTTGGGATGTGGGAGGAAACCCACGCAGACACAGGGAGAACTTGCAAACTCCGCACAGGCAGGACCTAGAATCGAACCCGGTTCCCTGGAGCTGTGAGGCTGCGGTGCTAACCACTGCGCCAATGTGCCCAACCCCCAGTGTGTGCCTGTGTTACTGGGTATCAGTGTAAAGCTCTGTTACTTGGTGTCAGTGCATGTCTGTGTTACTTGGTGTAAGTGTCTGTCTGTGTTACTGGGTGTCAGTGTGTGTCTGTGTTACTTGGTGTAAGCCTGTGTCTTTGTTACTTGGTGTCCGTGTGTGTCTGTGTTACCTGTTATCAGTGTATGTCTTTGTTACTTGGTGTCAGTGGATGTCAAAATACTTGGTGTAAGTGGATGTCTTTGTTACTTGGTGTAATTGTCTGTCTTTGTTACTTGGTGTCAGTGTATGTCTGTGTTACTTGGTGTAAGTGTATGTCTTTGTTACTTGGTGTCAGTGTGTGTCTGTGTTACTGGGCATCAGTGTATGTCTTTGTGACTTGGTATCAGTGCATGTCTTTGTGAATTGGTGTCAGTGTATGTCTTTTTTACTGGGTGTAAGTGTGTGTCTGCGTTACTGGGTATCAGTGTATGTCTTTGTTACTTGGTGTCAGTGGATGTCAAAATACTTGGTGTATTTGTATGTCTTTGTTACTTGGTGTCAGTGTATGTCTGTGTTACTAGGTGTAAGTGTGTGTCTTTGTTGCTGGGCATCAGTGTATGTCTTTGTGACTTGGTATTAGTGTTTGTTTTTGTGACTTGGTGTCAGTGTATGTCTTTTTTACTGGGTGTCAGTGTGTGTCTGTGTTACTTGGTGTCAGTGTATGTCTTTGTTACTGTGTATCAGTGTTTCTCTTTGTTACTGGGTGTCAGTGTGTGTTTGTTTGTGTTACTGTGTGTCAGTGTGTGTCTGTGACACTAGGTGTCAGTATGTCGTTTAGTTTGGAGATACAGCACTTAAATAGGCCCTTCGGCCCACTGAGTCTGTGCCGACCATCAACCACCCATTTATACTAATCCTACACTAATCCCTTATTCCTATCACATCCCCACCTATCCCTATATATTTCCCTACCACGTACCTATACTAGGGGCAATTTATGATGGCCAAATAACCTATCAACCTGCAAGTCTTTGGCATGTGGGAGGAAACCGGAGAACCGGGAGGAAACCCACGCAGACACAGGGAGAACTTGCAAACTCCGCACAGGTAGGACCCAGAATCGAACCCGGTTCCCTGGAGCTGTGAGGCTGCGGTGCTAACCACTGCGCCAATGTGCCCACCCCCCAGTGTGTGCCTGTGTTACTGGGTATCAGTGTATGTCTCTGTTACTTGGTGTCAGTGGATGTCATAATACTTGGTGTAAGTGTATGTCTTTGTTACTTGGTGTAATTGTCTGTCTTTGTTACTTGGTGTCAGTGTATGTCTGTGTTACCAGGTGTAAGTGTGTGTCTTTGTTACTGGGCATCAGTGTATGTCTTTGTGACTTGGTATTAGTGTATGTCTTTGTGACTTGGTGTCAGTGTATGTCTTTTTTACTGGGTGTCAGTGTGTGTCTGTGTTACTTGGTGTCAGTGTATGTCTTTGTTACTGTGTATCAGTGTTTCTCTCTGTTACTGGGTGTCAGTGTGTGTTTGTCTGTGTTACTGGGTGTCAGTGTGTGTCTGTGACACTAGGTGTCGGTATTTAGTTTTGTTTGGAGATACAGCACTTAAATAGGCCCTTCGGCCCACTGACTCTGTGCCGACCATCAACCACCCATTTATACTAATCCTACACTGATCCCGTATTCCTATCACATCCCCACCTATCCCTATATATTTCCCTACCATGTACCTATACTAGGGGCAATTTATGATGGCCAATTAACCTATCAACCTGCAAGTCTTTGGCATGTGGGAGGATACCGGAGCACCGGGAGGAAACCCACGCAGACACAGGGAGAACTTGCAAACTCTGCACAGGCAGGACCCAGAATCGAACCCGGTTCCCTGGAGCTGTGAGGCTGCGGTGCTAACCACTGCGCCAATGTGCCCACCCCCCAGTGTGTGCCTGTGTTACTGGGTATCAGTGTATGTCTCTGTTACTTGGTGTCAGTGTATGTCTGTGTTACTTGGTGTAAGTGTGTGTCTGTGTTACTGGGTGTCAGTGTGTGTCTGTGTTACTTGGTGTAAGTCTGTGTCTTTGTTAGTTGGTGTCCGTGTGTGTCTGTGTTACCTGGTATCAGTGTATGTCTTTGTTACTTGGTGTCAGTGGATGTCAAAATACTTGGTGTAAGTGGATGTCTTTGTTACTTGGTGCAATTGTCTGTCTTTGTTACTTGGTGTCAGTGTATGTCTGTGTTACTTGGTGTAAGTGTGTGTCTTTGTTACCTGGTGTAAGTGTATGTCTTTGTTACTTGATGTCAGTGTATGTCTTTGTTACTTGGTGTCAGTGTGTGTCTGATTTACTGGGCATCAGTGTATGTCTTTGTGACTTGGTATCAGTGCATGTCTTTGTGACTGTGTATCAGTGTTTCTCTGTGTTGCTGGATGTCAGTGTGTGTTTGTTTGTGTTACTGGGTGTCAGTGTGTGTCTGTGACACTAGGTGTCAGTATGTAGTTTAGTTTAGAGATACAGCACTTAAACAGGCCCTTCGGCCCACCGAGTCTGTGCCGACCATCAACAACCCATTTATACTAATCCTACACTAATCCCGTATTCCTATCACATCCCCACCTATCCCTATATATTTCCCTACCACCTATCTATACTAGGGGCAATTTATGATGGCCAATTAACCTATCAACCTGCAAGTCTTTGGGATGTGGGAGGAAACCCACGCAGACACAGGGAGAACTTGCAAACTCCGCACAGGCAGGACCCAGAATCGAACCCGGTTCCCTGGAGCTGTGAGGCTGCGGTGCTAACCACTGCGCCAATGTGCCCAACCCCCAGTGTGTGCCTGTGTTACTGGGTATCAGTGTAAAGCTCTGTTACTTGGTGTCAGTGCATGTCTGTGTTACTTGGTGTAAGTGTCTGTCTGTGTTACTGGGTGTCAGTGTGTGTCTGTGTTACTTGGTGTAAGCCTGTGTCTTTGTTACTTGGTGTCCGTGTGTGTCTGTGTTACCTGTTATCAGTGTATGTCTTTGTTACTTGGTGTCAGTGGATGTCAAAATACTTGGTGTAAGTGGATGTCTTTGTTACTTGGTGTAATTGTCTGTCTTTGTTACTTGGTGTCAGTGTATGTCTGTGTTACTTGGTGTAAGTGTATGTCTTTGTTACTTGGTGTCAGTGTATGTCTGTGTTACTTGGTGTAAGTGTATGTCTTTGTTACTTGGTGTCAGTGTGTGTCTGTGTTACTGGGCATCAGTGTATGTCTTTGTGACTTGGTATCAGTGCATGTCTTTGTGAATTGGTGTCAGTGTATGTCTTTTTTACTGGGTGTAACTGTGTGTCTGTGTTACTGGGTATCAGTGTATGTCTTTGTTACTTGGTGTCAGTGGATGTCAAAATACTTGGTGTATTTGTATGTCTTTGTTAATTGGTGTCAGTGTATGTCTGTGTTACTAGGTGTAAGTGTGTGTCTTTGTTGCTGGGCATCAGTGTATGTCTTTGTGACTTGGTATTAGTGTTTGTTTTTGTGACTTGGTGTCAGTGTATGTCTTTTTTACTGGGTGTCAGTGTGTGTCTGTGTTACTTGGTGTCAGTGTATGTCTTTGTTACTGTGTATCAGTGTTTCTCTCTGTTACTGGGTGTCAGTGTGTGTTTGTCTGTGTTACTGGGTGTCAGTGTGTGTCTGTGACACTAGGTGTCGGTATTTAGTTTTGTTTGGAGATACAGCACTTAAATAGGCCCTTCGGCCCACTGAGTCTGTGCCGACCATCAACCACCCATTTATACTAATCCTACACTAATCCCGTATTCCTATCACATCCCCACCTATCCCTATAAATTTCCCTACCACCTACCTATACTAGGGGCAATTTATGATGGCCAATTAACCTATCAACCTGCAAGTCTTTGGGATGTGGGAGGAAACCCACGCAGACACAGGGAGAACTTGCAAACTCCGCACAGGCAGGACCCAGAATCGAACCCGGTTCCCTGGAGCTGTGAGGCTGCGGTGCTAACCACTGCGCCAATGTGCCCAACCCCCAGTGTGTGCCTGTGTTACTGGGTATCAGTGTAAAGCTCTGTTACTTGGTGTCAGTGCATGTCTGTGTTACTTGCTGTAAGTGTCTGTCTGTGTTACTGGGTGTCAGTGTGTGTCTGTGTTACTTGGTGTAAGCCTGTGTCTTTGTTACTTGGTGTCCGTGTGTGTCTGTGTTACCTGTTATCAGTGTATGTCTTTGTTACTTGGTGTCAGTGGATGTCAAAATACTTGGTGTAAGTGGATGTCTTTGTTACTTGGTGTAATTGTCTGTCTTTGTTACTTGGTGTCAGTGTATGTCTGTGTTACTTGGTGTAAGTGTATGTCTTTGTTACTTGGTGTCAGTGTGTGTCTGTGTTACTGGGCATCAGTGTATGTCTTTGTGACTTGGTATCAGTGCATGTCTTTGTGAATTGGTGTCAGTGTATGTCTTTTTTACTGGGTGTAAGTGTGTGTCTGCGTTACTGGGTATCAGTGTATGTCTTTGTTACTTGGTGTCAGTGGATGTCAAAATACTTGGTGTATTTGTATGTCTTTGTTACTTGGTGTCAGTGTATGTCTGTGTTACTAGGTGTAAGTGTGTGTCTTTGTTGCTGGGCATCAGTGTATGTCTTTGTGACTTGGTATTAGTGTTTGTTTTTGTGACTTGGTGTCAGTGTATGTCTTTTTTACTGGGTGTCAGTGTGTGTCTGTGTTACTTGGTGTCAGTGTATGTCTTTGTTACTGTGTATCAGTGTTTCTCTTTGTTACTGGGTGTCAGTGTGTGTTTGTTTGTGTTACTGTGTGTCAGTGTGTGTCTGTGACACTAGGTGTCAGTATGTCGTTTAGTTTGGAGATACAGCACTTAAATAGGCCCTTCGGCCCACTGAGTCTGTGCCGACCATCAACCACCCATTTATACTAATCCTACACTAATCCCTTATTCCTATCACATCCCCACCTATCCCTATATATTTCCCTACCACGTACCTATACTAGGGGCAATTTATGATGGCCAAATGACCTATCAACCTGCAAGTCTTTGGCATGTGGGAGGAAACCGGAGAACCGGGAGGAAACCCACGCAGACACAGGGAGAACTTGCAAACTCCGCACAGGCAGGACCCAGAATCGAACCCGGTTCCCTGGAGCTGTGAGGCTGCGGTGCTAACCACTGCGCCAATGTGCCCACCCCCCAGTGTGTGCCTGTGTTACTGGGTATCAGTGTATGTCTCTGTTACTTGGTGTCAGTGGATGTCATAATACTTGGTGTAAGTGTATGTCTTTGTTACTTGGTGTAATTGTCTGTCTTTGTTACTTGGTGTCAGTGTATGTCTGTGTTACCAGGTGTAAGTGTGTGTCTTTGTTACTGGGCATCAGTGTATGTCTTTGTGACTTGGTATTAGTGTATGTCTTTGTGACTTGGTGTCAGTGTATGTCTTTTATACTGGGTGTCAGTGTGTGTCTGTGTTACTTGGTGTCAGTGTATGTCTTTGTTACTGTGTATCAGTGTTTATCTCTGTTACTGGGTGTCAGTGTGTGTTTGTCTGTGTTACTGGGTGTCAGTGTGTGTCTGTGACACTAGGTGTCGGTATTTAGTTTTGTTTGGAGATACAGCACTTAAATAGGCCCTTCGGCCCACTGAGTCTGTGCCGACCATCAACCACCCATTTATACTAATCCGACACTGATCCCGTATTCCTATCACATCCCCACCTATCCCTATATATTTCCCTACCATGTACCTATACTAGGGGCAATTTATGATGGCCAATTAACCTATCAACCTGCAAGTCTTTGGCATGTGGGAGGATACCGGAGCACCGGGAGGAAACCCACGCAGACACAGGGAGAACTTGCAAACTCTGCACAGGCAGGACCCAGAATCGAACCCGGTTCCCTGGAGCTGTGAGGCTGCGGTGCTAACCACTGCGCCAATGTGCCCACCCCCCAGTGTGTGCCTGTGTTACTGGGTATCAGTGTATGTCTCTGTTACTTGGTGTCAGTGGATGTCATAATACTTGGTGTAAGTGTATGTCTTTGTTACTTGGTGTAATTGTCTGTCTTCGTTACTTGGTGTCAGTGTATGTCTGTGTTACTTGGTGTAAGTGTGTGTCTTTGTTACCTGGTGTAAGTGTATGTCTTTGTTACTTTTTGTCAGTGTATGTCTTTGTTACTTGGTGTCAGTGTGTGTCTGTGTTACTGGGCATCAGTGTATGTCTTTGTGACTTGGTATCAGTGCATGTCTTTGTGACTTGGTGTCAGTGTATGTCTTTTTTACTGGGTGTAAGTGTGTGTCTGCGTTACTGGGTATCAGTGTATGTCTTTGTTACTTGGTGTAATTGTCTGTCTTTTTTACTTGGTGTAATTGTCTGTCTTTGTTACTTGGTGTCAGTGTATGTCTGTGTTACTTGGTGTCAGTGTATGTCTGTGTTACTAGGAGTAAGTGTGTGTCTTTGTTACTGGGCATCAGTGTATGTCTTTGTGACTTGGTATTAGTGTATGTCTTTGTGACTTGGTGTCAGTGTATGTCTTTTTTACTGGGTGTCAGTGTGTGTCTGTGTATGTCTTTGTTACTGTGTATCAGTGTTTCTCTCTGATACTGGGTGTCAGTGGATGTCAAAATACTTGGTGTAAGTGTATGTCTTTGTTACTTGGTGTAATTGTCTGTCTTTGTTACTTGGTGTCAGTGTATGTCTGTGTTACTTGGTGTAAGTGTGTGTCTTTGTTACCTGGTGTATGTGTATGTCTTTGTTACTTGATGTCAGTCTATGTCTTTGTTACTTGGTGTCAGTGTGTGTCTGATGTACTGGGCATCAGTGTATGTCTTTGTGACTTGGTATCAGTGCATGTCTTTGTGACTTGGTGTCAGTGTATGTCTTTTTTACTGGGTGTAAGTGGATGTCAAAATACTTGGTGTAAGTGTATGTCTTTGTTACTTGGTGTAATTGTCTGTCTTTGTTACTTGGTGTCAGTGTATGTCTGTGTTACTAGGTGTAAGTGTGTGTCTTTGTTACTGGGCATCAGTGTATGTCTTTGTGACTTGGTATCAGTGCATGTCTTTGTGACTTGGTGTCAGTGTATGTCTTTTTTACTGGGTGTAAGTGTGTGTCTGCGTTACTGGGTATCAGTGTATGTCTTTGTTACTTGGTGTAATTGTCTGTCTTTGTTACTTGGTGTAATTGTCTGTCTTTGTTACTTGGTGTCAGTGTATGTCTGTGTTACTAGGTGTAAGTGTGTGTCTTTTTTACTGGGCATCAGTGTATGTCTTTGTGACTTGGTATTAATGTATGTCTTTGTGACTTGGTGTCAGTGTATGTCTTTTTTACTGGGTGTCAGTGTGTGTCTGTGTTACTTGGTGTCAGTGTATGTCTTTGTTACTGTGTATCAGTGTTTCTCTCTGATACTGGGTGTCAGTGTGTGTTTGTTTGTGTTACTGGGTGTCAGTGTGTGTCTGTGACACTAGGTGTCAGTATTTAGTTTAGTTTGGAGATACAGCACTTAAATAGGCCCTTCGGCCCACTGAGTCTGTGCCGACCATCAACCACCCATTTATACTAATCCTGCACTGATCCCGTATTCCTATCACATCCCCACCTATCCCTATATATTTCCCTACCACGTACCTATACTAGGGGCAATTTATGATGGCCAACTAACCTATCAACCTGCAAGTCTTTGGCATGTGGGAGGAAACCGGAGCACCGGGAGGAAACCCACGCAGACACAGGGAGAACTTGCAAACTCCGCACAGGCAGGACCCAGAATCCAACCCGGTTCCCTGGAGCTGTGAGGCTGCGGTGCTAATCACTGCGCCAATGTGCCCACCCCCCAGTGTGTGCCTGTGTTACTGGGTATCAGTGTATGTCTCTGTTACTTGGTGTCAGTGTATGTCTGTGTTACTTGGTGTAAGTGTGTGTCTTTGTTACCTGGTGTAAGTGTATGTCTTTGTTACTTGGTGTCAGTGTGTGTCTGTGTTACTGGGCATCAGTGTATGTCTTTGTGACTTGGTATCAGTGCATGTCTTTGTGACTTGGTGTCAGTGTATGTCTTTTTTACTGGGTGTAAGTGTGTGTCTGCGTTACTGGGTATCAGTGTATGTCTTTGTTACTTGGTGTCAGTGGATGTCAAAATACTTGGTGTAAGTGTATGTCTTTGTTACTTGGTGTAATTGTCTGTCTTTGTTACTTGGTGTCAGTGTATGTCTGTGTTACTAGGAGTAAGTGTGTGTCTTTGTTACTGGGCATCAGTGTATGTCTTTGTGACTTGGTATTAGTGTATGTCTTTGTGACTTGGTGTCAGTGTATGTCTTTTTTACTGGGTGTCAGTGTGTGTCTGTGTATGTCTTTGTTACTGTGTATCAGTGTTTCTCTCTGATACTGGGTGTCAGTGGATGTCAAAATACTTGGTGTAAGTGTATGTCTTTGTTACTTGGTGTAATTGTCTGTCTTTGTTACTTGGTGTCAGTGTATGTCTGTGTTACTTGGTGTAAGTGTGTGTCTTTGTTACCTGGTGTATGTGTATGTCTTTGTTACTTGATGTCAGTCTATGTCTTTGTTACTTGGTGTCAGTGTGTGTCTGATGTACTGGGCATCAGTGTATGTCTTTGTGACTTGGTATCAGTGCATGTCTTTGTGACTTGGTGTCAGTGTATGTCTTTTTTACTGGGTGTAAGTGGATGTCAAAATACTTGGTGTAAGTGTATGTCTTTGTTACTTGGTGTAATTGTCTGTCTTTGTTACTTGGTGTCAGTGTATGTCTGTGTTACTAGGTGTAAGTGTGTGTCTTTGTTACTGGGCATCAGTGTATGTCTTTGTGACTTGGTATTAGTGTATGTCTTTGAGACTTGGTGTCAGTGTATGTCTTTATTACTGGGTGTCAGTGTGTGTCTTTGTTACTTCGTGTCAGTATATGTCTTTGTTACTGTGTATCAGTATTTCTCTGTGTTACTGGGTGTCAGTGTGTGTTTGTTTGTGTTACTGGGTGTCAGTGTGTGTCTGTGACACTAGGTGTCAGTATGTAGTTTAGTTTAGAGATACAACACTTAAACAGGCCCTTCGGCCCACCGAGTCTGTGCCGACCATCAACAACCCATTTATACTAATCCTACACTAATCCCGTATTCCTATCACATCCCCACCTATCCCTATATATTTCCCTACCACCTACCTATACTAGGGGCAATTTATGATGGCCAATTAACCTATCAACCTGCAAGTCTTTGGGATGTGGGAGGAAACCCACGCAGACACAGGGAGAACTTGCAAACTCGGCACAGGCAGGACCCAGAATCGAACCCGGTTCCCTGGAACTGTGAGGCTGCGGTGCTAACCACTGCGCCAATGTGCCCAACCCCCAGTGTGTGCCTGTGTTACTGGGTATCAGTGTAAAGCTCTGTTACTTGGTGTCAGTGCATGTCTGTGTTACTTGGTGTAAGTGTGTGTCTGTGTTACTGGGTGTCAGTGTGTGTCTGTGTTACTTGGTGTAAGCCTGTGTCTTTGTTACTTGGTGTCCGTGTGTGTCTGTGTTACCTGTTATCAGTGTATGTCTTTGTTACTTGGTGTCAGTGGATGTCAAAATACTTGGTGTAAGTGGATGTCTTTGTTACTTGGTGTAATTGTCTGTCTTTGTTACTTGGTGTCAGTGTATGTCTGTGTTACTTGGTGTAAGTGTGTGTCTTTGTTACCTGGTGTAAGTGCATGTCTTTGTTACTTGGTGTCAGTGTATGTCTTTGTTACTTGGTGTCAGTGTGTGTCTGTGTTACTGGGCATCAGTGTATGTCTTTGTGACTTGGTATCAGTGCATGTCTTTGTGACTTGGTGTCAGTGTATGTCTTTTTTACTGGGTGTAAGTGTGTGTCTGCGTTACCGGGTATCAGTGTATGTCTTTGTTACTTGGTGTCAGTGGATGTCAAAATACATGGTGTAAGTGTATGTCTTTGTTAATTGGTGTCAGTGTATGTCTGTGTTACTAGGTGTAAGTGTGTGTCTTTGTTACTGGGCATCAGTGTATGTCTTTGTGACTTGGTATTAGTGTTTGTTTTTGTGACTTGGTGTCAGTGTATGTCTTTTTACTGGGTGTCAGTGTGTGTCTGTGTTACTGGGTGTCAGTGTATGTCTTTGTTACTGTGTATCAGTGTTTCTCTTTGTTACTGGGTGTCAGTGTGTGTTTGTTTGTGTTACTGTGTGTCAGTGTGTGTCTGTGACACAAGGTGTCAGTATGTCGTTTAGTTTGGAGATACAGCACTTAAATAGGCCCTTCGGCCCACTGAGTCTGTGCCGACCATCAACCACCCATTTATACTAATCCTACACTAATCCCTTATTCCTATCACATCCCCACCTATCCCTATATATTTCCCTACCACGTACCTATACTAGGGGCAATTTATGATGGCCAAATAACCTATCAACCTGCAAGTCTTTGGCATGTGGGAGGAAACCGGAGAACCGGGAGGAAACCCACGCAGACACAGGGAGAACTTGCAAACTCCGCACAGGCAGGACCCAGAATCGAACCCGGTTCCCTGGAGCTGTGAGGCTGCGGTGCTAACCACTGCGCCAATGTGCCCACCCCCCAGTGTGTGCCTGTGTTACTGGGTATCAGTGTATGTCTCTGTTACTTGGTGTCAGTGGATGTCATAATACTTGGTGTAAGTGTATGTCTTTGTTACTTGGTGTAATTGTCTGTCTTTGTTACTTGGTGTCAGTGTATGTCTGTGTTACCAGGTGTAAGTGTGTGTCTTTGTTACTGGGCATCAGTGTATGTCTTTGTGACTTGGTATTAGTGTATGTCTTTGTGACCTGGTGTCAGTGTATGTCTGTTTTACTGGGTGTCAGTGTGTGTCTGTGTTACTTGGTGTCAGTGTATGTCTTTGTTACTGTGTATCAGTGTTTCTCTCTGTTACTGGGTGTCAGTGTGTGTTTGTCTGTGTTACTGGGTGTCAGTGTGTGTCTGTGACACTAGGTGTCAGTATTTAGTTTTGTTTGGAGATACAGCACTTAAATAGGCCCTTCGGCCCACTGAGTCTGTGCCGACCATCAACCACCCATTTATACTAATCCTACACTGATCCCGTATTCCTATCACATCCCCACCTATCCCTATATATTTCCCTACCATGTACCTATACTAGGGGCAATTTATGATGGCCAATTAACCTATCAACCTGCAAGTCTTTGGCATGTGGGAGGAAACCGAAGCACCGGGAGGAAACCCACGCAGACACAGGGAGAACTTGCAAACTCCGCACAGGCAGGAAACAGAATCGAACCCGGTTCCCTGGAGCTGTGAGGCTGCGGTGCTAATCACTGCGCCAATGTGCCCACCCCCCAGTGTGTGCCTGTGTTACTGGGTATCAGTGTATGTCTCTGTTACTTGGTGTCAGTGTATGTCTGTGTTACTTGGTGTAAGTGTGTGTCTTTGTTACCTGGTGTAAGTGTATGTCTTTGTTACTTTTTGTCAGTGTATGTCTTTGTTACTTGGTGTCAGTGTGTGTCTGTGTTACTGGGCATCAGTGTATGTCTTTGTGACTTGGTATCAGTGCATGTCTTTGTGACTTGGTGTCAGTGTATGTCTTTTTTACTGGGTGTAAGTGTGTGTCTGCGTTACTGAGTATCAGTGTATGTCTTTGTTACTTGGTGTAATTGTCTGTCTTTGTTACTTGGTGTAATTGTATGTCTGTGTTACTAGGTGTAAGTGTGTGTCTTTTTTACTGGGCATCAGTGTATGTCTTTGTGACTTGGTATTAGTGTATGTCTTTGTGACTTGGTGTCAGTGTATGTCTTTTTTACTGGGTGTCAGTGTGTGTCTGTGTTACTTGGTGTCAGTGTATGTCTTTGTTACTGTGTATCAGTGTTTCTCTCTGATACTGGGTGTCAGTGTGTGTTTGTTTGTGTTACTGGGTGTCAGTGTGTGTCTGTGACACTAGGTGTCAGTATTTAGTTTAGTTTGGAGATACAGCACTTAAATAGGCCCTTCGGCCCACTGAGTCTGTGCCGACCATCAACCACCCATTTATACTAATCCTGCACTGATCCCGTATTCCTATCACATCCCCACCTATCCCTATATATTTCCCTACCACGTACCTATACTAGGGGCAATTTATGATGGCCAACTAACCTATCAACCTGCAAGTCTTTGGCATGTGGGAGGAAACCGGAGCACCGGGAGGAAACCCACGCAGACACAGGGAGAACTTGCAAACTCCGCACAGGCAGGACCCAGAATCCAACCCGGTTCCCTGGAGCTGTGAGGCTGCGGTGCTAATCACTGCGCCAATGTGCCCACCCCCCAGTGTGTGCCTGTGTTACTGGGTATCAGTGTATGTCTCTGTTACTTGGTGTCAGTGTATGTCTGTGTTACTTGGTGTAAGTGTGTGTCTTTGTTACCTGGTGTAAGTGTATGTCTTTGTTACTTGGTGTCAGTGTGTGTCTGTGTTACTGGGCATCAGTGTATGTCTTTGTGACTTGGTATCAGTGCATGTCTTTGTGACTTGGTGTCAGTGTATGTCTTTTTTACTGGGTGTAAGTGTGTGTCTGCGTTACTGGGTATCAGTGTATGTCTTTGTTACTTGGTGTCAGTGGATGTCAAAATACTTGGTGTAAGTGTATGTCTTTGTTACTTGGTGTAATTGTCTGTCTTTGTTACTTGGTGTCAGTGTATGTCTGTGTTACTAGGAGTAAGTGTGTGTCTTTGTTACTGGGCATCAGTGTATGTCTTTGTGACTTGGTATTAGTGTATGTCTTTGTGACTTGGTGTCAGTGTATGTCTTTTTTACTGGGTGTCAGTGTGTGTCTGTGTATGTCTTTGTTACTGTGTATCAGTGTTTCTCTCTGATACTGGGTGTCAGTGGATGTCAAAATACTTGGTGTAAGTGTATGTCTTTGTTACTTGGTGTAATTGTCTGTCTTTGTTACTTGGTGTCAGTGTATGTCTGTGTTACTTGGTGTAAGTGTGTGTCTTTGTTACCTGGTGTATGTGTATGTCTTTGTTACTTGATGTCAGTGTATGTCTTTGTTACTTGGTGTCAGTGTGTGTCTGATGTACTGGGCATCAGTGTATGTCTTTGTGACTTGGTATCAGTGCATGTCTTTGTGACTTGGTGTCAGTGTATGTCTTTTTTACTGGGTGTAAGTGGATGTCAAAATACTTGGTGTAAGTGTATGTCTTTGTTACTTGGTGTAATTGTCTGTCTTTGTTACTTGGTGTCAGTGTATGTCTGTGTTACTAGGTGTAAGTGTGTGTCTTTGTTACTGGGCATCAGTGTATGTCTTTGTGACTTGGTATTAGTGTATGTCTTTGTGACTTGGTGTCAGTGTATGTCTTTTTTACTGGGTGTCAGTGTGTGTCTGTGTTACTTGGTGTCAGTGTATGTCTTTGTTACTGTGTATCAGTGTTTCTCTCTGTTCCTGGGTGTCAGTGTGTGTTTGTTTGTGTTACTGGGTGTCAGTGTGTGTCTGTGACACTAGGTGTCAGTATATAGTTTTGTTTGGAGATACAGCACTTAAATAGGCCCTTCGGCCCACTGAGTCTGTGCCGACCATCAACCACCCATTTATACTAATCCTACACTGATCCCGTATTCCTATCACATCCCCACCTATCCCTATATATTTCCCTACCATGTACCTATACTAGGGGCAATTTATGATGGCCAATTAACCTATCAACCTGCAAGTCTTTGGCATGTGGGAGGAAACCGGAGCACCGGGAGGAAACCCACGCAGACACAGGGAGAACTTGCAAACTCCGCACAGGCAGGACCCAGAATCGAACCCGGTTCCCTGGAGCTGTGAGGCTGCGGTGCTAATCACTGCGCCAATGTGCCCACCCCCCAGTGTATGTCTGTGTTACTTGGTGTAAGTGTGTGTCTTTGTTACCTGGTGTAAGTGTATGTCTTTGTTACTTGGTGTCAGTGTGTGTCTGTGTTACTGGGCATCAGTGTATGTCTTTGTGACTTGGTATCAGTGCATGTCTTTGTGACTTGGTGTCAGTGTATGTCTTTTTTACTGGGTGTAAGTGTGTGTCTGCGTTACTGGGTATCAGTGTATGTCTTTGTTACTTGGTGTCAGTGGATGTCAAAATACTTGGTGTAAGTGTATGTCTTTGTTACTTGGTGTAATTGTCTGTCTTTGTTACTTGGTGTCAGTGTATGTCTGTGTTACTAGGTGTAAGTGTGTGTCTTTGTTACTGGGCATCAGTGTATGTCTTTGTGACTTGGTATTAGTGTATGTCTTTGTGACTTGGTGTCAGTGTATGTCTTTTTTACTGGGTGTAAGTGGATGTCAAAATACTTGGTGTAAGTGTATGTCTTTGTTACTTGGTGTAATTGTCTGTCTTTGTTACTTGGTGTCAGTGTATGTCTGTGTTACTAGGTGAAAGTGTGTGTCTTTGTTACTGGGCATCAGTGTATGTCTTTGTGACTTGGTATTAGTGTATGTCTTTGAGACTTGGTGTCAGTGTATGTCTTTATTACTGGGTGTCAGTGTGTGTCTTTGTTACTTGGTGTCAGTATATGTCTTTGTTACTGTGTATCAGTGTTTCTCTGTGTTACTGGGTGTCAGTGTGTGTTTGTTTGTGTTACTGGGTGTCAGTGTGTGTCTGTGACACTAGGTGTCAGTATGTAGTTTAGTTTAGAGATACAGCACTTAAACAGGCCCTTCGGCCCACCGAGTCTGTGCCGACCATCAACAACCCATTTATACTAATCCTACACTAATCCCGTATTCCTATCACATCCCCACCTATCCCTATATATTTCCCGACCACCTACCTATACTAGGGGCAATTTATGATGGCCAATTAACCTATCAACCTGCAAGTCTTTGGGATGTGGGAGGAAACCCACGCAGACACAGGGAGAACTTGCAAACTCCGCACAGGCAGGACCCAGAATCGAACCCGGATCCCTGGAACTGTGAGGCTGCGGTGCTAACCACTGCGCCAATGTGCCCAACCCCCAGTGTGTGCCTGTGTTACTGGGTATCAGTGTAAAGCTCTGTTACTTGGTGTCAGTGCATGTCTGTGTTACTTGGTGTAAGTGTGTGTCTGTGTTACTGGGTGTCAGTGTGTGTCTGTGTTACTTGGTGTAAGCCTGTGTCTTTGTTACTTGGTGTCCGTGTGTGTCTGTGTTACCTGTTATCAGTGTATGTCTTTGTTACTTGGTGTCAGTGGATGTCAAAATACTTGGTGTAAGTGGATGTCTTTGTTACTTGGTGTAATTGTCTGTCTTTCTTACTTGGTGTCAGTGTATGTCTGTGTTACTTGGTGTAAGTGTGTGTCTTTGTTACCTGGTGTAAGTGCATGTCTTTGTTACTTGGTGTCAGTGTATGTCTTTGTTACTTGGTGTCAGTGTGTGTCTGTGTTACTGGGCATCAGTGTATGTCTTTGTGACTTGGTATCAGTGCATGTCTTTGTGACTTGGTGTCAGTGTATGTCTTTTTTACTGGGTGTAAGTGTGTGTCTGCGTTACTGGGTATCAGTGTATGTCTTTGTTACTTGGTGTCAGTGGATGTCAAAATACATGGTGTAAGTGTATGTCTTTGTTACTTGGTGTCAGTGTATGTCTGTGTTACTAGGTTTAAGTGTGTGTCTTTGTTACTGGGCATCAGTGTATGTCTTTGTGACTTGGTATTAGTGTTTGTTTTTGTGACTTGGTGTCAGTGTATGTCTTTTTTACTGGGTGTCAGTGTGTGTCTGTGTTACTTGGTGTACGTGTATGTCTTTGTTACTGTGTATCAGTGTTTCTCTTTGTTACTGGGTGTCAGTGTGTGTTTGTTTGTGTTACTGTGTGTCAGTGTGTGTCTGTGACCCTAGGTGTCAGTATGTCGTTTAGTTTGGAGATACAGCACTTAAATAGGCCCTTCGGCCCACTGAGTCTGTGCCGACCATCAACCACCCATTTATACTAATCCTACACTAATCCCGTATTCCTATGACATCCCCACCTATCCCTATATATTTCCCTACCACGTACCTATACTAGGGGCAATTTATGATGGCCAATTAACCTATCAACCTGCAAGTCTTTGGCATGTGGGAGGAAACCGGAGCACCGGGAGGAAACCCACGCAGACACAGGGAGAACTTGCAAACTCCGCACAGGCAGGACCCAGAATCGAACCCGGTTCCCTGGAGCTGTGAGGCAGCGGTGCTAACCACTGCGCCAATGTGCCCACCCCCCAGTGTGTGCCTGTGTTACTGGGTATCAGTGTATGTCTCTGTTACTTGGTGTCAGTGGATGTCAAAATACTTGGTGTAAGTGTATGTCTTTGTTACTTGGTGTAATTGTCTGTCTTTGTTACTTGGTGTCAGTGTATGTCTGTGTTACTAGGTGTAAGTGTGTGTCTTTGTTACTGGGCATCAGTGTATGTCTTTGTGACTTGGTATTAGTGTATGTCTTTGTGACTTGGTGTCAGTGTATGTCTTTTTTACTGGGTGTAAGTGTGTGTCTGCGTTACTGGTTATCAGTGTATGTCTTTGTTACTTGGTGTCAGTGGATGTCAAAATACTTGGTGTAAGTGTATGTCTTTGTTACTTGGTGTAATTGTCTGTCTTTGTTACTTGGTGTCAGTGTATGTCTGTGTTACTAGGTGTAAGTGTGTGTCTTTGTGACTGGGCATCAGTGTATGTCTTTGTGACTTGGTATTAGTGTATGTCTTTGTGACTTGGTGTCAGTGTATGTCTTTTATACTGGGTGTCAGTGTGTGTCTGTGTATGTCTTTGTTACTGTGTATCAGTGTTTCTCTCTGATACTGGGTGTCAGTGGATGTCAAAATACTTCGTGTAAGTGTATGTCTTTGTTACTTGGTGTAATTGTCTGTCTTTGTTACTTGGTGTCAGTGTATGTCTGTGTTACTTGGTGTAAGTGTGTGTCTTTGTTACCTGGTGTAAGTGTATGTCTTTGTTACTTGATGTCAGTGTATGTCTTTGTTACTTGGTGTCAGTGTGTGTCTGATTTACTGGGCATCAGTGTATGTCTTTGTGACTTGTTATCAGTGCATGTATTTGTGACTTGGTGTCAGTGTATGTCTTTTTTACTGGGTGTAAGTGGATGTCAAAATACTTGGTGTAAGTGTATGTCTTTGTTACTTGGTGTAATTGTCTGTCTTTGTTACTTGGTGTCAGTGTATGTCTGTGTTACTAGGTGTAAGTGTGTGTCTTTGTTACTGGGCATCAGTGTATGTCTTTGTGACTTGGTATTAGTGTATGTCTTTGAGACTTGGTGTCAGTGTATGTCTTTATTACTGGGTGTCAGTGTGTGTCTTTGTTACTTGGTGTCAGTGTATGTCTTTGTTACTGTGTATCAGTGTTTCTCTGTATTACTGGGTGTCAGTGTGTGTTTGTTTGTGTTACTGGGTGTCAGTGTGTGTCTGTGACACTAGGTGTCAGTATGTAGTTTAGTTTAGAGAAACAGCACTTAAACAGGCCCTTCGGCCCACCGAGTCTGTGCCGACCATCAACAACCCATTTATACTAATCCTACACTAATCCCGTATTCCTATCACATCCCCACCTATCCCTATATATTTCCCTACCAGCTACCTATACTAGGGGCAATTTATGATGGCCAATTAACCTATCAACCTGCAAGTCTTTGGCATGTGGGAGGAAACCGGAGCACCGGGAGGAAACCCACGCAGACACAGGGAGAACTTGCAAACTCCGCACAGGCAGGACCCAGAATCGAACCCGGTTCCCTGGAGCTGTGAGGCTGCGGTGCTAACCACTGCGCCAATGTGCGCAACCCCATGTGTGTGCCTGTGTTACTGGGTATCAGTGTATGTCTCTGTTACTTGGTGTCAGTGCATGTCTGTGTTACTTGGTGTAAGTGTGTGTCTGTGTTACTGGGTGTCAGTGTGTGTCTGTGTTACTTGGTGTAAGCCTGTGTCTTTGTTACTTGGTGTCCGTGTGTGGCTGTGTTACCTGGTATCAGTGTATGTCTTTGTTACTTGGTGTCAGTGGATGTCAAAATACTTGGTGTAAGTGGATGTCTTTGTTACTTGGTGTAATTGTCTGTCTTTGTTACTTGGTGTCAGTGTATGTCTGTGTTACTTGGTGTAAGTGTGTGTCTTTGTTACCTGGTGTAAGTGCATGTCTTTGTTACTTGGTGTCAGTGTATGTCTTTGTTACTTGGTGTCAGTGTGTGTCTGTGTTACTGGGCATCAGTGTATGTCTTTGTGACTTGGTATCAGTGCATGTCTTTGTGACTTGGTGTCAGTGTATGTCTTTTTTACTGGGTGTTAGTGTGTGTCTGCGTTACTGGTTATCAGTGTATGTCTTTGTTACTTGGTGTCAGTGGATGTCAAAATACTTGGTGTAAGTGTATGTCTTTGTTACTTGGTGTAATTGTCTGTCTTTGTTACTTGGTGTCAGTGTATGTCTGTGTTACTAGGTGTAAGTGTGTGTCTTTGTGACTGGGCATCAGTGTATGTCTTTGTGACTTGGTATTAGTGTATGTCTTTGTGACTTGGTGTCAGTGTATGTCTTTTTTACTGGGTGTCAGTATGTGTCTGTGTTACTTGGTGTCAGTGTATGTCTTTGTTACTGTGTATCAGTGTTTCTCTCTGTTACTGGGTGTCAGTGTGTGTTTGTTTGTGTTACTGGGTGTCAGTGTGTGTCTGTGACACTAGGTGTCAGCATTTAGTTTTGTTTGGAGATACAGCACTTAAATAGGCCCTTCGGCCCACTGAGTCTATGCCGACCATCAACCACCCATTTATACTAATCCTACACTGATCCCGTATTCCTATCACATCCCCACCTATCCCTATATATTTCCCGACCACGTACCTATACTAGGGGCAATTTATGATGGCCAATTAACCTATCAACCTGCAAGTCTTTGGCATGTGGGAGGAAACCGGAGCACCGGGAGGAAACCCACGCAGACACAGGGAGAACTTGCAAACTCCGCACAGGCAGGACCCAGAATCGAACCCGGTTCGCTGGAGCTGTGAGGCTGCGGTGCTAATCACTGCGCCAATGTGCCCACCCCCCAGTGTGTGCCTGTGTTACTGGGTATCAGTGTATGTCTCTGTTACTTGGTGTCAGTGTATGTCTGTGTTACTTGGTGTAAGTGTGTGTCTGTGTTACTGGGTGTCAGTGTGTGTCTGTGTTACTTGGTGTAAGCCTGTGTCTTTGTTACTTGGTGTCCGTGTGTGTCTGTGTTACCTGGTATCAGTGTGTGTCTGTGTTACATGGTGTCAGTGTATGTCTTTTTTACTTGGTGTAAGTGTGTGTCTTTGTTACTTGGTGTAAGTGTATGTCTTTGTTACTTGATGCCAGTGTATGTCTTTGTGACTTGGTTTCAGTGTATGTCTTTTTTACTGGGTGTAAGTGTGTGTCTGCGTTACTGGGTATCAGTGTGTGTCTTTGTTACTTGGTATCAGTGTGTGTCTGTGTTACTTGGTGTAAGTGTATGTCTTTGTTGCTGGGTATCAGTGTATGTCTTTGTTACTTGGTGTCAGTGGATGTCAAAATACTTGGTGTAAGTGCATGTCTTTGTTACTTGGTGTAATTGTCTGTCTTTGTCACTTGGTGTCAGTGTATGTCTGTGTTAATTGGTGTAAGTGTGTGTCTTTGTTACTTGGTGTAAGTGTACGTCTTTGTTACTTGGTGTCAGTGTATGTCTTTGTTACTTGGTGTCAGTGTGTGTCTGTATTACTGGGCATCAATGTATGTCTTTGTGACTTGGTTTCAGTGTCTGTCTTTTTTACCGGGTGTAAGTGTGTGTCTGCGTTACTGGGTATCAGTGTGTGTCTTTGTTACTTGGTGTAAGTGTATGTCTTTGTTACTTGGTGTCATTGTATGACTTTGTTACTTGGTGTCAGTGTGTGTCTGTGTTACAGGGTAAAAGTGTGTGTCTGCGTTACTGGGTATCAGTGTATGTCTGTGTTACTTGGTGCAAGTGTGTGTCTGTGTTACTGGGTGTCAGTGTGTCTCTGTGTTACTTGGTGTAAGTGTATGTCTTTGTTACTTGGTGTCCGTGTGTGTCTTTGTTACTGGGTGTCAGTGTATGTCTTTGTTACTTGGTGTCAGTTAATGTCTGTGTTACTTGGTGTCAGTGTGTTTGTTTGTGTTACTGGGTGTCAGTGTGTGTCTGTGTTACTTGGTGTAAGTGTGTGTCTTTGTTACTTGGTGTCCGTGTGTGTCTGTGTTACTGGGTGTCAGAGTATGTTTTTGTTACTTGGTGTAAGTGTGTGTCTGTGTTACTGGGTATCAGTGTCTGTCTTTTTTACTTGGTGTAAGTGTGTGTCTGTGTTACTGGGTATCAGTCCTTGTCTTTGTTACTTGGTGTCGTTGTATGTCTGTGTTACTTGGTGTAAGTGTGTGTCTGTGTTACTGGGTATCATTGTATGTCTTTGTTACATGGTGTCACTGTATGTCAAAATACTTGGTGTAAGTGCATGTCTTTGTTACTTGGTGCAATTGTCTGTCTTTGTTACTTGGTGTCAGTGTATGTCTGTGTTACTTGGTGTAAGTGTATGTCTTTGTTACTTGTTGTCAGTGTATGTCTTTGTAACTTTGTGTCTGTGTGTGTCTGTGTTACTGTGTGTCAGTGTGTGTCTGTGTTACTGTGTGTCAGTGTGTGTCTTTGTTACTGGGTATCTGTGTATGACTTTGTTACTTGGTGTCAGTGTATGTCAAAATACTTGGTGTAAGTGCATGTCTTTGTTACTTTCTGCAATTGTCTGTCTTTGTTACTTGGTGTCAGTGTATGTCTGTGTTACTTGGTGTAAGTGGATGTCATGGTTACTTGGTGTCAGTGTATGTCTTTGTTACTTTGTGTCAGTGTGTGTCTGTGTTACTGTGTGTCAGTGTGTGTCTGTGTTACTGGGTATCAGTGTATGTCTTTGTTACTTGGTGTAAGTGTGTGTCTTTGTTACTTGGTGTAAGTGTACGTCTTTGTTACATGGTGTCAGTGTATGTCTTTGTTACTTGGTGTCAGTGTGTGTCTGTGTTACTGGGCATCAGTATCTGTCTTAGTGACTTGGTATCAGTGTATGTCTTTGTGAATTGGTTTCAGTGTAAGTCTTTTTTACTGGGTGTAAGTGTGTGTCTGCGTCACTGGGTATCAGCGTGTGACTTTGTTACATGGTGTGAGTGTATGTCTTTGTTACTTGGTGTCAGTGTATGTCTTTGTTACTTGGTGCCAGTGTGTGTCTGTGTTACTGGGTGTAAGTGTATGTCTGCGTTACTGGGTATCAGTGTATGTCTTTGTTACTTGGTGTCAGTGTATGTCAAAATTCTTGGTGTAGGTGTATGTCTTTGTTACTTGGTGTAATTGTCTGTCTTTGTTACTTGATGTCAGTGTATGTCTGTGTTACTTGGTGTCAGTGTATGTCTTTTTTACTGGATGTCATTGTGTGTCTGTGTTACTTGGTGTCAGTGTATGTCTTTTTTACTTGGTGTAAGTGTGTGTCTTTGTTACTTGGTGTAAGTGTATGTCTTTGTTACTTGATGTCAGTGTATGTCTTTGTGACTTGGTTTCAGTGTATGTCTTTTTTACTGGGTGTAAGTGTGTGTCTGCGTTACTGGGTATCAGTGTGTGTCTTTGTTACTTGGTGTAAGTGTATGTCTTTGTTACTTGGTGTCAGTGTATGTCTTTGTTACTTGGTGTCAGTGTGTGTCTGTGTTACAGGGTGTAAGTGTGTGTCTGCTTTACTGGGTATCAGTGTATGTCTGTGTTACTTGGTGCAAGTGTGTGTCTGTGTTACGGGGTGTCAGTGTGTGTCTGTGTTACTTGGTGCAAGTGTATGTCTTTGTTACTTTGTGACCGTGTGCGTCTTTGTTACTGGGTGTCATTGTATGTCTTTGTTACTTGGTGTCAGTTTATGTCTGTGTTACTTGGTGTCAGTGTATGTCTGTGTTACTTGGTGTAAGTGTGTGTCTTTGTTACCTGGTGTAAGTGTATGTCTTTGTTACTTGATGTCAGTGTATGTCTTTGTTACTTGGTGTCAGTGTGTGTCTGATTTACTGGGCATCAGTGTATGTCTTTGTGACTTGGTATCAGTGCATGTCTTTGTGACTTGGTGTCAGTGTATGTCTTTTTTACTGGGTGTAAGTGGATGTCAAAATACTTGGTGTAAGTGCATGTCTTTGTTACTTGGTGTAATTGTCTGTCTTTGTTACTTGGTGTCAGTGTATGTCTGTGTTACTAGGTGTAAGTGTGTGTCTTTGTTACTGGGCATCAGTGTATGTCTTTGTGACTTGGTATTAGTGTATGTCTTTGAGACTTGGTGTCAGTGTATGTCTTTTTTACTGGGTGTCAGTGTGTGTCTGTGTTACTTGGTGTCAGTGTATGTCTTTGTTACTGTGTATCAGTGTTTCTCTGTGTTACTGGGTGTCAGTGTGTGTTTGTGTTACTGGGTGTCAGTGTGTGTCTGTGACACTAGGTGTCAGTATGTAGTTTAGTTTAGAGATACAGCACTTAAACAGGCCCTTCGGCCCACCGAGTCTGTGCCGACCATCATCATCCCATTTATACTAATCCTACACTAATCCCGTATTACTATCACATCCCCACCTATCCCTATATATTTCCCTACCACCTACCTATACTAGGGGCAATTTATGATGGCCAATTAACCTATCAACCTGCAAGTCTTTGGCATGTGGGAGGAAACCGGAGCACCGGGAGGAAACCCACGCAGACACAGGGAGAACTTGCAAACTCCGCACAGGCAGGACCCAGAATCGAACCCGGTTCCCTGGAGCTGTGAGGCTGCGGTGCTAACCACTGCGCCAATGTGCCCAACCCCCAGTGTGTGCCTGTGTTACTGGGTATCAGTGTAAAGCTCTGTTACTTGGTGTCAGTGCATGTCAGTGTTACTTGGTGTAAGTGAGTGTCTGTGTTATTGGGTGTCAGTGTGTGTCTGTGTTACTTGGTGTAAGCCTGTGTCTTTGTTACTTGGTGTCCGTGTGTGTCTGTGTTACCTGGTATCAGTGTATGTCTTTGTTACTTGGTGTCAGTGGATGTCATAATACTTGGTGTAAGTGGATGTCTTTGTTACTTGGTGTAATTGTCTGTCTTTGTTACTTGGTGTCAGTGTATGTCTGTGTTACTTGGTGTAAGTGTGTGTCTTTGTTACTTGGTGTAAGTGCATGTCTTTGTTACTTGGTGTCAGTGTATGTCTTTGTTACTTGGTGTCAGTGTGTGTCTGTGTTACTGGGCATCAGTGTATGTCTTTGTGACTTGGTATCAGTGCATGTCTTTATGACTTGGTGTCAGTGTATGTCTTTTTTACTGGGTGTAAGTGTGTGTCTTTGTGACTGGGCATCAGTGTATGTCTTTGTGACTTGGTATTAGTGTATGTCTTTGTGACTTGGTGTCAGTGTATGTCTTTTTTACTGGGTGTCAGTATGTGTCTGTGTTACTTGGTGTCATTGTATGTCTTTGTTACTGTGTATCAGTGTTTCTCTCTGTTACTGGGTGTCAGTGTGTGTTTGTTTGTGTTACTGGGTGTCAGTGTGTGTCTGTGACACTAGGTGTCAGCATTTAGTTTTGTTTGGAGATACATCACTTAAATAGGCCCTTCGGCTCACTGAGTCTGTGCCGACCATCAACCACCCATTTATACTAATCCTACACTGATCCCGTATTCCTATCACATCCCCACCTATCCCTATATATTTCCCTACCAAGCACCTATACTAGGGGCAATTTATGATGGCCAATTAACCTATCAACCTGCAAGTCTTTGGCATGTGGGAGGAAACCGGAGCACGGGGAGGAAACCCACGCAGACACAGGGAGAACTTGCAAACTCCGCACAGGCAGGACCCAGAATCGAACCCGGTTCCCTGGAGCTGTGAGGCTGCTGTGCTAATCACTGCGCCAATGTCCCCGCCCCCCAGTGTGTGCCTGTGTTACTGGGTATCAGTGTATGTCTCTGTTACTTGGTGTCAGTGTATGTCTGTGTTACTTGGTGTAAGTGTATGTCTTTGTTACTTGGTGTAATTGTCTGTCTTTCTTACTTGGTGTCAGTGTATGTCTGTGTTACGAGGTGTAAGTGTGTGTCTTTGTTACTGGGCATCAGTGTATGTCTTTGTGACTTGGTATTAGTGTATGTCTTTGTAACTTGGTATCAGTGCATGTCTTTGTGACTTGGTGTCAGTGTATGTCTTTTTTACTGGGTGTAAGTGTGTGTCTGCGTTACTGGGTATCAGTGTATGTCTTTGTTACTTGGTGTCAGTGGATGTCAAAATACTTGGTGTAAGTGTATGTCTTTGTTACTTGGTGTAATTGTCTGTCTTTGTTACTTGGTGTCAGTGTATGTCTGTGTTACTAGGTGTAAGTGTGTGTCTTTGTTACTGGGCATCAGTGTATGTCTTTGTGACTTGGTATTAGTGTATGTCTTTGTGACTTGGTGTCAGTGTATGTCTTTATTACTGGGTGTCAGTGTGTGTCTGTGTTACTTGGTGTCAGTGTATGTCTTTGTTACTGTGTATCAGTGTTTCTCTCTGTTACTGGGTGTCAGTGTGTGTTTGTTTGTGTTACTGGGTGTCAGTGTGTGTCTGTGACACTAGGTGTCAGTATTTAGTTTAGTTTGGAGATACAGCACTTAAATAGGCCCTTCGGCCCACTGAGTCTGTGCCGACCATCAACCACCCATTTATACTAATCCTGCACTGATCCCGTATTCCTATCACATCCCCACCTATCCCTATATATTTCCCTACCACGTACCTATACTAGGGGCAATTTATGATGGCCAATTAACCTATCAACCTGCAAGTCTTTGACATGTGGGAGGAAACCGGAGCACCGGGAGGAAACCCACGCAGACACAGGGAGAACTTGCAAACTCCGCACAGGCAGGACCCAGAATCGAACCCGGTTCCCTGGAGCAGTGAGGCTGCGGTGCTAATCACTGCGCCAATGTGCCCACCCCCCAGTGTGTGCCCGTGTTACTGGGTATCAGTGTATGTCTCTGTTACTTGGTGTCAGTGTATGTCTGTGTTACTTGGTGTAAGTGTGTGTCTGTGTTACTGGGTGTCAGTGTGTGTCTGTGTTACTTGGTGTAAGCCTGTGTCTTTGTTACTTGGTGTCCGTGTGTGTCTGTGTTACCTGGTATCAGTGTGTGTCTGTGTTACATGGTGTCAGTGTATGTCTTTTTTACTTGGTGTAAGTGTGTGTCTTTGTTACTTGGTGTAAGTGTATGTCTTTGTTACTTGATGCCAGTGTATGTCTTTGTGACTTGGTTTCAGTGTATGTCTTTTTTACTGGGTGTAAGTGTGTGTCTGCGTTACTGGGTATCAGTGTGTGTCTTTGTTACTTGGTATCAGTGTGTGTCTGTGTTACTTGGTGTAAGTGTATGTCTTTGTTGCTGGGTATCAGTGTATGTCTTTGTTACTTGGTGTCAGTGGATGTCAAAATACTTGGTGTAAGTGCATGTCTTTGTTACTTGGTGTAATTGTCTGTCTTTGTCACTTGGTGTCAGTGTATGTCTGTGTTAATTGGTGTAAGTGTGTGTCTTTGTTACTTGGTGTAAGTGTACGTCTTTGTTACTTGGTGTCAGTGTATGTCTTTGTTACTTGGTGTCAGTGTGTGTCTGTATTACTGGGCATCAATGTATGTCTTTGTGACTTGGTTTCAGTGTCTGTCTTTTTTACCGGGTGTAAGTGTGTGTCTGCGTTACTGGGTATCAGTGTGTGTCTTTGTTACTTGGTGTAAGTGTATGTCTTTGTTACTTGGTGTCATTGTATGACTTTGTTACTTGGTGTCAGTGTGTGTCTGTGTTACAGGGTAAAAGTGTGTGTCTGCGTTACTGGGTATCAGTGTATGTCTGTGTTACTTGGTGCAAGTGTGTGTCTGTGTTACTGGGTGTCAGTGTGTCTCTGTGTTACTTGGTGTAAGTGTATGTCTTTGTTACTTGGTGTCCGTGTGTGTCTTTGTTACTGGGTGTCAGTGTATGTCTTTGTTACTTGGTGTCAGTTAATGTCTGTGTTACTTGGTGTCAGTGTGTTTGTTTGTGTTACTGGGTGTCAGTGTGTGTCTGTGTTACTTGGTGTAAGTGTGTGTCTTTGTTACTTGGTGTCCGTGTGTGTCTGTGTTACTGGGTGTCAGAGTATGTCTTTGTTACTTGGTGTAAGTGTGTGTCTGTGTTACTGGGTATCAGTGTCGGTCTTTTTTACTTGGTGTAAGTGTGTGTCTGTGTTACTGGGTATCAGTCCTTGTCTTTGTTACTTGGTGTCATTGTATGTCTGTGTTACTTGGTGTAAGTGTGTGTCTGTGTTACTGGTTATCATTGTATGTCTTTGTTACATGGTGTCACTGTATGTCAAAATACTTGGTGTAAGTGCATGTCTTTGTTACTTGGTGCAATTGTCTGTCTTTGTTACTTGGTGTCAGTGTATGTCAGTGTTACTTGGTGTAAGTGTATGTCTTTGTTACTTGTTGTCAGTGTATGTCTTTGTTACTTTGTGTCTGTGTGTGTCTGTGTTACTGTGTGTCAGTGTGTGTCTGTGTTACTGTGTGTCAGTGTGTGTCTTTGTTACTGGGTATCAGTGTATGACTTTGTTACTTGGTGTCAGTGTATGTCAAAATACTTGGTGCAAGTGCATGTCTTTGTTACTTGGTGCAATTGTCTGTCTTTGTTACTTGGTGTCAGTGTATGTCTGTGTTACTTGGTGTAAGTGGATGTCATGGTTACTTGGTGTCAGTGTATGTCTTTGTTACTTTGTGTCAGTGTGTGTCTGTGTTACTGTGTGTCAGTGTGTGTCTGTGTTACTGGGTATCAGTGTATGTCTTTGTTACTTGGTGTAAGTGTGTGTCTTTGTTACTTGGTGTAAGTGTACGTCTTTGTTACATGGTGTCAGTGTATGTCTTTGTTACTTGGTGTCAGTGTGTGTCTGTGTTACTGGGCATCAGTATCTGTCTTAGTGACTTGGTATCAGTGTATGTCTTTGTGAATTGGTTTCAGTGTAAGTCTTTTTTACTGGGTGTAAGTGTGTGTCTGCGTCACTGGGTATCAGCGTGTGACTTTGTTACATGGTGTGAGTGTATGTCTTTGTTACTTGGTGTCAGTGTATGTCTTTGTTACTTGGTGCCAGTGTGTGTCTGTGTTACTGGGTGTAAGTGTATGTCTGCGTTACTGGGTATCAGTGTATGTCTTTGTTACTTGGTGTCAGTGTATGTCAAAATTCTTGGTGTAGGTGTATGTCTTTGTTACTTGGTGTAATTGTCTGTCTTTGTTACTTGATGTCAGGGTATGTCTGTGTTACTTGGTGTCAGTGTATGTCTTTTTTACTGGATGTCATTGTGTGTCTGTGTTACTTGGTGTCAGTGTATGTCTTTTTTACTTGGTGTAAGTGTGTGTCTTTGTTACTTGGTGTAAGTGTATGTCTTTGTTACTTGATGTCAGTGTATGTCTTTGTGACTTGGTTTCAGTGTATGTCTTTTTTACTGGGTGTAAGTGTGTGTCTGCGTTACTGGGTATCAGTGTGTGTCTTTGTTACTTGGTGTAAGTGTATGTCTTTGTTACTTGGAGTCAGTGTGTGTCTGTGTTACAGGGTGTAAGTGTGTGTCTGTGTTACTTGGTGCAAGTGTATGTCTTTGTTACTTGGTGACCGTGTGCGTCTTTGTTACTGGGTGTCATTGTATGTCTTTGTTACTTGGTGTCAGTTTATGTCTGTGTTACTTGGTGTCAGTGTATGTCTGTGTTACTTGGTGTAAGTGTGTGTCTTTGTTACCTGGTGTAAGTGTATGTCTTTGTTACTTGATGTCAGTGTATGTCTTTGTTACTTGGTGTCAGTGTGTGTCTGATTTACTGGGCATCAGTGTATGTCTTTGTGACTTGGTATCAGTGCATGTCTTTGTGACTTGGTGTCAGTGTATGTCTTTTTTACTGGGTGTAAGTGGATGTCAAAATACTTGGTGTAAGTGCATGTCTTTGTTACTTGGTGTAATTGTCTGTCTTTGTTACTTGGTGTCAGTGTATGTCTGTGTTACTAGGTGTAAGTGTGTGTCTTTGTTACTGGGCATCAGTGTATGTCTTTGTGACTTGGTATTAGTGTATGTCTTTGAGACTTGGTGTCAGTGTATGTCTTTTTTACTGGGTGTCAGTGTGTGTCTGTGTTACTTGGTGTCAGTGTATGTCTTTGTTACTGTGTATCAGTGTTTCTCTGTGTTACTGGGTGTCAGTGTGTGTCTGTGACACTAGGTGTCAGTATGTAGTTTAGTTTAGAGATACAGCACTTAAACAGGCCCTTCGGCCCACCGAGTCTGTGCCGACCATCATCATCCCATTTATACTAATCCTACACTAATCCCGTATTACTATCACATCCCCACCTATCCCTATATATTTCCCTACCACCTACCTATACTAGGGGCAATTTATGATGGCCAATTAACCTTTCAACCTGCAAGTCTTTGGCATGTGGGAGGAAACCGGAGCACCGGGAGGAAACCCACGCAGACACAGGGAGAACTTGCAAACTCCGCACAGGCAGGACCCAGAATCGAACCCGGTTCCCTGGAGCTGTGAGGCTGCGGTGCTAACCACTGCGCCAATGTGCCCAACCCCCAGTGTGTGCCTGTGTTACTGGGTATCAGTGTAAAGCTCTGTTACTTGGTGTCAGTGCATGTCAGTGTTACTTGGTGTAAGTGTGTGTCTGTGTTACTGGGTGTCAGTGTGTGTCTGTGTTACTTGGTGTAAGCCTGTGTCTTTGTTACTTGGTGTCCGTGTGTGTCTGTGTTACCTGGTATCAGTGTATGTCTTTGTTACTTGGTGTCAGTGGATGTCATAATACTTGGTGTAAGTGGATGTCTTTGTTACTTGGTGTAATTGTCTGTCTTTGTTACTTGGTGTCAGTGTATGTCTGTGTTACTTGGTGTAAGTGTGTGTCTTTGTTATTTGGTGTAAGTGCATGTCTTTGTTACTTGGTGTCAGTGTATGTCTTTGTTACTTGGTGTCAGTGTGTGTCTGTGTTACTGGGCATCAGTGTATGTCTTTGTGACTTGGTATCAGTGCATGTCTTTATGACTTGGTGTCAGTGTATGTCTTTTTTACTGGGTGTAAGTGTGTGTCTGCGTTACTGGGTATCAGTGTATGTCTTTGTTACTTGGTGTCAGTGGATGTCAAAATACTTGGTGTAAGTGTATGTCTTTGTTACTTGGTGTAATTGTCTGTCTTTGTTACTTGGTGTCAGTGTATGTCTGTGTTACTAGGTGTAAGTGTGTGTCTTTGTGACTGGGCATCAGTGTATGTCTTTGTGACTTGGTATTAGTGTATGTCTTTGTGACTTGGTGTCAGTGTATGTCTTTTTTACTGGGTGTCAGTATGTGTCTGTGTTACTTGGTGTCAGTGTATGTCTTTGTTACTGTGTATCAGTGTTTCTCTCTGTTACTGGGTGTCAGTGTGTGTTTGTTTGTGTTACTGGGTGTCAGTGTGTGTCTGTGACACTAGGTGTCAGCATTTAGTTTTGTTTGGAGATACAGCACTTAAATAGGCCCTTCGGCTCACTGAGTCTGTGCCGACCATCAACCACCCATTTATACTAATCCTACACTGATCCCGTATTCCTATCACATCCCCACCTATCCCTATATATTTCCCTACCAAGCACCTATACTAGGGGCAATTTATGATGGCCAATTAACCTATCAACCTGCAAGTCTTTGGCATGTGGGAGGAAACCGGAGCACGGGGAGGAAACCCACGCAGACACAGGGAGAACTTGCAAACTCCGCACAGGCAGGACCCAGAATCGAACCCGATTCCCTGGAGCTGTGAGGCTGCTGTGCTAATCACTGCGCCAATGTCCCCGCCCCCCAGAGTGTGCCTGTGTTACTGGGTATCAGTGTATGTCTCTGTTACTTGGTGTCAGTGTATGTCTGTGTTACTTGGTGTAAGTGTGTGTCTTTGTTACCTGGTGTAAGTGTATGTCTTTGTTACTTGGTGTCAGTGTGTGTCTGTGTTACTGGGCATCAGTGTATGTCTTTGTGACTTGGTATCAGTGCATGTCTTTGTGACTTGGTGTCAGTGTATGTCTTTTTTACTGGGTGTAAGTGTGTGTCTGCGTTACTGGGTATCAGTGTATGTCTTTGTTACTTGGTGTCAGTGTATGTCTTTGTTACTTGGTGTCAGTGGATGTCAAAATACTTGGTGTAAGTGTATGTCTTTGTTACTTGGTGTAATTGTCTGTCTTTGTTACTTGGTGTCAGTGTATGTCTGTGTTACTAGGTGTAATTGTGTGTCTTTGTTACTGGGAATCAGTGTATGTCTTTGTGACTTGGTATTAGTGTATGTCTTTGTGACTTGGTGTCAGTGTATGTCATTTTTACTGGGTGTCAGTGTGTGCCTGTGTTACTTGGTGTCAGTGTATGTCTTTGTTACTGTGTATCAGTGTTTCTCTGTGTTACTGGGTGTCAGTGTGTGTTTGTTTGTGTTAGTGGGTGTCAGTGTGTGTCTGTGACACTAGGTGTCAGTATGTAGTTTAGTTTAGAGAGACAGCACTTAAACAGGCCCTTCGGCCCACCGAGTCTGTGCCGACCATCAACAAACCATTTATACTAATCCTACAATAATCCCGTATTCCTATCACATCCCCACCTATCCCTATATATATGTCCCTACCACCTACCTATACTAGGGGCAATTTATGATGGCCAATTAACCTATCAACCTGCAAGTCTTTGGCATGTGGGAGGAAACCGGAGCACCGGGAGGAAACCCACGCAGACACAGGGAGAACTTGCAAACTCCGCACAGGCAGGACCCAGAATCGAACCCGGTTCCCTGGAGCTGTGAGGCTGCGGTGCTAACCACTGCGCCAATGTGCCCACCCCCCAGTGTGTGCCTGTGTTACTGGGTATCAGTGTATGTCTCTGTTACTTGGTGTCAGTGGATGTCAAAATACTTGGTGTAAGTGTATGTCTTTGTTACTTGGTGTAATTGTCTGTCTTTGTTACTTGGTGTCAGTGTATGTCTGTGTTACGAGGTGTAAGTGTGTGTCTTTGTTACTGGGCATCAGTGTATGTCTTTGTGACTTGGTATTAGTGTATGTCTTTGTAACTTGGTATCAGTGCATGTCTTTGTGACTTGGTGTCAGTGTATGTCTTTTTGACTGGGTGTAAGTGTGTGTCTGCGTTACTGGGTATCAGTGTATGTCTTTGTTACTTGGTGTCAGTGGATGTCAAAATACTTGGTGTAAGTGTATGTCTTTGTTACTTGGTGTAATTGTCTGTCTTTGTTACTTGGTGTCAGTGTATGTCTGTGTTACTAGGTGTAAGTGTGTGTCTTTGTTACTGGGCATCAGTGTATGTCTTTGTGACTTGGTATTAGTGTATGTCTTTGTGACTTGGTGTCAGTGTATGTCTTTATTACTGGGTGTCAGTGTGTGTCTGTGTTACTTGGTGTCAGTGTATGTCTTTGTTACTGTGTATCAGTGTTTCTCTCTGTTACTGGGTGTCAGTGTGTGTTTGTTTGTGTTACTGGGTGTCAGTGTGTGTCTGTGACACTAGGTGTCAGTATTTAGTTTAGTTTGGAGATACAGCACTTAAATAGGCCCTTCGGCCCACTGAGTCTGTGCCGACCATCAACCACCCATTTACACTCATCCTGCACTGATCCCGTATTCCTATCACATCCCCACCTATCCCTATATAATTCCCTACCACGTACCTATACTAGGGGCAATTTATGATGGCCAATTAACCTATCAACCTGCAAGTCTTTGACATGTGGGAGGAAACCGGAGCACCGGGAGGAAACCCACGCAGACACAGGGAGAACTTGCAAACTCCGCACAGGCAGGACCCAGAATCGAACCCGGTTCCCGGGAGCTGTGAGGCTGCGGTGCTAACCACTGCGCCAATGTGCCCACCCCCCAGTGTGTGCCTGTGTTACTGGGTATCAGTGTATGTCTCTGTTACTTGGTGTCAGTGTATGTCTGTGTTACTTGGGGTAAGTGAGTGTCTGTGTTACTTGGTGTCAGTGTGTGTCTGTGATACTTGGTGTAAGTCTGTGTCTTTGTTACTTGGTGTCCGTGTGTGTCTGTGTTACCTGGTATCAGTGTATGTCTCTGTTACTTGGTGTCAGTGGATGTCAAAATACTTGGTGTAAGTGTATGTCTTTGTTACTTGGTGTAATTGTCTGTCTTTGTTACTTGGTGTCAGTGTATGTCTGTGTTACGAGCTGTAAGTGTGTGTCTTTGTTACTGGGCATCAGTGTATGTCTTTGTGACTTGGTATTAGTGTATGTCTTTGTAACTTGGTATCAGTGCATGTCTTTGTGACTTGGTGTCAGTGTATGTCTTTTTAACTGGGTGTAAGTGTGTGTCTGCGTTACTGGGTATCAGTGTATGTCTTTGTTACTTGGTGTCAGTGGATGTCAAAATACTTGGTGTAAGTGTATGTCTTTGTTACTTGGTGTAATTGTCTGTCTTTGTTACTTGGTGTCAGTGCATGTCTGTGTTACTAGGTGTAAGTGTGTGTCTTTGTTACTGGGCATCAGTGTATGTCTTTGTGACTTGGTATTAGTGTATGTCTTTGTGACTTGGTGTCAGTGTATGTCTTTATTACTGGGTGTCAGTGTGTGTCTGTGTTACTTGGTGTCAGTGTATGTCTTTGTTACTGTGTATCAGTGTTTCTCTCTGTTACTGGGTGTCAGTGTGTGTTTGTTTGTGTTACTGGGTGTCAGTGTGTGTCTGTGACACTAGGTGTCAGTATTTAGTTTAGTTTGGAGATACAGCACTTAAATAGGTCCTTCGGCCCACTGAGTCTGTGCCGACCATCAACCACCCATTTATACTAATCCTACACTGATCCCGTATTCCTATCACATCCCCACCTATCCCTATATATTTCCCTACCAAGCACCTATACTAGGGGCAATTTATGATGGCCAATTAACCTATCAACCTGCAAGTCTTTGGCATGTGGGAGGAAACCGGAGCACGGGGAGGAAACCCACGCAGACACAGGGAGAACTTGCAAACTCCGCACAGGCAGGACTCAGAATCGAACCCGGTTCCCTGGAGCTGTGAGGCTGCTGTGCTAATCACTGCGCCAATGTCCCCGCCCCCCAGTGTGTGCCTGTGTTACTGGGTATCAGTGTATGTCTCTGTTACTTGGTGTCAGTGTATGTCTGTGTTACTTGGTGTAAGTATGTGTCTTTGTTACCTGGTGTAAGTGTATGTCTTTGTTACTTGGTGTCAGTGTGTGTCTGTGTTACTGGGCATCAGTGTATGTCTTTGTGACTTGGTATCAGTGCATGTCTTTGTGACTTGGTGTCAGTGTATGTCTTTTTTACTGGGTGTCAGTGGATGTCAAAATACTTGGTGTAAGTGTATGTCTTTGTTACTTGGTGTAATTGTCTGTCTTTGTTACTTGGTGTCAGTGTATGTCTTTGTTACTTGGTGTCAGTGGATGTCAAAATACTTGGTGTAAGTGTATGTCTTTGTTACTTGGTGTAATTGTCTGTCTTTGTTACTTGGTGTCAGTGTATGTCTGTGTTACTAGGTGTAAGTGTGTGTCTTTGTTACTGGGAATCAGTGTATGTCTTTGTGACTTGGTATTAGTGTATGTCTTTGTGACTTGGTGTCAGTGTATGTCATTTTTACTGGGTGTCAGTGTGTGTCTGTGTTACTTGGTGTCAGTGTATGTCTTTGTTACTGTGTATCAGTGTTTCTCTGTGTTACTGGGTGTCAGTGTATGTCTTTGTTACTGTGTATCAGTGTTTCTCTGTGTTACTGGGTGTCAGTGTGTGTTTGTTTGTGTTACTGGGTGTCAGTGTTTGTCTGTGACACTAGGTGTCAGTATTTAGTTTTGTTTGGAGATACAGCACTTAAATAGGCCCTTCGGCCCACTGAGTCTGTGCTGACCATCAACCACCCATTTATACTAATCCTGCACTGATCCCGTATTCCTATCACATCCCCACCTATCCCTATATATTTCCCTACCACGTACCTATACTAGTGGCAATTTATGATGGCCAATTAACCTATCAACCTGCAAGTCTTTGGCATGTGGGAGGAAACCGGAGCACCGGGAGGAAACCCACGCAGACACAGGGAGAACTTGCAAACTCCGCACAGGCAGGACCCAGAATCGAACCCGGTTCCCTGGAGCTGTGAGGCTGCGGTGCTAATCACTGCGCCAATGTGCCCACCCCCCAGTGTGTGCCTGTGTTACTGGGTATCAGTGTATGTCTCTGTTACTTGGTGTCAGTGTATGTCTGTGTAACTTGGTGTAAGTGTGTGTCTTTGTTACCTGGTGTAAGTGTATGTCTTTGTTACTTGGTGTCAGTGTATGTCTTTGTTACTTGGTGTCAGTGTGCGTCTGTGTTACTGGGCATCAGTGTATGTCTTTGTGACTTGGTATCAGTGCATGTCTTTGTGACTTGGTGTCAGTGTATGTCTTTTTTACTGGGTGTAAGTGTGTGTCTGCGTTACTGGGTATCAGTGTATGTCTTTGTTACTTGGTGTCAGTGGATGTCAAAATACTTGGTGTAAGTGTATGTCTTTGTTACTTGGGGTAAGTGTGTGTCTGTGTTACTGGGTGTCAGTGTGTGTCTGTGATACTTGGTGTAAATCTGTGTCTTTGTTACTTGGTGTCCGTGTGTGTCTGTGTTACCTGGTATCAGTGTATGTCTTTGTTACTTGGTGTCAGTGGATGTCAAAATACTTGGTGTAAGTGGATGTCTTTGTTACTTGGTGTAATTGTCTGTCTTTGTTACTTGGTGTCAGTGTATGTCTGTGTTACTTGGTGTATGAGTATGGCTTTGTTACCTGGTGTAAGTGTAAGTCTTTGTTACTTGGTGTCAGTGTATGTCTTTGTTACTTGGTGTCAGTGTCTGTCTGATTTACTGGGCATCAGTGTATGTCTTTGTGAATTGGTATCAGTGCATGTCTTTGTGACTTGGTGTAATTGTCTGTCTTTGTTACTGGGCATCAGTGTATGTCTGTGTTACTTGGTGTCAGTGTATGTCTTTGTGACTGTGTATCAGTGTTTCTCTTTGTTACTGGGTGTCAGTGTGTGTTTGCTTGTGTTACTGGGTGTCACTGTGTGTCTTTGACACTAGGTATCAGTATGTCGTTTAGTTTGGAGATACAGCACTTAAATAGGCCCTTCGGCCCACTGAGTCTGTGCCGACCATCAACAACCCATTTATACTAATCCTACACTAATCCCGTATTCCTATCACATCCCCACCTATCCCTATATATTTCCCTACCACGTACCTATACTAGGGGCAATTTATGATGGCCAATTAACCTATCAACCTGCAAGTCTTTGGCATGTGGGAGGAAACCGGAGCACCGGGAGGAAACCCACGCAGACACAGGGAGAACTTGCAAACTCCGCACAGGCAGGACCCAGAATCGAACCCGGTTCCCTGGAGCTGTGAGGCTGCGGTGCTTACCACTGCGCCAACGTGCCCACCCCACAGTGTGTGCCTGTGTTACTGGGTATCAGTGTATGTCTCTGTTACTTGGTGTCAGTGGATGTCAAAATACTTGGTGTAAGTGTATGTCTTTGTTACTTGGTGTAATTGTCTGTCTTTGTTACTTGGTGTCAGTGTATGTCTGTGTTACTAGGTGTAAGTGTGTGTCTTTGTTACTGGGCATCAGTGTATGTCTTTGTGACTTGGTATTAGTGTATGTCTTTGTGACTTGGTGTCAGTGTATGTCTGTTTTACTGGGTGTCAGTGTGTGTCTGTGTTACTTGGTGTCAGTGTATGGCTTTGTTACTGTGTATCAGTGTTTCTCTCTGTTACTGGGTGTCAGTGTGTGTTTGTTTGTGTTACTGTGTGTCAGTGTGTGTCTGTGACACTAGGTGTCAGTATTTAGTTTTGTTTGGAGATACAGCACTTAAATCGGCCCTTCGGCCCACTGAGTCTGTGCCGACCATCAACCACCCATTTATACTAATCCTGCACTGATCCCGTATTCCTATCACATCCCCACCTATACCTATATATTTCCCTACCACGTACCTATACTAGGGTCAATTTATGATGGCCAAGTAACCTATCAACCTGCAAGTCTTTGGCATGTGGGAGAAAACCGGAGCACCGGGAGGAAACCCACGCAGACACAGGGAGAACTTGCAAACTCCGCACAGGCAGGACCCAGAATCCAACCCGGTTCCTTGGAGCAGTGAGGCTGCGGTGCTAATCACTGCGCCAATGTGCCCACCCCCCAGTGTGCGCCTGTGTTACTGGGTATCAGTGTATGTCTCTGTTACTTGGTGTCAGTGTATGTCTGTGTTACTTGGTGTAAGTGTGTGTCTTTGTTACCTGGTGTAAGTGTATGTCTTTGTTACTTGGTGTCAGTGTGTGTCTGTGTTACTGGGCATCAGTGTATGTCTTTGTGACTTGGTATCAGTGCATGTCTTTGTGACTTGGTGTCAGTTTATGTCTTTTTTACTGGGTGTAAGTGTGTGTCTGCGTTACTGGGTATCAGTGTATGTCTTTGTTACTTGGTGTCAGTGGATGTCAAAATACTTGGTGTAAGTGTATGTCTTTGTTACTTGGTGTAATTGTCTGTCTTTGTTACTTGGTGTCAGTGTATGTCTGTGTTACTAGGTGCAAGTGTGTGTCTTTGTTACTGGGCATCAGTGTATGTCTTTGTGACTTGGTATTAGTGTATGTCTTTGTGACTTGGTGTCAGTGTATGTCTTTTTTACTGGGTGTCAGTGTTTCTCTCTGATACTGGGTGTCACTGTGAGTTTGTTTGTGTTACTGGGTGTCAGTGTGTGTCTGTGACACTAGGTGTCAGTATTTAGATTAGTTTGGAGATACAGCACTGAAATAGGCCCTTCGGCCCACTGAGTCTGTGCCGACCATCAACCACCCATTTGTACTAATCCAGCACTGATCCCGTATTCCTATCACATCCCCACCTATCCCTATATATTTCCCTACCACGTACCTATACTAGGGGCAATTTATGATGGCCAATTAACCTATCAACCTGCAAGTCTTTGACATGTGGGAGGAAACCGGAGCACCGGGAGGAAACCCACGCAGACACAGGGAGAACTTGCAAACTCCGCACAGGCAGGACCCAGAATCGAACCCGGTTCCCGGGAGCTGTGAGCTGCGGTGCTAACCACTGCGCCAATGTGCCCACCCCCCAGTGTGTGCCTGTGTTACTGGGTATCAGTGTATGTCTCTGTTACTTGGTGTCAGTGTATGTCTGTGTTACTGGGTGTCAGTGTGTGTCTGTGTTACTTGGTGTAAGTCTGTGTCTTTGTTACTTGGTGTCCGTGTGTGTCTGTGTTACCTGGTATCAGTGTATGTCTTTGTTACTTTGTGTCATTGGATGTCAAAATACTTGGTGTAAGTGGATGTCTTTGTTACTTGGTGTAATTGTCTGTCTTTGTTACTTGGTGTCAGTGTATGTCTGTCTTACTTGGTGTAAGTGTGTGTCTTTGTTACTTGGTGTAAGTGTGTGTCTGATTTACTGGGCATCAGTGTATGTCTTTGTGACTTAGTATCAGTGCATTTCTTTGTGACTTGGTGTCAGTGTTTGTCTTTTTTACTGGGTGTCAGTGGATGTCAAAATACTTGGTGTAAGTGTATGTCTTTGTTACTTGGTGTAATTGTCTGTCTTTGTTACTTGGTGTCAGTGTATGTCTGTGTTACTAGGTGTAAGTGTGTGTCTTTGTTACTGGGCATCAGTGTATGTCTTTGTGACTTGGTATTAGTGTATGTCTTTGTGACTTGGTGTCAGTGTATGTCTTTGTTACTGTGTATCAGTGTTTCTCTCTGTTACTGGGTGTCAGTGTGTGTTTGTTTGTGTTACTGGGTGTCAGTGTGTGTCTGTGACACTAGGTGTCAGTATTTAGTTTAGTTTGGAGATACAGCACTTAAATAGGCCCTTCGGCCCACTGAGTCTGTGCCGACCATTAGCCACCCATTTGTACTAATCCTACGCTGATCCCGTATTCCTATCACATCCCCACCTATCCCTATATATTTTCCTACCACGTACCTAGACTAGGGGCAATTTATGATGGCCAATTAACCTATCAACCTGCAAGTCTTTGACATGTGGGAGGAAACCGGAGCACCGGGAGGAAACCCACGCAGACACAGGGAGAACTTGCAAACTCCGCACAGGCAGGACCCAGAATCGAACCCGGTTCCCTGGAGCTGTGAGGCTGCTGTGCTAATCACTGCGCCAATGTGCCCGCCCCCCAGTGTGTGCCTGTGTTACTGGGTATCAGTGTATGTCTCTGTTACTTGGTGTCAGTGTATGTCTGTGTTACTTGGTGTAATTGTCTGTCTTTGTTACTTGGTGTCAGTGTCTGTCTGTGTTACTCGGTGTAAGTGTGTGTCTTTGTTACTGGGCATCAGTGTATGTCTTTGTGACTTGGTATTAGTGTATGTCTTTGTGACTTGGTGTCAGTGTATGTCTGTTTTACTGGGTGTCAGTGTGTCTCTGTGTTACTTGGTGTCAGTGTATGTCTTTGTTACTGTGTATCAGTGTTTCTCTCTGTTACTGGGTGTCAGTGTGTGTTTGTTTGTGTTACTGGGTGTCAGTGTGTGTCTGTGACACTAGGTGTCAGTATTTAGTTTTGTTTGGAGATACAGCACTTAAATAGGCCCTTCGGCCCACTGAGTCTGTGCCGACCATCAACCACCCATTTATACTAATCCTACACTGATCCCGTATTCCTATCACATCCCCACCTATCCCTATATATTTCCCTACCACGCACCTATACTAGGGGCAATTTATGATGGCCAAGTAACCTATCAACCTGCAAGTCTTTGGCATGTGGGAGGAAACCGGAGCACCGGGAGGAAACCCAGGCAGACACAGGGAGAACTTGCAAACTCCGCACAGGCAGGACCCAGAATCGAACCCGGTTCCCTGGAGCTGTGAGGCTGCGGTGCTAATCACTGCGCCAATGTGCCCACCCCCCAGTGTGTGCCTGTGTTACTGGGTATCAGTGTATGTCTCTGTTACTTGGTGTCAGTGTATGTCTGTGTTACTTGGTGTAAGTGTGTGTCTTTGTTACCTGGTGTAAGTGTATGTCTTTGTTACTTGGTGTCAGTGTGTGTCTGTGTTTTTGGGCATCAGTGTATGTCTTTGTGACTTGGTATCAGTGCATGTCTTTGTGACTTGATGTCAGTGTATGTCTTTTTTACTGGGTGTAAGTGTGTGTCTGCGTTACTGGGTATCAGTGTATGTCATTGTTACTTGGGGTCAGTGGATGTCAAAATACTTGGTGTAAGTGTATGTCTTTGTTACTTGGTGTCAGTGTATGTCTTTGTTACTTGGTGTCAGTGTATGTCTGTGTTACTAGGTGTAAGTGTGTGTCTTTGTTACTGGGCATCAGTGTATGTCTTTGTGACTTGGTATTAGTGTATGTCTTTGTGACTTGGTGTCAGTGTATGTCTTTTTTACTGGGTGTCAGTGTTTCTCTCTGATACTGGGTGTCAGTGTGTGTCTGTGTTACTTGGTGTAAGTCTGTGTCTTTGTTACTTGGTGTCCGTGTGTGTCTGTGTTACCTGGTATCAGTGTATGTCTTTGTTACTTGGTGTCAGTGGATGTCAAAATACTTGGTGTAAGTGGATGTCTTTGTTACTTGGTGTAATTGTCTGTCTTTGTTACTTGGTGTCAGTGTATGTCTGTCTTACTTGGTGTAAGTGTGTGTCTTTGTTACCTGGTGTAAGTGTATGTCTTTGTTACTTGGTGTAAGTGTGTGTCTGATTTACTGTGCATCAGTGTATGTCTTTGTGACTTAGTATCAGTGCATGTCTTTGTGACTTGGTGTCAGTGTTTGTCTTTTTTACTGGGTGTCAGTGGATGTCAAAATACTTGGTGTAAGTGTATGTCTTTGTTACTTGGTGTAAGTGTGTGTCTGTGTTACTTGGTGTAAGTGTGTGTCTGTGTTACTGGGTGTCAGTGTGTGTCTGTGTTACTTGGTGTAAGTCTGTGTCTTTGTTACTTGGTGTCCGTGTGTATCAGTGTTACCTGGTATCAGTGTATGTCTTTGTTACTTGGTGTCAGTGGATGTCAAAATACTTGGTGTAAGTGGATGTCTTTGTTACTTGGTGTAATTGTCTGTCTTTGTTACTTGGTGTCAGTGTATGTCTGTGTTACTTGGTGTAAGTGTGTGTCTTTGTTACCTGGTGTAAGTGTATGTCTTTGTTACTTGGTGTCAGTGGATGTCAAAATACTTGGTGTAAGTGTATGTCTTTGTTACTTGGTGTAATTGTCTGTCTTTGTTACTTGGTGTCAGTGTATGTCTTTGTTACTAGGTGTAAGTGTGTGTCTTTGTTACTGGGCATCAGTGTATGTCTTTGTGACTTGGTATTAGTGTATGTCTTTGTGACTTGGTGTCAGTGTATGTCGTTTTTACTGGGTGTCTGTGTGTGTCTGTGTTACTTGGTGTCAGTGTATGTCTTTGTTACTGTGTATCAGTGTTTCTATCTGTTACTGGGTGTCAGTGTGTGTTTGTTTGTGTTACTGGGTGTCAGTGTGTGTCTGTGACACTAGGTGTCAGTATTTAGTTTAGTTTGGAGATACAGCACTTAAATAGGCCCTTCGGCCCACTGAGTCTGTGCCGACCATTAACCACCCATTTGTACTAATCCTACGCTGATCCCGTATTCCTATCACATCCCCACCTATCCCTATATATTTTCCTACCACGTACCTAGACTAGGGGCAATTTATGATGGCCAATTAACCTATCAACCTGCAAGTCTTTGACATGTGGGAGGAAACCGGAGCACCGGGAGGAAACCCACGCAGACACAGGGAGAACTTGCAAACTCCTCACAGGCAGGACCCAGAATCGAACCCGGTTCCCTGGAGCTGTGAGGCTGCGCTGCTAACCACTGCGGCAATGTGCCCACCCCCCAGTGTGTGCCTGTGTTACTGGGTATCAGTGTCTGTCTCTGTTACTTGGTGTCAGTGTATGTCTGTGTTACTTGGTGTAAGTGTGTGTCTGTGTTACTGGGTGTCAGTGTGTGTCTGTGTTACTTGGTGTAAGTCTGTGTCTTTGTTACTTGGTGTCCGTGTGTATCAGTGTTACCTGGTATCAGTGTATGTCTTTGTTACTTGGTGTCAGTGGATGTCAAAATACTTGGTGTAAGTGGATGTCTTTGTTACTTGGTGTAATTGTCTGTCTTTGTTATTTGGTGTCAGTGTATGTCTGTGTTACTTGGTGTAAGTGTGTGTCTTTGTTACCTGGTGTAAGTGTATGTCTTTGTTACTTGGTGTCAGTGGATGTCAAAATACTTGGTGTAAGTGTATGTCTTTGTTACTTGGTGTAATTGTCTGTCTTTGTTACTTGGTGTCAGTGTATGTCTGTGTTACTAGGTGTAAGTGTGTGTCTTTGTTACTGGGCATCAGTGTATGTCTTTGTGACTTGGTATTAGTGTATGTCTTTGTGACTTGGTGTCAGTGTATGTCTTTTTTACTGGGTGTCTGTGTGTGTCTGTGTTACTTGGTGTCAGTGTATCTCTTTGTTACTGTGTATCAGTGTTTCTCTCTGTTACTGGGTGTCAGTGTGTGTTTGTTTGTGTTACTGGGTGTCAGTGTGTGTCTGTGACACTAGGTGTCAGTATTTAGTTTAGTTTGGAGATACAGCACTTAAATAGGCCCTTCGGCCCACTGAGTCTGTGCCGACCATTAACCACCCATTTGTACTAATCCTACGCTGATCCCGTATTCCTATCACATCCCCACCTATCCCTATATATTTTCCTACCACGTACCTAGACTAGGGGCAATTTATGATGGCCAATTAACCTATCAACCTGCAAGTCTTTGACATGTGGGAGGAAACCGGAGCACCGGGAGGAAAACCACGCAGACACAGGGAGAACTTGCAAACTCCGCACAGGCAGGACCCAGAATCGAACCCGGTTCCCTGGAGCTGTGAGGCTGCGCTGCTAACCACTGCGCCAATGTGCCCACCCCCCAGTGTGTGCCTGTGTTACTGGGTATCAGTGTCTGTCTCTGTTACTTGGTGTCAGTGTATGTCTGTGTTACTTGGTGGAAGTGTGTGTCTGTGTTACTGGGTGTCAGTGTGTGTCTGTGTTACTTGGTGTAAGTCTGTGTCTTTGTTACTTGGTGTCCGTGTGTATCTGTGGTACCTGGTATCAGTGTATGTCTTTGTTACTTGGTGTCAGTGGATGTCAAAATACTTGGTGTAAGTGGATGTCTTTGTTACTTGGTGTAATTGTCTGTCTTTGTTACTTGGTGTCAGTGTATGTCTGTGTTACTTGGTGAAAGTGTGTGTCTTTGTTACCTGGTGTAAGTGTATGTCTTTGTTACTTGGTGTCAGTGGATGTCAAAATACTTGGTGTAAGTGTATGTCTTTGTTACTTGGTGTAATTGTCTGTCTTTGTTACTTGGTGTCAGTGTATGTCTGTGTTACTAGGAGTAAGTGTGTGTCTTTGTTACTGGGCATCAGTGTATGTCTTTGTGACTTGGTATTAGTGTATGTCTTTGTGACTTGGTGTCAGTGTATGTCTGTGTTACTTGGTGTAAGTGTGTGTCTTTGTTACCTGGTGTAAGTGTATGTCTTTGTTACTTGGTGTCAGTGTATGTCTTTGTTACTTGGTGTCAGTGTGTGTCAGTGTTACTGGGCATCAGTGTATGTCTTTGTGACTTGGTATCAGTGCATGTCTTTGTGACTTGGTGTCAGTGTATGACTTTTTTACTGGATGTAAGTGTGTGTCTGAGTTACTGGGTATCAGTGTATGTCTCTGTTACTTGGTGTCAGTGTATGTCTGTGTTACTTGGTGTAAGTGTGTGTCTGTGTTACTGGGTGTCAGTGTGTGTCTGTGTTACTTGGTGTAAGTCTGTGTCTTTGTTACTTGGTGTCCGTGTGTGTCTGTGTTACCTGGTATCAGTGTATGTCTTTGTTACTTGGTGTCAGTGGATGTCAAAATACTTGGTGTAAGTGGATGTCTTTGTTACTTGGTGTAATTGTCTGTCTTTGTTACTTGGTGTCAGTGTATGTCTGTGTTACTTGGTGGAAGTGTGTGTCTGTGTTACTGGGTGTCAGTGTGTGTCTGTGTTACTTGGTGTAAGTCTGTGTCTTTGTTACTTGGTGTCCGTGTGTATCTGTGTTACCTGGTATCAGTGTATGTCTTTGTTACTTGGTGTCAGTGGATGTCAAAATACTTGGTGTAAGTGGATGTCTTTGTTACTTGGTGTAATTGTCTGTCTTTGTTACTTGGTGTCAGTGTATGTCTGTGTTACTTGGTGAAAGTGTGTGTCTTTGTTACCTGGTGTAAGTGTATGTCTTTGTTACTTGGTGTCAGTGGATGTCAAAATACTTGGTGTAAGTGTATGTCTTTGTTACTTGGTGTAATTGTCTGTCTTTGTTACTTGGTGTCAGTGTATTTCTGTGTTACTAGGAGTAAGTGTGTGTCTTTGTTACTGGGCATCAGTGTATGTCTTTGTGACTTGGTATTAGTGTATGTCTTTGTGACTTGGTGTCAGTGTATGTCTGTGTTACTTGGTGTAAGTGTGTGTCTTTGTTACCTGGTGTAAGTGTATGTCTTTGTTACTTGGTGTCAGTGTATGTCTTTGTTACTTGGTGTCAGTGTGTGTCAGTGTTACTGGGCATCAGTGTATGTCTTTGTGACTTGGTATCAGTGCATGTCTTTGTGACTTGGTGTCAGTGTATGACTTTTTTACTGGATGTAAGTGTGTGTCTGAGTTACTGGGTATCAGTGTATGTCTCTGTTACTTGGTGTCAGTGTATGTCTGTGTTACTTGGTGTAAGTGTGTGTCTGTGTTACTGGGTGTCAGTGTGTGTCTGTGTTACTTGGTGTAAGTCTGTGTCTTTGTTACTTGGTGTCCGTGTGTGTCTGTGTTACCTGGTATCAGTGTATGTCTTTGTTACTTGGTGTCAGTGGATGTCAAAATACTTGGTGTAAGTGGATGTCTTTGTTACTTGGTGTAATTGTCTGTCTTTGTTACTTGGTGTCAGTGTATGTCTGTGTTACTTGGTGTCAGTGTGTGTCTTTGTTACCTGGTGTAAGTGTATGTCTTTGTTACTTGGTGTCAGTGGATGTCAAAATACTTGGTGTAAGTGTATGTCTTTGTTACTTGGTGTAATTGTCTGTCTTTGTTACTTGGTGTCAGTGTATGTCTGTGTTACTAGGTGTAAGTGTGTGTCTTTGTTACTGGGCATCAGTGTATGTCTTTGTGACTTGGTATGAGTGTATGTCTTTGTGACTTGGTGTCAGTGCATGTCTTTGTTACTTGGTGTCATTGTATGTCTTTGTTACTTGGTGTCAGTGTGTGTCTGTGTTACTGGGCATCAGTGTATGTCTTTGTGACTTGGTATCAGAGCATGTCTTTGTGACTGGGTGTCAGTGTATGACTTTTTTACTGGGTGTAAGTGTGTGTCTGCGTTACTGGGTATCAGTGTATGTCTTTGTTACTTGGTGTCAGTGGATGTCAAAATACTTGGTGTAAGTGTATGTCTTTGTTACTTGGTGTAATTGTCTGTCTTTGTTACTTGGTGTCAGTGTATGTCTGTGTTACCTGGTATCAGTGTGTGTCTTTGTTACTGGGCATCAGTGTATGTCTTTGTGACTTGGTATTAGTGTATGTCTTTGTGACTTGGTGTCAGTGCATGTCTTTGTTACTTGGTGTCATTGTATGTCTTTGTTACTTGGTGTCAGTGTGTGTCTGTGTTACTGGGCATCAGTGTATGTCTTTGTGACTTGGTATTAGTGTATGTCTTTGTGACTTGGTGTCAGTGTATGTCTTTTTTACTGGGTGTCTGTGTGTGTCTGTGTTACCTGGTCTCAGTGTATGTCTTTGTTACTGTGTATCAGTGTTTCTCTCTGTTACTGGGAGTCAGTGTGTGTTTGTTTGTGTCACTGGGTGTCAGTGTGTGTCTGTGACACTAGCTGCCAGTATTTAGTTTAATTTGGAAATACAGCACTTAAATAGGCCCTTCGGCCCACTGAGTCTGTGCTGACCATTAACCACCCATTTATACTAATCCTACACTGATCCCGTATTCCTATCACATCCCCACCTATCCCTATATATTTCCCTACCACGTACCTATACTAGGGGCAATTTATGATGGCCAATTAACCTATCAACCTGCAAGTCTTTGGCATGTGGGAGGAAACCGGAGCACCGGGAGGAAACCCACGCAGACACAGGGAGAACTTGCAAACTCCGCACAGGCACGACCCAGAATCGAACCCGGTTCCCTGGAGCTGTGAGGCTGCGGTGCTAACCACTGCGACAATGTGCCCACCCCCCAGTGTGTGCCTGTGTTACTGGGTATCAGTGTATGTCTCTGTTACTTGGTGTCAGTGTATGTCTGTGTTACTTGATGTAAGTGTGTGTCTGTGTTACTGGGTGTCAGTGTGTGTATGTGTTACTTGGTGTAAGTCTGTGTCTTTGTTACTTGGTGTCCGTGTGTGTCTGTGTTACCTGGTGTCAGTGTATGTCTTTGTTACTTGATGTCAGTGGATGTCAAAATACTTGGTGGAAGTGGATGTCTTTGTTACTTGGTGTAATTGACTGTCTTTGTTACTTGGTGTCAGTGTATGTCTGTGTTACTTGGTGTAAGTGTGTGTCTTTTTTACCTGGTGTAAGTGTATGTCTTTGTTACTTGGTGTCAGTGGATGTCAAAATACTTGGTGTAAGTGTATGTCTTTGTTACTTGGTGTAATTGTCTGTCTTTGTTACTTGGTGTCAGTGTATGTCTGTGTTACTAGGTGTAAGTGTGTGTCTTTGTTCCTGGGCATCAGTGTATGTCTTTGTGACTTGGTATTAGTGTATGTCTTTGTGACTTGGTGTCAGTGTATGTCTGTGTTACTTGGTGTAAGTGTGTGTCTTTGTTACCTGGTGTAAGTGCATGTCTTTGTTACTTGGTGTCAGTGTATGTCTTTGTTGCTTGGTGTCAGTGTGTGTCAGTGTTACTGGGCATCAGTGTATGTCTTTGTGACTTGGTATCAGTGCATGTCTTTGTGACTTGGTGTCAGTGTATGTCTTTTTTACTGGGTGTAAGTGTGTGCCTGCGTTACTGGGTATCAATGTATGTCTCTGTTACCTGGTGTCAGTGGATGTCAAAATACTTGGTGTAAGTGTATGTCTTTGTTACTTGGTGTAATTGTCTGTCTTTGTTACTTGGTGTCAGTGTATTTCTGTGTTACTAGGTGCAAGTGTGTGTCTTTGTTACTGGGCATCAGTGTATGTCTTTGTGACTTGGTATTAGTGTATGTCTTTGTGACTTGGTGTCAGTGTATGTCTTTTTTACTGGGTGTCAGTGTGTGTCTGTGTTACTTGGTGTCAGTGTATGTCTTTGTTACTGTGTATCAGTGTTTCTCTCTGTTACTGGGTCTCAGTGTGTGTTTGTTTGTGTTACTGGGTGTCAGTGCGTGTCTGTGACACTAGCTGCCAGTATTTAGTTTTGTTTGGAGATACAGCACTTAAATAGGCCCTTCGGCCCACTGAGTCTGTGCCGACCATCAACCACCCATTTATACTAATCCTACACTGATCCCGTATTCCTATCACATCCCCACCTATCCCTATATATTTCCCTACCACGTACCTATACTAGGGGCAATTTATGATGGCCAATTAACCTATCAACCTGCAAGTCTTTGGCATGTGGGAGGAAACCGGAGCACCGGGAGGAAACCCACGCAGACACAGGGAGAACTTGCAAACTCCGCACAGGCATGACCCAGAATCGAACCCGGTTCCCTGGAGCTGTGAGGCTGCTCTGCTAATCACTGCGCCAATGTGCCCACCCCCCAGTGTGTGCCTGTGTTACTGGGTATCAGTGTATGTCTCTGCTACTTGGTGTCAGTGTATGTCTGTGTTACTTGGTGTAAGTGTGTGTCTTTGTTACCTGGTGTAAGTGTATGTCTTTGTTACTTGGTGTCAGTGTATGTCTTTGCTACTTGGTGTCAGTGTGTGTCTGTGTTACTGGGCATCAGTGTATGTCTTTGTGACTTGGGATCAGTGCATGTCTTTGTGACTTGGTGTCAGTGTATGTCTTGTTTACTGGGTGTAAGTGTGTGTCTGCGTTACTGGGTATCAGTGTATGTCTTTGTTACTTGGTGTCAGTGGATGTCAAAATACTTGGTGTAAGTGTATGTCTTTGTTACTTGGTGTAATTGTCTGTCTTTGTTACTTGGTGTCAGTGTATGTCTGTGTTACTAGGTGTAAGTGTGTGTCTTTGTTACTGGGCATCAGTGTATGTCTTTGTGACTTGGTATTAGTGTACGTCTTTGTGACTTGGTGTCAGTGTATGTCTTTTTTACTTGGTGTAAGTGTGTGTCTTTGTTACATGGTGTAAGTGCATGTCTTTGTTACTTGGTGTCAGTGTATGTCTTTGTTACTTGGTGTCAGTATGTGTCTGTGTTACTGGGCATCAGTGTATGTCTTTGTGACTTGGTATTAGTGCATGTCTTTGTGACTTGGTGTCAGTGTATGTCTTTTTTACTGGGTGTAAGTGTGTGTCTGCGTTACTGGGTATCAGTGTTTGTCTTTGTTACTTGGTGTCAGTGGATGTCAAAATACTTGGTGTAAATGTATGTCTTTGTTACTTGGTGTAATTGTCTGTCTTTGTTACTTGGTGTCAGTGTATGTCTGTGTTACTAGGTGTCAGTGTGTGTCTTTGTTACTGGGCATCAGTGTATGTCTTTGTGACTTGGCATTAGTGTATGTCTTTGTGACTTGGTGTCAGTGTATGTCTTTTTTACTGGGTGTCTGTGTGTGTCTGTGTTACTTGGTGTCAGTGTATGTCTTTGTTACTGTGTATCAGTGTTTCTCTCTGTTACTGGGTGTCAGTGTGTGTTTGTTTGTGTTACTGGGTGTCAGTGTGTGTCTGTGACACTAGCTGCCAGTATTTAGATTAGTTTGGAAATACAGCACTTATATAGGACCTTCGGCCCACTGAGTCTGTGCCGACCATTAACCACCCATTTATACTAATCCTACAATGATCCCGTATTCCTATCACATCCCCACCTATCCCTATATATTTCCCTACCACGTACCTATACCAGGGGCAATTTATGATGGCCAATTAACCTATCAACCTGCAAGTCTTTGACATGTGGGAGGAAACCGGAGCACCGGGAGGAAACCCACGCAGACACAGGGAGAACTTGCAAACTCCGCACAGGCAGTACCCAGAATCGAACCCGGTTCCCTGGAGCTGTGAGGCTGCGGTGCTAACCACTGCGCCAATGTGCCCACCCCCCAGTGTGTGCCTGTGTTACTGGGTATCAGTGTATGTCTCTGTTACTTGGTGTCAGTGCATGTCTGTGTTACTTGGTGTAAGTGTGTGTCTGTGTTACTGGGTGTCAGTGTGTGTCTGTGTTACTTGGTGTAAGTCTGTGTCTTTGTTACTTGGTGTCCGTGTGTGTCTGTGTTACCTGGTATCAGTGTATGTCTTTGTTACTTGGTGTCAGTGGATGTCAAAATACTTGGTGTAAGTGGATGTCTTTGTTACTTGGTGTAATTGTCTGTCTTTGTTACTTGTTGTCATTGTATGTCTGTGTTACTTGGTGTAAGTGTGTGTCTTTGTTACCTGGTGTAAGTGTATGTCTTTGTTACTTGGTGTCAGTGGATGTCAAAATACTTGGTGTAAGTGGATGTCTTTGTTACTTGGTGTAATTGTCTGTCTTTGTTCCTGGGCATCAGTGTATGTCTTTGTGACTTGGTATTAGTGTATGTCTTTGTGACTTGGTGTCAGTGTATGTCTGTGTTACTTGGTGTAAGTGTGTGTCTTTGTTACCTGGTGTAAGTGCATGTCTTTGTTACTTGGTGTCAGTGTATGTCTTTGTTGCTTGGTGTCAGAGTGTGTGTCAGTGTTACTGGGCATCAGTGTATGTCTTTGTGACTTGGTATCAGTGCATGTCTTTGTGACTTGGTGTCAGCGTATGTCTTTTTTACACGGTGTAAGTGTGTGTCTGCGTTACTGGGTATCAATGTATGTCTCTGTTACCTGGTGTCAGTGGATGTCAAAATACTTGGTGTAAGTGTATGTCTTTGTTACTTGGTGTAATTGTCTGTCTTTGGTACTTGGTGTCAGTGTATGTCTGTGTTACTAGGTGCAAGTGTGTGTCTTTGTTACTGGGCATCAGTGTATGTCTTTGTGACTTGGTATTAGTGTGTGTCTTTGTGACTTGGTGTCAGTGTATGTCTTTTTTACTGGGTGTCTGTGTATGTCTATGTTACTTGGTGTCAGTGTATGTCTTTGTTACTGTGTATCAGTGTTTCTCTCTGTTACTGGGTCTCAGTGTGTGTTTGTTTGTGTTACTGGGTGTCAGTGTGTGTCTGTGACACTAGGTGTCAGTATTTAGTTTTGTTTGGAAATACAGCACTTAAATAGGCCCTTCGGCCCACTGAGTCTGTGCCGACCATCAACCACCCATTTATACTAATCCTACACTGATCCCGTATTCCTATCACATCCCCACCTATCCCTATATATTTCCCTACCACGTACCTATACTAGGGGCAATTTATGATGGCCAATTAACCTATCAACCTGCAAGTCTTTGGCATGTGGGAGGAAACCGGAGCACCGGGAGGAAGCCCACGCAGACACAGGGAGAACTTGCAAACTCCGCACAGGCAGGACCCAGAATCGAACCCGGTTCCCTGGAGCTGTGAGGCTGCGGTGCTAATCACTGCGCCAATGTGCCCACCCCCCAGTGTGTGCCTGTGTTACTGGGTATCAGTGTATGTCTCTGTTACTTGGTGTCAGTGTATGTCTGTGTTACTTGGTATAAGTGTGTGTCTTTGTTACCTGGTGTAAGTGTATGTCTTTGTTACTTGGTGTCAGTGTATGTCTTTGTTACTTGGTGTCAGTGTGTGTCTGTGTTACTGGGCATCAGTGTATGTCTTTGTGACTTGGGATCAGTGCATCTCTTTGTGACTTGGTGTCAGTGTCTGTCTTTTTTACTGGGTGTAAGTGTGTGTCTGCGTTACTGGGTATCAGTGTATGTCTTTGTTACTTGGTGTCAGTGGATGTCAAAATACTTGGTGTAAGTGTATGTCTTTGTTACTTGGTGTAATTGTCTGCCTTTGTTACTTGGTGTCAGTGTATGTCTGTGTTATTAGGTGTAAGTGTGTGTCTTTGTTACTGTGTATCAGTGTTTCTCTCTGTTACTGGGTGTCAGTGTGTGTTTGTTTGTGTTACTGGGTGTCAGTGTGTGTCTGTGACACTAGGTGTCAGTATTTTGTTTAGTTTGGAGATACAGCACTTAAATAGGCCCTTCGGCCCACTGAGTCTGTGCCGACCATCAACCACCCATTTATACTAATCCTGCACTGATCCCGTATTCCTATCACATCCCCACATATATCTATATATTTCCCTACCACCTACCTATACTAGGGGCAATTTATGATGGCCAATTAACCTATCAACCTGCAAGTCTTTGGCATGTTGGAGGAAACCGGAGCACCGGGAGGAAACCCACGCAGACACAGGGAGAAATTGCAAACTCCGCACAGGCAGGACCCAGAATCGAACCCGGTTCCCTGGAGCTGTGAGGCTGCGGTGCTAAACACTGCGCCAATGTGCCCACCCCCCAGTGTGTGCCTGTGTTACTGGGTATCAGTGTATGTCTCTGTTACTTGGTGTCAGTGTATGTCTGTGTTACTTGGTGTAAGTGTGTGTCTGTGTTACTGGGTGTCAGTGTGTGTCTGTGTTACTTGGTGTAAGTCTGTGTCTTTGTTACTTGGTGTCCGTGTGTGTCTGTGTTACCTGGTATCAGTGTATGTCTTTGTTACTTGGTGTCAGTGGATGTCAAAATACTTGGTGTAAGTGGATGTCTTTGTTACTTGGTGTAATTGTCTGTCTTTGTTACTTGGTGTCAGTGTATGTCTGTGTTACTTGGTGTAAGTGTGTGTCTTTGTGACCTGGTGTAAGTGCATGTCTTTGTTACTTGGTGTCAGTGGATGTCAAAATACTTGGTGTAAGTGTATGTCTTTGTTACTTGGTGTAATTGTCTGTCTTTGTTACTTGGTGTCAGTGTATGTCTGTGTTGCTAGGTGTAAGTGTGTGTCTTTGTTACTGGGCATCAGTGTATGTCTTTGTGACTTGGTATTAGTGTATGTCTTTGTGACTTGGTGTCAGTGTATGTCTTTTTTACTGGGTGTCAGTGTGTGTCTGTGTTACTTGGTGTCAGTGTATGTCTTTGTTACTGTGTATCAGTGTTTCTCTGTGTTACTGGGTGTCAGTGTGTGTTTGTTTGTGTTACTGGGTGTCAGTGTGTGTCTGTGACACTAGGTGTCAGTATGTAGTTTAGTTTAGAGATACAGCACTTAAACAGGCCCTTCGGCCCACCGAGTCTGTGCCGACCATCAACAACCCGTTTATACTAATTCTACACTACTCCCGTATTCCTATCACATCCCCACCTATCCCTATATATTTCCCTACCACGTACCTATACTAGGGGCAATTTATGATGGCCAATTAACCTATCAACCTGCAAGTCTTTGACACGTGGGAGGAAACCGGAGCACCGGGAGGAAACCCACGCAGACACAGGGAGAACTTGCAAACTCCGCACAGGCAGTACCCAGAATCGAACCCGGGTCCCTGGAGCTGTGAAGCTGCGGTGCTAACCACTGCGCCAATGTGCCCACCCCCCAGTGTGTGCCTGTGTTACTGGGTATCAGTGTATGTCTCTGTTACTTGGTGTCAGTGCATGTCTGTGTTACTTGGTGTAATTGTGTGTCTGTGTTACTGGGTGTCAGTGTGTGTCTGTGTTACTTGGTGTAAGTCTGTGTCTTTGTTACTTGGTGTCCGTGTGTGTCTGTGTTACCTGGTATCAGTGTATGTCTTTGTTACTTGGTGTCAGTGGATGTCAAAATACTTGGTGTAAGTGGATGTCTTTGTTACTTGGTGTAATTGTCTGTCTTTGTTACTTGGTGTCAGTGTATGTCTGTGTTACTTGGTGTAAGTGTGTGTCTTTGTTACCTGGTGTAAGTGTATGTCTTTGTTACTTGGTGTCAGTGGATGTCAAAATACTTGGTGTAAGTGTATGTCTTTGTTACTTGGTGTAATTGTCTGTCTTTGTTACTTGGTGTCAGTGTATGTCTGTGTTACTAGGTGTAAGTGTGTGTCTTTGTTACTGGGCATCAGTGTATGTCTTTGTGACTTGGTATTAGTATATGTCTTTGTGACTTGGTGTCAGTGTATGTCTTTTTTACTGGGTGTCAGTGTGTGTCTGTGTTACTTGGTGTCAGTGTATGTCTTTGTTACTGTGTATCAGTGTTTCTCTGTGTTACTGGGTGTCAGTGTGTGTTTGTTTGTGTTACTGGGTGTAAGTGTGTGTCTGTGACACTAGGTGTCAGTAAGTAGTTAAGTTTAGAGATAGAGCACTTAAAGAGGCCCTTCGGCCCACTGAGTCTGTGCCGACCATCAACAACCCATTTATACTAATCCTACACTACTCCCGTATTCCTATCACATCCCCACCTATCCCTATATATTTCCCTACCACCTACCTATACTAGGGGCAATTTATGATGGCCAATTAACCGATCAACCTGCAAGTCTTTGGCATGTGGGAGGAAAACGGAGCACCGGGAGGAAACCCACGCAGACACAGGGAGAACTTGCAAACTCCGCACAGGCAGGACCCAGAATCGAACCCGGTTCCCTGGAGCTGTGAGGCTGCGGTGCTAACCACTGCGCCAATGTGCCCACCCCCCAGTGTGTGCCTGTGTTACTGGGTATCAGTGTATGTCTCTGTTACTTGGTGTCAGTGTATGTCTGTGTTACTTGGTGTAAGTGTGTGTCTTTGTTACCTGGTGTAAGTGTATGTCTTTGTTACTTGGTGTCAGTGTATGTCTTTGTTACTTGGTGTCAGTGTGTGTCTGTGTTACTGGGCATCAGTGTATGTCTTTGTGACTTGGTATCAGTGCATGTCTTTGTGACTTGGTGTCAGTGTATGTCTTTTTTACTGGGTGTAAGTGTGTGTCTGCGTTACTGGGTATCAGTGTATGTCTTTGTTACTTGGTGTCAGTGGATGTCAAAATACTTGGTGTCAGTGTATGTCTTTGTTACTTGGTGTAGTTGTCTGTCTTTGTTACTTGGTGTAAGTGTGTGTCTTTGTTACTGGGCATCAGTGTATGTCTTTGTGACTTGGTGTCAGTGTATGTCTTTGTTACTGTGTATCAGTATTTCTCTGTGTTACTGGGTGTCAGTGTGTGTTTGTTTGTGTTACTGGGTGTCAGTGTGTGTCTGTGACACTAGGTGTCAGTATGTAGTTTAGTTTAGAGATACAGCACTTAAACAGGCCCTTCGGCCCACCGAGTCTGTGCCGACCATCAACAACCCGTTTATACTAATCCTACACTACTCCCGTATTCCTATCACATCCCCACCTATCCCTATATATTTCCCTACCACCTACCTATACTAGGGGCAATTTATGATGGCCAATTAACCTATCAACCTCCAAGTCTTTGGCATGTGGGAGGAAACCGGAGCACCGGGAGGAAACCCACGCAGACACAGGGAGAAATTGCAAACTCCTCACAGGCAGGACCCAGAATCGAACGCGGTTCCCTGGAGCTGTGAGGCTGCGGTGCTAAACACTGCGCCAATGTGCCCACCCCCCAGTGTGTGCCTGTGTTACTGGGTATCAGTGTATGTCTCTGTTACTTGGTGTCAGTGTATGTCTGTGTTACTTGGTGTAAGTGTGTGTCTGTGTTACTGGGTGTCAGTGTGTGTCTGTGTTACTTGGTGTAAGTCTGTGTCTTTGTTACTTGGTGTCCGTGTGTGTCTGTGTTACCTGGTATCAGTGTATGTCTTTGTTACTTGGTGTCAGTGGATGTCAAAATACTTGGTGTAAGTGGATGTCTTTGTTACTTGGTGTAATTGTCTGTCTTTGTTACTTGGTGTCAGTGTATGTCTGTGTTACTTGGTGTAAGTGTGTGTCTTTGTTTCCTGGTGTAAGTGTATGTCTTTGTTACTTGGTGTCAGTGGATGTCAAAATACTTGGTGTAAGTGTATGTCTTTGTTACTTGGTGTAATTGTCTGTCTTTGTTACTTGGTGTCAGTGTATGTCTGTGTTGCTAGGTGTAAGTGTGTGTCTTTGTTACTGTGCATCAGTGTATGTCTTTGTGACTTGGTATTAGTGTATGTCTTTGTGACTTGGTGTCAGTGTATGTCTTTTTTACTGGGTGTCAGTGTGTGTCTGTGTTACTTGGTGTCAGTGTATGTCTTTGTTACTGTGTATCAGTATTTCTCTGTGTTACTGGGTGTCAGTGTGTGTTTGTTTGTGTTACTGGGTGTCAGTGTGTGTCTGTGACACTAGGTGTCAGTATGTAGTTTAGTTTAGAGATACAGCACTTAAACAGGCCCTTCGGCCCACCGAGTCTGTGCCGACCATCAACAACCCGTTTATACTAATCCTACACTACTCCCGTATTCCTATCACATCCCCACCTATCCCTATATATTTCCCTACCACCTACCTATACTAGGGGCAATTTATGATGGCCAATTAACCTATCAACCTGCAAGTCTTTGGCATGTGGGAGGAAACCCACGCAGACACAGGGAGAAATTGCAAACTCCGCACAGGCAGGACCCAGAATCGAACCCGGTTCCCTGGAGCTGTGAGGCTGCGGTGCTAACCACTGCGCCAATGTGCCCACCCCCCAGTGTGTGCCTGTGTTACTGGGTATCAGTGTATGTCTCTGTTACTTGGTGTCAGTGTATGTCTGTGTTACTTGGTGTAAGTGTGTGTCTGTGTTACTGGGTGTCAGTGTGTGTCTGTGTTACTAGGTGTAAGTCTGTGTCTTTGTTACTTGGTGTCCGTGTGTGTCTGTGTTACCTGGTATCAGTGTATGTCTTTGTTACTTGGTGTCAGTGGATGTCAAAATACTTGGTGTAAGTGGATGTCTTTGTTACTTGGTGTAATTGTCTTTCTTTGTTACTTGGTGTCAGTGTATGTCTGTGTTCCTCGGTGTAAGTGTGTGTCTTTGTTACTGGGCATCAGTGTATGTCTTTGTGACTTGGTATTAGTGTATGTCTTTGTGACTTGGTGTCAGTGTATGTCTTTTTTACTGGATGTCAGTGTGTGTCTGTGTTACTTGGTGTCAGTGTCTGTCTTTGTTACTGTGTATCAGTGTTTCTCTCTGTTACTGGGTGTCAGTGTGTGTTTGTTTGTGTTACTGGGTGTCAGTGTGTGTCTGTGACACTAGGTGTCAGTATTTAGTTTTGTTTGGAGATACAGCACTTAAATAGGCCCTTCGGCCCACTGAGTCTGTGCCGACCATCAACCAACAATTTATACTAATCCTACACTGATCCCGTATTCCTATCACATCCCCACCTATCCCTATATATTTCCCTACCACGTACCTATACTAGGGGCAATTTATGATGGCCAATTAACCTATCAACCTGCAAGTCTTTGCATGTGGGAGGAAACCGGAGCACCGGGAGGAAACCCACGCAGACACAGGGAGAACTTGCAAACTCCGCACAGGCAGGACCCAGAATCGAACCCGGTTCCCTGGAGCTGTGAGGCTGCGGTGCTAACCACTGCGCCAATGTGCCCACCCCCCAGTGTGTGCCTGTGTTACTGGGTATCAGTGTCTGTCTCTGTTACTTGGTGTCAGTGTATGTCTGTGTTACTTGGTGTAAGTGTGTGTCTGTGTTACTGGGTGTCAGTGTGTGTCTGTGTTACTTGGTGTAAGTCTGTGTCTTTGTTACTTGGTGTCCGTGTGTGTCTGTGTTACCTGGTATCAGTGTATGTCTTTGTTACTTGGTGTCAGTGGATGTCAAAATACTTGGTGTAAGTGGATGTCTTTGTTACTTGGTGTAATTGTCTGTCTTTGTTACTTGGTGTCAGTGTATGTCTGTGTTACTAGGTGTAATTGTCTGTCTTTGTTACTTGGTGTCAGTGTATGTCTGTGTTACTTGGTGTAAGTGTGTGTCTTTGTTACCTGGTGTAAGTGTATGTCTTTGTTACTTGGTGTCAGTGGATGTCAAAATACTTGGTGTAAGTGTATGTCTTTGTTACTTGGTGTAATTGTCTGTCTTTGTTACTTGGTGTCAGTGTATGTCTGTGTTACTAGGTGTAAGTGTGTGTCTTTGTTACTGGGCATCAGTGTATGTCTTTGTGACTTGGTATTAGTATATGTCTTTGTGACTTGGTGTCAGTGTATGTCTTTTTTACTGGGTGTCAGTGTGTGTCTGTGTTACTTGGTGTCAGTGTATGTCTTTGTTACTGTGTATCAGTGTTTCTCTCTGTTACTGGGTGTCAGTGTGTGTTTGTTTGTGTTACTGGGTGTAAGTGTGTGTCTGTGACACTAGGTGTCAGTAAGTAGTTAAGTTTAGAGATACAGCACTTAAAGAGGCCCTTCGGCCCACTGAGTCTGTGCCGACCATCAACAACCCATTTATACTAATCCTACACTACTCCCGTATTCCTATCACATCCCCACCTATCCCTATATATTTCCCTACCACCTACCTGTACTAGGGGCAATTTATGATGGCCAATTAACCTATCAACCTGCAAGTCTTTGGCATGTGGGAGTAAAACGGAGCACCGGGAGGAAACCCACGCAGACACAAGGGGAACTTGCAAACTCCGCACAGGCAGGACCCAGAATCGAACCCGGTTCCCTGGAGCTGTGAGGCTGCGGTGCTAACCACTGCGCCAATGTGCCCAACCCCCAGTGTGTGCCTGTGTTACTGGGTATCAGTGTATGTCTCTGTTACTTGGTGTCAGTGTATGTCTGTGTTACTTGGTGTAAGTGTGTGTCTTTGTTACCTGGTGTAAGTGTATGTCTTTGTTACTTGGTGTCAGTGTATGTCTTTGTTACTTGGTGTCGGTGTGTGTCTGTGTTACTGGGCATCAGTGTATGTCTTTGTGACTTGGTATCAGTGCATGTCTTTGTTACTTGGTGTCAGTGGATGTCAAAATAATTGGTGTAAGTGGATGTCTTTGTTACTTGGTGTAATTGTCTGTCTTTGTTACTTGGTGTCAGTGTATGTCTGTGTTACTTGGTGTAAGTGTGTGTCTTTGTTACCTGGTGTAAGTGTATGTCTTTGTTACTTGGTGTCAGTGTATGTCTTTGTTACTTGGTGTCGGTGTGTGTCTGTGTTACTGGGCATCAGTGTATGTCTTTGTGACTTGGTATCAGTGTATGTCTTTTTTACTGGGTGTAAGTGTGTGTTTGCGTTACTGGGTATCAGTGTATGTCTTTGTTACTTGGTGTCAGTGGATGTCAAAATACTTGGTGTCAATGTATGTCTTTGTTACTTGGTGTAATTGTCTGTCTTTGTTACTTGGTGTAAGTGTGTGTCTTTGTTACTGGGCATCAGTGTATGTCTTTGTGACTTGGTATTAGTGTATGTCTTTGTGACTTGGTGTCAGTGTATGTCTTTTTACTGGGTGTCAGTGTGTGTCTGTGTTACTTGGTGTCAGTGTATGTCTTTGTTACTGTGTATCAGTGTTTCTCTATGTTACTGTGTGTCAATGTGTGTTTGTTTGTGTTACTGGGTGTCAGTGTGTGTCTGTGACACTAGGTGTCAGTATTTAGTTTAGTTTGGAGATAAAGCACTTAAATAGGCCCGTCGGCCCACTGAGTCTGTGCCGACCATCAACCACCCATTTATATTAATCCTACACTGATCCCGTATTCCTATCACATCCCCACCTATCCCTATATATTTCCCTACCAAGTACCTATACTAGGGGCAATTTATGATGGCCAATTAACCTATCGACCTGCAAGTCTTTGGCATGTGGGAGGAAACCGGAGCACAGGGAGGAAACCCACGCAGACACAGGGAGAACTTGCAAACTCCGCACAGGCAGGACACAGAATCGAACCCGGTTCCCTGGAGCTGTGAGGCTGCGGTGCTAACCACTGCGCCAATGTGCCCACCCCCCAGTGTGTGCCTGTGTTACTGGGTATCAGTGTATGTCTCTGTTACTTGGTGTCAGTGTATGTCTGTGTTACTTGGTGTAAGTGTGTGTCTGTGTTACTGGGTGTCAGTGTGTGTCTGTGTTACTTGGTGTAAGTCTGTGTCTTTGTTACTTAGTGTCCGTGTGTGTCTGTGTTACCTGCTTTTAGTGTATGTCTATGTTACTTGGTGTCAGTGGATGTCAAAATAATTGGTGTAAGTGGATGTCTTTGTTACTTGGTGTAATTGTCTGTCTTTATTACTTGGTGTCAGTGTATGTCTGTGTTACTTGGTGTAAGTGTGTGTCTTTGTTTCCTGGTGTAAGTGTATGTCTTTGTTACTTGGTGTCAGTGTATGTCTTTGTTACTTGGTGTCAGTGTGTGTCTGTGTTACTGGGCATCACTGTATGTCTTTGTGACTTGGTATCAGTGCATGTCTTTGTGACTTGCTGTCAGTGTATGTCTTATTTACTGGGTGTAAGTGTGTGTCTGCGTTACTGGGTATCAGTGTATGTCTTTGTTACTTGGTGTCAGTGGATGTCAAAATACTTGGTGTAAGTGTATGTCTTTGTTACTTGGTGTGAGTGTATGTCTTTGTTACTTGGTGTCAGCATGTGTATTTGTTACTTGGTCTGAGTGTATGTCTTTGTTACTTGGTGTCAGTGTATGTATTTGTTACTTGGTGTCAGTGTCTGTCTGTGTTACTGGGTGTACGTGTGTGTCTGCGTTACTTGGTGTCAGTGTATGTCTGTGTTACTTGGTGCAAGTGTGTGTCTTTGTCAATGGGCATCAGTGTATGTCTTTGTGACTTGCTATCAGTGTATGTCTTTGTGACTTGGTGTCAGTGTATGTCTTCTTTACAGGGTGTCAGTGTGTGTCTGTGTTACTTGGTGTCAGTGTATGTCTTTGTTACTTGGTGTCAGTGGATGTCAAAATACTTGGGGTTAGTGGATGTCTTTGTTACTTGGTGTAATTGTCTGTTTTTGTCACTTGGTGTCAGTGTATGTCTGTGTTATTTGGTGTAAGTGTGTGTCTTTGTTACTTGGTGTAAGTGTACGTCTTTGTTACTTGGTGTCAGTGTATGTCTTTGTTACTTGGTGTCAGTGTGGGTCTGTGTTACTGGGCATCAGTGTATGTATTTGTGACTTGGTATCAGTGTATGTCTTTGTGACTTGGTTTCAGTGTATGTCTTTTTTACTGGGTGTAAGTGTGTGTCTGTGTTACTGGGTATCAGTGTCTGTCTTTTTTACTTGGTGTAAGTGTGTGTCTGTGTTACTGGGTATCAGTGCTTGTCTTTGTTACTTGGTGTCATTGTATGTCTGTGTTACTTGGAGTCAGTGTGTTTGTTTGTGTTACTGGGTGTCAGTGTATGTATTTGTTACTTGGTGTAAGTGTGTGTCTGTGTTACTGGGTATCAGTGTCTGTCTTTTTTACTTGGTGTAAGTGTGTGTCTGTGTTGCTGGGTATCAGTGCTTGTCTTTGTTACTTGGTGTCATTGTATGTCTGTGTTACTTGGTGTAAGTGTGTGTCTGTGTTACTGGGTATCAGTGTATGCCTTTGTTACTTGGTGTCAGTGTGTGTCAAAGTACTTGGTGTCAGTGTATGTCTTTGTTATTTGGTGTCATTGTCTGTCTTTGTTACTTGGTGTCAGTGGATGTCTGTGTTACTTGGTGTAAGTGTGTGTATTTGTTACTGGGCATCAGTGTATGTCTTTGCGGCTTGGTATCAGTATATGTCTTTTTTACTTGGTGTAAGTGTGTGCCTGTGTTACTGGGTATCAGTGTATGTCTTTGTTACTTGGTGTCAGTGTATGTCTGTGTTACTTGGTGTAAGTGTGTGTCTGTGTTACTTGGTGTAAGTCTGTGTCTTTGTTACTTGGTGTCCGTGTGTTTCTGTGTTACCTGGTATCAGTGTATGTCTTTGTTACATGGTGTCAGTGGATGTCAAAATACTTGGTGTAAGTGTATGTCTTTGTTACTTGGTGTAATTGTCTGTCTTTGTTACTTGGTGTCAGTGTATGTCTGTGTTACTTGGTGTAAGTGTGTGTCTTTGTTAGGTGGTGTAAGGGTATGTCTTTGTTACTTGGTGTCAGTGTATGTCTTTGTTACTTGGTGTCAGTGTGTGTCTGTGTTACTGGGCATCAGTGTATGTCTTTGTGACTTGGTATCAGTGCATGTCTTTGTGACTTGGTGTCAGTGTATGTCTTTTTTACTGGGTGTAAGTATGTGTCTGCGTTACTGGGTATCAGTGCATGTCTTTGTTACTTGTTGTCAGTGCATGTCAAAATACTTGGTGTAAGTGTATGTCTTTGCTACTTGGTGTGATTGTCTGTCTTTTTTACTTGGTGTCAGTGTATGTCTGTGTTACTTGGTGTAAGTGCGTGTCTTTGTTACTTTGTGTAAGTATATGTCTTTGTTACTTGGTGTCAGTGTATGTCTTTGTTACTTGGTGTCAGTGTGTGTCTGTGTTACTGAGCATCAGTGTATGTCTTTGTGACTTGGTATCAGTGTATGTCTTTGTGACTTGGTGTCAGTGTATGTCTTTTTTACTGGGTGTAAGTGTGTGTCTGCGTTACTGGGTATCAGTGTATGTCTTTGTTACTTGGTGTCAGTGTATGTCAAAATACTTGGTGTAATTGTATGTCTTTGTTACTTGGTGTAAGTGTATGTCTTTGTTACTTGGTGTCAGTGTGTGTCTGTGTTACTGAGCATCAGTGTATGTCTTTTTGACTTGGTATCAGTGTATGTCTTTGTGACTTGGTGTCAGTGTAAGTCTTTTTTACTGGGTGTAAGTGTGTGTCTGCGTTACTGGGTATCAGTGTATGTCTTTGTTACTTGGTGTCAGTGTATGTCAAAATTCTTGGTGTAAGTGTATGTCTTTGTTACTTGGTTTAAGTGTATGTCTTTGTTACTTGGTGTCAGTGTATGTCTGTGTTGCTTGGTTTAAGTGTGTGTCTTTGTTAAAGGGCATCAGTGTCTGTCTTTGTGACTTGGTATTAGTGTATGTCTTTGTGACTTGGTATCAGTGTATGTCTTTGTGACTTGGTATCAGTGCATGTCTTTGTGACTTGGTGTCAGTGTATGTCTTATTTATTGGGTGTAAGTGTGGTTCTGCGTTACTGGGTATCAGTGTATGTCTTTGTTACTTGGTGTCAGTGGATGTCAAAATACTTGGTGTAAGTGTATGTCTTTGTTACTTGGTGTAATTGTCTGTCTTTGTTACTTGGTGTCAGCACGTGTCTTTGTTACTTGGTGTGAGTGTATGTCTTTGTTACTTGGTGTCAGTGTATGTCTTTGCTACTTGGTGTCAGTGTCTGTCTGTGTTACTGGGTGTAAGTGTGTGTCTGCGTTACTTGGTGTCAGTGTATGTCTGTGTTACTTGGTGTAAGTGTGTGTCTTTGTCAATGGGCATCAGTGTATGTCTTTGTGACTTGGTATCAGTGTATGTCTTTGTGACTTGGTGTCAGTGTATGTCTTCTTTACAGGGTGTCAGTGTGTGTCTGTGTTACTTGGTGTCAGTGTATGCCTTTGTCACTTGGTGTCAGTGTGTGTCTTTGTTACTTGGTGTCAGTGTATGTCTGTGTTACTTGGTGTAAGTGTGTGTATTTGTTACTGGGCATCAGTGTATGTCTTTGTGACTTGGTGTCAGTGTATGCCTTTTTTACAGGTTGTCAGTGTGTCTATGTTACTTGGTGTCAGTGCATGTCTTTGTTACTGTGTATCAGTGTTTCTCTGTGTTACTGGGTGTCAGTGTCTGTTTGATTGTGGTACTGGGTGTCAGTGTGTCTCTGTGACACTAGGTGACAGTATTTAGTTTAGTTTCGAGAAACAGCACTTAAACAGGCCCTTCGGCCCACCGAGTCTGTGCCGACCATCAACCACCCATTTACACTAATCCTACACTAATCCCGTATTCCTATCACATCCCCACCTATCCCTATATATTTCCCCACCACCTACCTATACTTGGGGCAATTTATGATGGCCAGTTAACCTATCAACTTGCAAGTCTTCGGCATGTGGGAGGAAAACGGAGCACCGGGAGGAAACCCACGCAGACACAGGGAGAACTTGCAAACTCCGCAAAGGCAGGACCCAGAATCGAACCCGGGTCCCTGGAGCTGTGAGGCTGCGGTGCTAACCACTGCGCCAGTGTGCCCACCCCCCAGTGTGTGCCTGTGTTACTGGGTATCAGTGTATGTCTTTGTTACTTGGTGTCAGTGTATGTCTTTGTTACTTGGTGTCAGTGTGTGTCTGTGTTACAGGGTGTAAGGGTGTGTCTGCGTTACTGGGTATCAGTGTATGTCTGTGTTACTTGGTGCAAGTGTGTGTCTGTGTTACTGGGTGTCAGTGTGTGTCTTTGTTACTGGGTGTCATTGTATGTATTTGATACTTGGTGTCAGTTTATGTCTGTGCTACTTGGTGTCAGTGTGTTTGTTTGTGTTACTGGGTGTCAGTGTATGTCTTTGTTACTTGGTGTCAGTGTGTGTCTGTGTTACTGGGTATCAGTGTCTGTCTTTTTTACTTGGTGTAAGTGTGTGTCTGTGTTACTGGGTATCAGTGCTTTTCTTTGTTACTTGGTGTCATTGTATGTCTGTGTTACTTGGTGTAAGTGTGTGTCTGTGTTACTGGGTATCAGTGTATGCCTTTGTTACTTGGTGTCAGTGTGTGTCTTTGTTACTTGGTGTCAGTGTATGTCTGTGTTACTTGGTGTAAGTGTGTGTCTTTGTTAGGTGGTGTAAGGGTATGTCTTTGTTACTTGGTGTCAGTGTATGTCTTTGTTACTTGGTGTCAGTGTGTGTCTGTGTTACTGGGCATCAGTGTATGTCTTTGTGACTTGGTATCAGTGCATGTCTTTGTGACTTGGTGTCAGTGTATGTCTTTTTTACTGGGTGTAAGTATGTGTCTGCGTTACTGGGTATCAGTGCATGTCTTTGTTACTTGGTGTCAGTGCATGTCAAAATACTTGGTGTAAGTGTATGTCTTTGCTACTTGGTGTGATTGTCTGTCTTTTTTACTTGGTGTCAGTGTATGTCTGTGTTACTTGGTGTAAGTGCGTGTCTTTGTTACTTTGTGTAAGTATATGTCTTTGTTACTTGGTGTCAGTGTATGTCTTTGTTACTTGGTGTCAGTGTGTGTCTGTGTTACTGAGCATCAGTGTATGTCTTTGTGACTTGGTATCAGTGTATGTCTTTGTGACTTGGTGTCAGTGTATGTCTTTTTTACTGGGTGTAAGTGTGTGTCTGCGTTACTGGGTATCAGTGTATGTCTTTGTTACTTGGTGTCAGTGTATGTCAAAATACTTGGTGTAATTGTATGTCTTTGTTACTTGGTGTAAGTGTATGTCTTTGTTACTTGGTGTCAGTGTGTGTCTGTGTTACTGAGCATCAGTGTATGTCTTTTTGACTTGGTATCAGTGTATGTCTTTGTGACTTGGTGTCAGTGTAAGTCTTTTTTACTGGGTGTAAGTGTGTGTCTGCGTTACTGGGTATCAGTGTATGTCTTTGTTACTTGGTGTCAGTGTATGTCAAAATTCTTGGTGTAAGTGTATGTCTTTGTTACTTGGTTTAAGTGTATGTCTTTGTTACTTGGTGTCAGTGTATGTCTGTGTTGCTTGGTTTAAGTGTGTGTCTTTGTTAAAGGGCATCAGTGTCTGTCTTTGTGACTTGGTATTAGTGTATGTCTTTGTGACTTGGTATCAGTGTATGTCTTTGTGACTTGGTATCAGTGCATGTCTTTGTGACTTGGTGTCAGTGTATGTCTTATTTATTGGGTGTAAGTGTGGTTCTGCGTTACTGGGTATCAGTGTATGTCTTTGTTACTTGGTGTCAGTGGATGTCAGAATACTTGGTGTAAGTGTATGTCTTTGTTACTTGGTGTAATTGTCTGTCTTTGTTACTTGGTGTCAGCACGTGTCTTTGTTACTTGGTGTGAGTGTATGTCTTTGTTACTTGGTGTCAGTGTATGTCTTTGCTACTTGGTGTCAGTGTCTGTCTGTGTTACTGGGTGTAAGTGTGTGTCTGCGTTACTTGGTGTCAGTGTATGTCTGTGTTACTTGGTGTAAGTGTGTGTCTTTGTCAATGGGCATCAGTGTATGTCTTTGTGACTTGGTATCAGTGTATGTCTTTGTGACTTGGTGTCAGTGTATGTCTTCTTTACAGGGTGTCAGTGTGTGTCTGTGTTACTTGGTGTCAGTGTATGCCTTTGTCACTTGGTGTCAGTGTGTGTCTTTGTTACTTGGTGTCAGTGTATGTCTGTGTTACTTGGTGTAAGTGTGTGTATTTGTTACTGGGCATCAGTGTATGTCTTTGTGACTTGGTGTCAGTGTATGCCTTTTTTACAGGTTGTCAGTGTGTCTATGTTACTTGGTGTCAGTGCATGTCTTTGTTACTGTGTATCAGTGTTTCTCTGTGTTACTGGGTGTCAGTGTCTGTTTGATTGTGGTACTGGGTGTCAGTGTGTCTCTGTGACACTAGGTGACAGTATTTAGTTTAGTTTCGAGAAACAGCACTTAAACAGGCCCTTCGGCCCACCGAGTCTGTGCCGACCATCAACCACCCATTTACACTAATCCTACACTAATCCCGTATTCCTATCACATCCCCACCTATCCCTATATATTTCCCCACCACCTACCTATACTTGGGGCAATTTATGATGGCCAGTTAACCTATCAACTTGCAAGTCTTCGGCATGTGGGAGGAAAACGGAGCACCGGGAGGAAACCCACGCAGACACAGGGAGAACTTGCAAACTCCGCAAAGGCAGGACCCAGAATCGAACCCGGGTCCCTGGAGCTGTGAGGCTGCGGTGCTAACCACTGCGCCAGTGTGCCCACCCCCCAGTGTGTGCCTGTGTTACTGGGTATCAGTGTATGTCTTTGTTACTTGGTGTCAGTGTATGTCTTTGTTACTTGGTGTCAGTGTGTGTCTGTGTTACAGGGTGTAAGGGTGTGTCTGCGTTACTGGGTATCAGTGTATGTCTGTGTTACTTGGTGCAAGTGTGTGTCTGTGTTACTGGGTGTCAGTGTGTGTCTTTGTTACTGGGTGTCATTGTATGTATTTGATACTTGGTGTCAGTTTATGTCTGTGCTACTTGGTGTCAGTGTGTTTGTTTGTGTTACTGGGTGTCAGTGTATGTCTTTGTTACTTGGTGTCAGTGTGTGTCTGTGTTACTGGGTATCAGTGTCTGTCTTTTTTACTTGGTGTAAGTGTGTGTCTGTGTTACTGGGTATCAGTGCTTTTCTTTGTTACTTGGTGTCATTGTATGTCTGTGTTACTTGGTGTAAGTGTGTGTCTGTGTTACTGGGTATCAGTGTATGCCTTTGTTACTTGGTGTCAGTGTGTGTCTTTGTTACTTGGTGTCAGTGTATGTCTGTGTTACTTGGTGTAAGTGTGTGTATTTGTTACTGGGCATCAGTGTATGTCTTTGTGACTTGGTGTCAGTGTATGCCTTTTTTACAGATTGTCAGTGTGTCTGTGTTACTTGGTGTCAGTGCATGTCTTTGTTACTGTGTATCAGTGTTTCTCTGTGTTACTGGGTGTCAGTGTCTGTTTGATTGTGGTACTGGGTGTCAGTGTGTGTCTGTGACACTAGGTGACAGTATTTAGTTTAGTTTCGAGAAACAGCACTTAAACAGGCCCTTCGGCCCACCGAGTCTGTGCCGACCATCAACCACCCATTTACACAAATCCTACACTAATCCCGTATTCCTATCACATCCCCACCTATCCCTATATATTTCCCCACCACCTACCTATACTTGGGGCAATTTATGATGGCCAGTTAACCTATCAACTTGCAAGTCTTCGGCATGTGGGAGGAAAACGGAGCACCGGGAGGAAACCCACGCAGACACAGGGAGAACTTGCAAACTCCGCAAAGGCAGGACCCAGAATCGAACCCGGGTCCCTGGAGCTGTGAGGCTGCGGTGCTAACCACTGCGCCAGTGTGCCCACCCCCCAGTGTGTGCCTGTGTTACTGGGTATCAGTGTATGTCTTTGTTACTTGGTGTCAGTGTATGTCTTTGTTACTTGGTGTCAGTGTGTGTCTGTGTTACAGGGTGTAAGGGTGTGTCTGCGTTACTGGGTATCAGTGTATGTCTGTGTTACTTGGTGCAAGTGTGTGTCTGTGTTACTGGGTGTCAGTGTGTGTCTTTGTTACTGGGTGTCATTGTATGTATTTGATACTTGGTGTCAGTTTATGTCTGTGCTACTTGGTGTCAGTGTGTTTGTTTGTGTTACTGGGTGTCAGTGTATGTCTTTGTTACTTGGTGTCAGTGTGTGTCTGTGTTACTGGGTATCAGTGTCTGTCTTTTTTACTTGGTGTAAGTGTGTGTCTGTGTTACTGGGTATCAGTGCTTTTCTTTGTTACTTGGTGTCATTGTATGTCTGTGTTACTTGGTGTAAGTGTGTGTCTGTGTTACTGGGTATCAGTGTATGCCTTTGTTACTTGGTGTCAGTGTGTGTCTTTGTTACTTGGTGTCAGTGTATGTCTGTGTTACTTGGTGTAAGTGTGTGTATTTGTTACTGGGCATCAGTGTATGTCTTTGTGACTTGGTGTCAGTGTATGCCTTTTTTACAGATTGTCAGTGTGTCTGTGTTACTTGGTGTCAGTGCATGTCTTTGTTACTGTGTATCAGTGTTTCTCTGTGTTACTGGGTGTCAGTGTCTGTTTGATTGTGGTACTGGGTGTCAGTGTGTGTCTGTGACACTAGGTGACAGTATTTAGTTTAGTTTCGAGAAACAGCACTTAAACAGGCCCTTCGGCCCACCGAGTCTGTGCCGACCATCAACCACCCATTTACACAAATCCTACACTAATCCCGTATTCCTATCACATCCCCACCTATCCCTATATATTTCCCCACCACCTACCTATACTTGGGGCAATTTATGATGGCCAGTTAACCTATCAACCTGCAAGTCTTCGGCATGTGGGAGGAAAACGGAGCACCGGGAGGAAACCCACGCAGACACAGGGAGAACTTGCAAACTCCGCACAGGCAGGACCCAGAATCGAACCCGGGTCCCTGGAGCTGTGAGGCTGCGGTGCTAACCACTGCGCCAATGTGCCCACCCCCCAGTGTGTGCCTGTGTTACTGGGTATCAGTGTATGTCTTTGTTACTTGGTGTCAGTGTATGTCTTTGTTACTTGGTGTCAGTGTGTGTCTGTGTTACAGGGTGTAAGTGTGTGTCTGCGTTACTGGGTATCAGTGTATGTCTGTGTTACTTGGTGTAAGTGTGTGTCTTTGTTACTTGCTGTAAGGGTATGTCTTTGTTACTTGCTGTCAGTGTATGTCTTTGTTACTTGGTGTCAGTGTGTGTCTGTGTTACTGGGCATCAGTGTATGTCTTTGTGACTTGGTATCAGTGTATTTCTTTGTGACTTGGTGTCACTGTATGTCTTTTTTACTGGGTGTAAGTATGTGTCTGCGTTACTGGGTATCAGTGCATGTCTTTGTTACTTGGTGTCAGTGGATGTCAAAATACTTGGTGTAAGTTTATGTCTTTGCTACTTGGTGTAATTGTCTGTCTTTTTTACTTGATGTCAGTGTATGTCCGTGTTACTTGGTGTAAGTGCGTGTCTTTGTTACTTGGTGTAAGTATAATTCTTTGTTACTTGGTGTCAGTGTATGTCAAAATACTTGGTGTAAGTGTGTGTCTTTGTTACTTGGTGTAATTGTTTGTCTTTGTTACCTGGTGTCAGTGTATGTCTGTGTTACTTGGTGAAAGTGTGTGCCTGTGTTATTGAGTATCAGTGTATGTCTTTGTTACTTGGTGTCAGTGTATGTCTGTGTTACTTGGTGTAAGTGTGTGTCTTTGTTACTGGGTGTCAGTGTGTGTCTGTGTTACTTGGTGTAAGTGTGTGTCTTTGTTACTTGATGTCCGTGTGTGTCTGTGTTACTGGGTGTCAGTGCATGTCTTTGTCACTGGGTGTCAGTGTATGTCCTTGTTAAATGGTGTAAGTGTGTGTCTGTGTTACTGGGTATCATTGTCTGTCTTTGTTACTTGGTGTAAGTGTGTGTCTGTGTTACTTGTTGCACCTGTGTGACTGTGTTACTGGGTATCTGTGTATGTCTTTGTGACTTGGTGTCAGTGTATGTCTTTGTTACTGGGTGTCAGTGTGTGTCTTTGTTACATGGTGTAAGTGTGTGTCTGTGTTACTGGGTATCAGTGTATGACTTTGTTACTTGGTGTAAATGTGTGTCTGTGTTACTTGGTGTCAGTGTATGTCTTTGTTACTTGGTGTAAGTGTGTGTTTGTATTACTTGGTCTAATTGCATGTCTGTGTTACTGGGTATCAGTGTACGACTTTGTTACTTGGGGTAAGTGTGTGTCTGTGTTACTGGGTTTCAGTAGATGTCTTTGTTACTTGGTGTCAGTGTTTGTCTTTGTTACTTTGTGGAAGTGTGTGTCTGTGTTACTGGGTATCAGTGTATGACTTTGTGACTTGGTGTCAGTGTATGTCTTTGTTACATGGTGTCAATGTATGTCTTTGTTACTTGTTGTAAGTGTGTGTCTGTGTTACTGGGTATCAGTGTATATCTTTGTTTCTTGTTGTCATTGTATGTCTTTGCTACTTGGTGTCAGTGCATATCTGTGTTACTGGGTATCAGTGCATGCCTTTATTAAATGGTGTCAGTGTATGTCTGTGTTTCTTGGTGTAAGTGTGAGTGTTTGTTACTTGGTGTAATTGTATGTCTTTGTTACCTGGTGTCAGTGTATGTGTGTGTTACTTGGTGTAAGTGAGTGTCTTTGTTACATGGTGTAAGTGTATGTCATTGTTACTTTGTGTCAGTGTATGTCTGTGTTACTTGGTGTAAGTGTATGTCTTTGTTACTTGGTGTAAGTGTATGTCTTTGTTACTTGGTGGAAGTGTGTCTCTGTGTTACTGGGTATCAGAGTATGTCTTTGTGACTTGGTGTCAGTGTATGTCTTTGTTACTTGGTGTAATTGTATGTCTTTGATACTTGGTGTCAGTGTATGTCTTTGTTACTTGGTGTAAGTGTGTGATTATGTTACCTGGTGAAGTGTATGTCTTTGTTACTCGGTGTAAGTGTGTTTGTGTTACTTGGTGTAAGTGTATGTCTTTGTTACTTGGTGTCAGTGTATGTCTTTGTTACTTGGTGGAAGTGTGTGTCTGTGTTACTGGGTATCAGTGTATGTCTGTGTTACTTGCTGTAAGTGTGTGTCTTTGTTACATGGTGTAATTGTATGTCTTTGTTACTTGGTGTAAGTGTGTGTCTGCGTTACTGGGTATCAGTGTATGTCTTTGTTACTTTCTGTCAGTGTATGTCTTTGTTACTTGGTGTAAGTGTGTGTCTGTGTTGCTGGGTATCAGTGTTTGTCTTTGTGACTTGGTATCAGTGTATGTCTTTGTTACTGGGTGTCAGTGTTTCTCTGTGTTCCTGGGTGTCATTGTGTGTTTGTTTGTGTTACTGGGTGTCAGTGTGTGTCTGTGACACTAGGTGTCAGTATTTAGTTTAGTTTCGAGACACAGCACTTGAACAGGCCCTTCGGACCACCGAGTCTGTGCCGACCATCAACCACACATTTATACTAATCCTACACTAACTCCCTATTCCTATCACATCCCCAACTGTCCCTATATATTTCCGTACCACCTACCTATACTAGGGGCAATTTATGATGGCCAATTAACCTATCAACCTGCAAGTCTTTGGCATGTGGGAGGAAACCGGAGCACCCGGAAGAAACTCAGGCAGACAGAGTGAGAACTTGAAATCTCCGCACAGGCAGTACCCAGAATCGAACCCGGGTCACTGGAGCTGTGCGGCTGTGGTGCTAACCAATGCGCCAATGTCCCCCCCCCCCCCCCCCCAGTGTGTGCCTGCGTTACTGGGTATCAGTGTATGTCTTTGTTACTTGGTGTCAGTGTATGTCTGTGTTACTTGGTGTAAGTGTGTGTCTGTGTTACTGGGTATCAGTGTCTGTCTTTGTTACTTGGTGTTAGTGTGTGTCTGTGTTACTGGATATCAGTGTATGTCTTTGTTACTTGGTGTCAGAGTCTGTCTGCGTTACTTGGTGTAAGTGTGTTTATTTGTTACTTGGTGTAATTGCATGTCTTTGTTACTTGGTGTCAGTGTATGTCTGTGTTACTTGGTGTAAGTGTATGTCTTTGTTACTTGGTGTCAGTGTATGTCTTTGTTACTTGGTGTAAGTGTGTGTCTGTGTTACTGGGTATCAGTGAATGTCTTTGTTACTTGGTGTCAGTGCATGTCTTTGCGACTTGGTGTCAGTGTATGTCTTTGTTACTGGGAGTCAGCGTATGTCTTTGTGACTTGGTGTCAGTGTATGTCTTTGTTACTGGGTATCAGTTTATGTCTTTGTTACTTGGTGTCAGTGTATGTCTTTGTTACTTGGTGTAAGTGTGTGTCTTTGTTACTTGGTGTCAGTGTATGTCTTTGTTACTTGGTGTCAGTGTATGTCTGTGTTACATGGTGTCAGTGTGTGTCTTTGTTACTTGGTGTAAGCGTATGTCTTTGTTAGATGGTGTCAGTGTATGTCTTTGTTAGTTGATGTCAGTGTGTGTCTGTGTTACTGGGTATCAGTGTATGTCTTTGTGACTTGTTATCAGTGTATGTCTTTGTGACTTTTTGTCAGTGTATGTCTTTGTTACTGGGTGTCAATGTGTGACTGTGTTACTTGGTGTCAGTGTCTGTCTTTGTTGCTGTGCATCAGTGGTTCTCTGTGTTACTGGGTGTCATTGTGTGTTTGTTTGTGTTACTGGGTGTCAATGTGTGTCTGTGACACTAGGTGTCAGTATATAGTTTAGTTTCGAGACACAGCACTTAAACATGCCCTTCGGCCCACCGAGTCAGTGCCGACCATCAACCACCCATTCATACTAATCCTACACTAATCCCTTATTCCTATCACATCCCCAACTGTCCCTATATATTTCCGCACCACCTACCTATACAAGGGGCAATTTATGATGGCCAATTAACCTATCAACCTGCAAGTCTTTGGCATGTGAGAGGAAACCGGAGCACCCGGAAGAAACTCACGCAGACAGAGTGAGAACTTGCAAACTCCGCACAGGCAGTACCCAGAATCGAACCCGTGTCCCTGGGGCTGTGAGGCTGCGGTGCTAACCAATGCGCCAATTTGCCCCCCCCCCCTCCACCCCAGTGTGTGCCTGCGTTACTGGGTATCAGTGTATGTCTTTGTTAATTGGTGTCAGTGTATGTCTGTGTTACTTGGTGTAAGTGTGTGTCTGTGTTACTGGGTATCAGTGTCTGTCTTTGTTACTTGGTGTTAGTGTGTGTCTGTGTTACTGGGTATTAGTGTATGTCTTTGTTACTTGGTGTCAGTGTATGTCTGTGTTACTTGGTGTAAGTGCGTTTCTTTGTTACTTGGTGTAATTGTATGTCTTTGTTACTTGGTGTCAGTGTATGTCTGTCTCACTTGGTGTAAGTGTATGTCTTTGTTACTTGGTGTCAGTGTATGTCTTTGTTACTTGGTGTAAGTGTGTGTTTGTGTTACTGGGTATCAGTGTATGTCTTTGTTACTTGGTGTCAGTGTATGACTTTGCGACTTGGTGTCAGTGTATGTCTTTGTTACTGGGTGTCAGCGTATGTCTTTGTGAAATGGTGTCAGTATATGTCTTTGTTACTTGGTGTCAGTTTATGTCTATGTTACTTGGTCTCAGTGTATGTCTTTGTTACTTGGTGTCAGTGTAAGTCTGTGTTACTTGTTGTAAGAGTGTATCTTTGTTACTTGGTGTAAGTGTGTGTCTGTGTTACTGGGTATCAGTGTATATCTTTGTTACTTGGTGTAAGTGTATGTCTTTGTTACTTGGTGTAAGTGTGTGTCTGTGTTACTGGGTATCAGTGTATATCTTTGTTACTTGGTGTCAGTGTATGTCTTTGTTACTTGGTGTAAGTGTGTGTTTGTGTTACTTGGTGTAAGTGTATGTCTGTGTTACTGGGTATCAGTGTATGTCTTTGTTACTTGGTGTCAGTGTATGTCTGTGTTACTTGGTGTAAGTGTGTGTCTGTGTTACTGGGTATCATTGTATGTCTTTGTTACTTGGTGGAAGTTTGTGTCTGTGTTACTGGGTATCAGTTTATGTCTGTGTTACTTGGTGTAAGTGTGTGTCTTTGTTACTTGGTGTAATTGTATGTCTTTGTTACTTGGTGTCAGTGTATGTCTTTGTTACTTGGTGTAAGTGTGTGTTTGTATTACTTGGTCTAATTGTATGTCTGTGTTACTGGGTATCAGTGTATGTCTTTGTTACTTGGTGTCAGTGTATGTCTGTGTTACTTGGTGTAAGTGTGTGTCTGTGTTACTGGGTATCAGTGTATGTCTTTGTGACTTGGTGTCAGTGTATGTCTTTGTTATTGGGGGTCAGTGTGTGTCTTTGTGACTTGGTGTCTGTGTATGTCTTTGTTACTTGGTGTAAGTATGTGTTGTGTTACTGGGTATCAGTGTCTGTCTTTGTTACTTGGCGTAAGTCTGTGTCTGTGTTACTGGGTATCAGTGCATGTCTTTGTTACTTGGTGTAAGTGTGTGTCTTTGTTACTTGGTGTAAGTGTATGCCTTTGTTACTTGGTGTAAGTGTGTGTCTGTGTTACTGGGTATCAGTGTCTGTCTTTGTTACTTGGTGTAAGTGTGTGTCTGTGTTACTTGGTGTAAGTGTGTATCTGTGTTACTTGGTATCAGTGTATGTCTTTGTTACTTGATGTATGTGTGTGTCTGTGTTACTGGGTAACAGTGTACGTCTTTGTTACTTGGTGTAAGTGTGTGTCTGTGTTACTTGGTATCAGTGTATGTCTTTGTTACTTGGTGTAAGTGTGTTTCTGTGTTACCGGTTAACAGTGTATGTCTTTGTTACTTGGTGTCAGTGTATGTCTGTGTTACTTGGTGTAAGTGTATGTCTTTGTTACTTGGTGTAAGTGAATGTTTGTGTTACTTGGTGTAAGTCTGTGTCTGTGTCTCTTGGTATCAGTGTCTGTCTTTGTTACTTGGTGTAAGTGTGTGTCTGTGTTACTGGGTATCAGTGTATGTCTTTGTTACTTGGTGTAAGTGTGTGTCTGTGTTACTGGGTATCAGTGTATGTCTTTGTTACTTGGTGTCAGAGTATGTCTTTGTTACTTGGTGTAAGTGTATGTCTTTGTTATTTGGTGGAAGTGTGTTTCTGTGTTACCGGTTAACAGTGTATGGCTTTGTTACTTGGTGTCAGTGTAAGTCTGTGTTACTAGTGTAAGTGTGGGTCTTTGTTACCTGGTGTAATTGTATGTCTTTGTTACTTGGTTTCAGTGTATGTCTTTCTTACTTGGTGTAAGTGAGTGTTTGTGTTACTTGGTGTAAGTGTGTGTCTGTGTTACTGGGTATCAGTGTATGTCTTTGTTACTTGGTGTAAGTGTGTGTCTGTGTTACTGGGTATCAGTGTATGTCTTTGTTACTTGGTGTCAGAGTATGTTTTTGTTACTTGGTGTAAGTGTATGTCTTTGTTACGTGGTGGAAGTGTGTCTCTGTGTTACTGGGTATCAGAGTATGTCTTTGTGACTTGGTGTCAGTGTATGTCTTTGTTACTTGGTGTAATTGTATGTCTTTGATACTTGGTGTCAGTGTATGTCTTTGTTACTTGGTGTAAGTGTGTGATTATGTTACCTGGTGTAAGTGTATGTCTTTGTTACTCGGTGTAAGTGTGTTTGTGTTACTTGGTGTCAGTGTATGTCTTTGTTACTTGGTGTCAGTGTATGTCTTTGTTACTTGGTGGAAGTGTGTGTCTGTGTTACTGGGTATCAGTGTATGTCTGTGTTACTTGCTGTAAGTGTGTGTCTTTGTTACTTGGTGTAATTGTATGTCTTTGTTACTTGGTGTAAGTGTGTGTCTGTGTTACTGGGTATCAGTGTATGTCTTTGTTACTTTGTGTCAGTGTATGTCATTGTTACTTGGTGTAAGTCTGTGTCTGTGTTACTGGGTATCAGTGTATGTCTTTGTTACTTTGTGTCAGTGTATGTCAAAATACTTGGTGTAGGTGTATGTCTTTGTTACTTGGTGTAATTGTCTGTCTTTGTTACTTGGTGTCAGTGTATGTCTGTGTTACTTGGTGTAAGTGTGTGTCTTTGTTACTGGGTGTAAGTGTATGCCTTTGTTACTTGGTGTCAGTGTATGTCTTTGTTACTTGGTGTCAGTGTGTGTCTGTGTTGCTGGGTATCAGTGTTTGTCTTTGTGACTTGGTATCAGTGTATGTCTTTGTTACTGGGTGTCAGTGTTTCTCTGTGTGACTGGGTGTCATTGTGTGTTTGTTTGTGTTACTGGGTGTCAGTGTGTGTCTGTGACACTAGGTGTCAGTATTTAGTTTAGTTTAGAGATACAGCACTAAAACAGGCCCTTCGGCCCACCGAGTCTGTGCCGACCATCAACCTCACATTTATACTAATCCTACACTAACTCCCTATTCCTATCACATCCCCAACTGTCCCTATATATTTCCGTACCACCTACCTATACTAGGGGCAATTTATGATGGCCAATTAACCTATCAACCTGCAAGTCTTTGGCATGTGGGAGGAAACCGGAGCACCCGGAAGAAACTCAGACAGACAGAGTGAGAACTTGAAATCTCCGCACAGGCAGTACCCAGAATCGAACCCGGGTCACTGGAGCTGTGAGGCTGTGGTGCTAACCAATGCGCCAATGTCCCCCCCCCCCCGCCCCCAGTGTGTGCCTGCGTTACTGGGTATCAGTGTATGTCTTTGTTACTTGGTGTCAGTGTATGTCTGTGTTACTTGGTGTAAGTGTGTGTCTGTGTTACTGGGTATCAGTGTCTGTCTTTGTTACTTGGTGTTAGTGTGTGTCTGTGTTACTGGATATCAGTGTATGTCTTTGTTACTTGGTGTCAGAGTCTGTCTGCGTTACTTGGTGTAAGTGTGTTTATTTGTTACTTGGTGTAATTGCATGTCTTTGTTACTTGGTGTCAGTGTATGTCTGTGTTACTTGGTGTAAGTGTATGTCTTTGTTACTTGGTGTCAGTGTATGTCTTTGTTACTTGGTGTAAGTGTGTGTCTGTGTTACTGGGTATCAGTGAATGTCTTTGTTACTTGGTGTCAGTGCATGTCTTTGCGACTTGGTGTCAGTGTATGTCTTTGTTACTGGGAGTCAGCGTATGTCTTTGTGACTTGGTGTCAGTGTATGTCTTTGTTACTGGGTATCAGTTTATGTCTTTGTTACTTGGTGTCAGTGTATGTCTTTGTTACTTGGTGTAAGTGTGTGTCTTTGTTACTTGGTGTCAGTGTATGTCTTTGTTACTTGGTGTCAGTGTATGTCTGTGTTACATGGTGTCAGTGTGTGTCTTTGTTACTTGGTGTAAGCGTATGTCTTTGTTAGATGGTGTCAGTGTATGTCTTTGTTAGTTGATGTCAGTGTGTGTCTGTGTTACTGGGTATCAGTGTATGTCTTTGTGACTTGTTATCAGTGTATGTCTTTGTGACTTTTTGTCAGTGTATGTCTTTGTTACTGGGTGTCAATGTGTGACTGTGTTACTTGGTGTCAGTGTCTGTCTTTGTTGCTGTGCATCAGTGGTTCTCTGTGTTACTGGGTGTCATTGTGTGTTTGTTTGTGTTACTGGGTGTCAATGTGTGTCTGTGACACTAGGTGTCAGTATATAGTTTAGTTTCGAGACACAGCACTTAAACATGCCCTTCGGCCCACCGAGTCAGTGCCGACCATCAACCACCCATTCATACTAATCCTACACTAATCCCTTATTCCTATCACATCCCCAACTGTCCCTATATATTTCCGCACCACCTACCTATACAAGGGGCAATTTATGATGGCCAATTAACCTATCAACCTGCAAGTCTTTGGCATGTGAGAGGAAACCGGAGCACCCGGAAGAAACTCACGCAGACAGAGTGAGAACTTGCAAACTCCGCACAGGCAGTACCCAGAATCGAACCCGTGTCCCTGGGGCTGTGAGGCTGCGGTGCTAACCAATGCGCCAATGTGCCCCCCCCCCCCCACCCCAGTGTGTGCCTGCGTTACTGGGTATCAGTGTATGTCTTTGTTAATTGGTGTCAGTGTATGTCTGTGTTACTTGGTGTAAGTGTGTGTCTGTGTTACTGGGTATCAGTGTCTGTCTTTGTTACTTGGTGTTAGTGTGTGTCTGTGTTACTGGGTATTAGTGTATGTCTTTGTTACTTGGTGTCAGTGTATGTCTGTGTTACTTGGTGTAAGTGCGTTTCTTTGTTACTTGGTGTAATTGTATGTCTTTGTTACTTGGTGTCAGTGTATGTCTGTCTCACTTGGTGTAAGTGTATGTCTTTGTTACTTGGTGTCAGTGTATGTCTTTGTTACTTGGTGTAAGTGTGTGTTTGTGTTACTGGGTATCAGTGTATGTCTTTGTTACTTGGTGTCAGTGTATGACTTTGCGACTTGGTGTCAGTGTATGTCTTTGTTACTGGGTGTCAGCGTATGTCTTTGTGAAATGGTGTCAGTATATGTCTTTGTTACTTGGTGTCAGTTTATGTCTATGTTACTTGGTCTCAGTGTATGTCTTTGTTACTTGGTGTCAGTGTAAGTCTGTGTTACTTGTTGTAAGAGTGTGTCTTTGTTACTTGGTGTAAGTGTGTGTCTGTGTTACTGGGTATCAGTGTATATCTTTGTTACTTGGTGTAAGTGTATGTCTTTGTTACTTGGTGTAAGTGTGTGTCTGTGTTACTGGGTATCAGTGTATATCTTTGTTACTTGGTGTCAGTGTATGTCTTTGTTACTTGGTGTAAGTGTGTGTTTGTGTTACTTGGTGTAAGTGTATGTCTGTGTTACTGGGTATCAGTGTATGTCTTTGTTACTTGGTGTCAGTGTATGTCTGTGTTACTTGGTGTAAGTGTGTGTCTGTGTTACTGGGTATCATTGTATGTCTTTGTTACTTGGTGGAAGTTTGTGTCTGTGTTACTGGGTATCAGTTTATGTCTGTGTTACTTGGTGTAAGTGTGTGTCTTTGTTACTTGGTGTAATTGTATGTCTTTGTTACTTGGTGTCAGTGTATGTCTTTGTTACTTGGTGTAAGTGTGTGTTTGTATTACTTGGTCTAATTGTATGTCTGTGTTACTGGGTATCAGTGTATGTCTTTGTTACTTGGTGTCAGTGTATGTCTGTGTTACTTGGTGTAAGTGTGTGTCTGTGTTACTGGGTATCAGTGTATGTCTTTGTGACTTGGTGTCAGTGTATGTCTTTGTTATTGGGGGTCAGTGTGTGTCTTTGTGACTTGGTGTCTGTGTATGTCTTTGTTACTTGGTGTAAGTATGTGTTGTGTTACTGGGTATCAGTGTCTGTCTTTGTTACTTGGCGTAAGTCTGTGTCTGTGTTACTGGGTATCAGTGCATGTCTTTGTTACTTGGTGTAAGTGTGTGTCTTTGTTACTTGGTGTAAGTGTATGCCTTTGTTACTTGGTGTAAGTGTGTGTCTGTGTTACTGGGTATCAGTGTCTGTCTTTGTTACTTGGTGTAAGTGTGTGTCTGTGTTACTTGGTGTAAGTGTGTATCTGTGTTACTTGGTATCAGTGTATGTCTTTGTTACTTGATGTATGTGTGTGTCTGTGTTACTGGGTAACAGTGTACGTCTTTGTTACTTGGTGTAAGTGTGTGTCTGTGTTACTTGGTATCAGTGTATGTCTTTGTTACTTGGTGTAAGTGTGTTTCTGTGTTACCGGTTAACAGTGTATGTCTTTGTTACTTGGTGTCAGTGTATGTCTGTGTTACTTGGTGTAAGTGTATGTCTTTGTTACTTGGTGTAAGTGAATGTTTGTGTTACTTGGTGTAAGTCTGTGTCTGTGTCTCTTGGTATCAGTGTCTGTCTTTGTTACTTGGTGTAAGTGTGTGTCTGTGTTACTGGGTATCAGTGTATGTCTTTGTTACTTGGTGTAAGTGTGTGTCTGTGTTACTGGGTATCAGTGTATGTCTTTGTTACTTGGTGTCAGAGTATGTCTTTGTTACTTGGTGTAAGTGTATGTCTTTGTTACTTGGTGGAAGTGTGTCTCTGTGTTACTGGGTATCAGAGTATGTCTTTGTGACTTGGTGTCAGTGTATGTCTTTGTTACTTGGTGTAATTGTATGTCTTTGATACTTGGTGTCAGTGTATGTCTTTGTTACTTGGTGTAAGTGTGTGATTATGTTACCTGGTGTAAGTGTATGTCTTTGTTACTCGGTGTAAGTGTGTTTGTGTTACTTGGTGTAAGTGTATGTCTTTGTGACTTGGTGTCAGTGTATGTCTTTGTTACTTGGTGGAAGTGTGTGTCTGTGTTACTGGGTGTCAGTGTATGTCTGTGTTACTTGCTGTAAGTGTGTGTCTTTGTTACTTGGTGTAATTGTATGTCTTTGTTACTTGGTGTAAGTGTGTGTCTTCGTTACTGGGTATCAGTGTATGTCTTTGTTACATTCTGTCAGTGTATGTCTTTGTTACTTGGTGTAAGTGTGTGTCTGTGTTGCTGGGTATCAGTGTTTGTCTTTGTTACTGGGTGTCAGTGTTTCTCTGTGTTCCTGGGTGTCATTGTGTGTTTGTTTGTGTTACTGGGTGTCAGTGTGTGTCTGTGACACCAGGTGTCAGTATTTAGTTTAGTTTCGAGACACAGCACTTAAACAGGCCCTTCGGACCACCGAGTCTGTGCCGACCATCAACCACACATTTATACTAATCCTACACTAACTCCCTATTCCTATCACATCCCCAACTGTCCCTATATATTTCCGTACCACCTACCTATACTCGGGGCAATTTATGATGGCCAATTAACCTATCAACCTGCAAGTCTTTGGCATGTGGGAGGAAACCGGAGCACCCGGAAGAAACTCAGGCAGACAGAGTGAGAACTTGAAATCTCCGCACAGGCAGTACCCAGAATCGAACCCGGGTCCCTGGATCTGTGAGGCTGTGGTGCCAACCAATGCGCCAATGTTCCCGCCCCCCCAGTGTGTGCCAGCGTTACTGGGTATCAGTGTATGTCTTTGTTACTTGGTGTCAGTGTATGTCTGTGTTACTTGGTGTCAGTGTGTGTCTGTGTTACTGGGTATCAGTGTATGTCTTTGTTACTTGGTGTTAGTGTGTGTCTGTGTTACTGGATATCAGTGTATGTCTTTGTTACTTGGTGTCAGAGTCTGTCTGCGTTACTTGGTGTAAGTGCGTTTATTTGTTACTTGGTGTAATTGTATGTCTTTGTTACTTGGTGTCAGTGTATGTCTGTGTTACTTGGTGTAAGTGTATGTCTTTGTTACTTGGTGTCAGTGTATGTCTTTGTTACTTGGTGTAAGTGTGTGTCTGTGTTACTGGGTATCAGTGTATGTCTGTGTTACTTGGTGTAAGTGAGAGTGTTTGTTACTTGGTGTAATTGTATGTCTTTGTTACTTGGTGTCAGTGTATGTGTGTGTTACTTGGTGTAAGTGAGTGTCTTTGTTACATTGTGTAAGTGTATGTCATTGTCACTTTGTGTCAGTGTATGTCTGTGTTACTTGGTGTAAGTGTATGTCTTTGTTACTTGGTGTCTGTGTTTGTCTCTGTTACTTTTTGGAAGTGTGTCTCTGTGTTACTGGGTATCAGTGTATGTCTCTGTGACTTGGTGTCAGTGTATGTCTTTGTTACTTGGTGTAATTGTATGTCTTTGTTACTTGGTGTCAGTGTATGTTTTTTGTTACTTGGTGTAAGTGTGTGTTTGTGTTACTTGGTGTAAGTGTATGTCTTTGTTACTTGGTGCAAGTGTGTTTGTGTTACTTGGTGTAAGTGTATGCCTTTGTTACTTGGTGTCAGTGTATGTCTTTGTTACTTGGTGGAAGTTTGTGTCTGTGTTACTGGGTATCAGTTTATGTCTGTGTTACTTGGTGTAAGTGTGTGTCTTTGTTACTTGGTGTGATTGTATGTCTTTGTTACTTGGTGTCAGTGTATGTCTTTGTTACTTGGTGTAAGTGTGTGTTTGTATTACTTGGTCTAATTGTATGTCTGTGTTACTGGGTATCAGTGTATGTCTTTGTTACTTGGTGTCAGTATATGTCTGTGTTACTTTGTGTAAGTGTCTGTCTGTGTTACTGGGTATCAGTGTATGTCTTTGAGACTTGGTGTCAGTGTATGTCTTTGTTATTGGGTGTCAGTGTGTGTCTTTGTGACTTGGTGTCAGTGTATCTCTTTGTTACTTGGTGTAAGTGTGTTTCTGTGTTACTGGGTATCAGTGTATGTCTTTGTTACTTGGTGTCAGTGTCTGTCAAAATACTTGGTGTAAGTGTATGTCTTTGTTACTTGGTGTAATTGTTTGGCTTTGTTACTTGGTGTCAGTGTATGTCTGTTTTACTGGGTGTCAGTGTGTGTCTGTATTACTTGGTGTACGTGTGTGTCTTTGGTACTTGGTGTCCGTGTGTGTCTGTGTTACTGGGTGTCAGTGTATGTCTTTGTTACTGGGTGTCAGTGTATGTCTTTGATACTTGGTGTAAGTGTGTGTCTGTGTTACTGGGTATCAGTGTCTGTCTTTGTTACTTGGTGTAAGTGTGTGTCTTTGTTACTTGGTGTAAGTGTGTGTCTGTGTTACTGGGTATCAGTGTCCGTCTTTGTTACTTGGTGTCAGTGTATGTCTTTGTGACTTGGTGTCAGTGTATGTCTTGGTTACTGGGTGCCAATGTATGTCTTTGTGACTTGGTGTCAGAGTATGTCTTTGTTACTGGGTGTCAGTTTATGTCTTTGTTACTTGGTGTCAGTGTATGTCTGTGTTACTTGGTGCAATTGTGTGTCTTTGTTACTTGGTGGCAGTGTATGACTTTGTGACTTGGTGTAAGTGTGTGTCTGTGTTACTGGGTATCAGTGTCTGTCTTTGTTACTTGGTGTAAGTGTGTGTCTGTGTTACTGGGTATCAGTGCATGTCTTTGTTACTTGGTGTCAGTGTATGTCTGTGTTACTTGTTGTAAATGTGTGTCTGTGTTACTGGGTATCAGTGTATATCTTTGTTTCTTGTTGTCATTGTATGTCTTTGCTACTTGGTGTCAGTGCATATCTGTGTTACTGGGTATCAGTGCATGTCTTTATTAAATGGCGTCAGTGTATGTCTGTGTTACTTGGTGTATGTGAGAGTGTTTGTTACCTGGTGTAATTGTATGTCTTTGTTACTTTGTGTCAGTGTATGTGTGTGTTACTTGGTGTAAGTGAGTGTCTTTGTTACATGGCGTAAGTGTATGTCATTGTTACTTTGTGTCAGTGTATGTCTGTGTTACTTGGTGTAAGTGTATGTCTTTGTTACTTGGTGTCTGTGTTTGTCTTTGTTACTTTTTGGAAGTGTGTCTCTGTGTTACTGGGTATCAGTGTATGTCTCTATGACTTGGTGTCAGTGTATGTCTTTGTTACTTGGTGTAATTGTATGTCTTTGTTACTTGGTGTCAGTGTATGTCTTTGTTACTTGGTGTAAGTGTGTGTTTGTGTTACTTGGTGTAAGTGTATGTCCTTGTTACTTGGTGCAAGTGTGTTTGTGTTACTTGGTGTAAGTGTATGCCTTTGTTACTTGGTGTCAGTGTATGTCTTTGTTACTTGGTGGAAGTTTGTGTCTGTGTTACTGGGTATCAGTTTATGTCTGTGTTACTTGGTGTAAGTGTGTGTCTTTGTTACTTGGTCTAATTGTATGTCTGTGTTACTGGGTATCAGTGTATGTCTTTGTTACTTGGTGTCAGTGTATGTCTGTGTTACTTGGTGTAAGTGTGTGTCTGTGTTACTGGGTATCAGTGTATGTCTTTGTGACTTGGTGTCAGTGTATGTCTTTGTTATTGGGTGTCAGTGTGTGTCTTTGTGACTTGGTGTCAGTGTATGTCTTTGTTACTTGGTGTAAGTGTGTGTCTGTGTTACTGGGTATCAGTGTATGTCTTTGTTACTTGGTGTCAGTGTCTGTCAAAATACTTGGTGTAAGTGTATGTCTTTGTTACTTGGTGTAATTGTTTGGCTTTGTTACTTGGTGTCAGTGTATGTCTGTTTTACTGGGTGTCAGTGTGTGTCTGTATTACTTGGTGTACGTGTGTGTCTTTGTCACTTGGTGTCCGTGTGTGTCTGTGTTACTGGGTGTCAGTGTATGTCTTTGTTACTGGGTGTCAGTGTATGTCTTTGTTACTTGGTGTAAGTGTGTGTCTGTGTTACTGGGCATCAGTGTCTGTCTTTGTTACTTGGTGTAAGTGTGTGTCTGTGTTACTGGGTATCAGTGCATGTCTTTGTTACTTGGTGTCAGTGTATGTCTGTGTTACTTGGTGTAAGTGTATGTCTGTGTTACTTGGTGTAAGTGTATGACTTTGTTACTTGGTGTAATTGTATGTCTTTGTTACTTGGTGTCAGTGTATGTCTGTGTTACTTGGTGTAAGTGTATGACTTTGTTACTTGGTGTAAGTGTGTGTCTGTGTTACTTGGTGTAAGTTTGTGTCTGTGTTACTTGGTATCAGTGTATGTCTTTGATACTTGGTGTAAGTATGTGTCTGTGTTACTGGGTAACGATGTATGTCTTTGTTACTTGGTGTCAGTGTATGTCTTTGTTACTTGGTGTAAGTGTGTGTCTTTGTTACTTGGTGTAATAGTATGTCTTTGCTGCTTGGTGTCAGTGTATGTCTTTGCTACTTGGTGTAAGTGAGTGTTTGTGTTACTTGGTGAAAGTGTGTGTCTGTGTCACTTGGTATCAGTGTATGTCTTTGTTACTTGGTGTAAGAGTGTGTCTGTGTTACTGGGTAACAGTGTATGTCTTTGTTACTTGGTGTCAGTGTATGGCTGTGTTACTTGGTGTCAGTGTATGTCTTGGTTACTGGGTGCCAATGTATGTCTTTGTGACTTGGTGTCAGAGTATGTCTTTGTTACTGGGTGTCAGTTTATGTCTTTGTTACTTGGTGTCAGTGTATGTCTGTGTTACTTGGTGTAATTGTGTGTCTTTGTTACTTGGTGTCAGTGTATGACTTTGTTACTTTGTGTAAGTGTGTGTCTGTGTTACTTGGTTTCAGTAGATGTCTTTCTTACTTGGTGTCAGTGTTTGTCTTTGTTACTTTGTGGAAGTGTGTGTCTGTGTTACTGGGTATCAGTGTATGTCTTTGTGACTTGGTGTCAGTGTATGTCTTTGTTACTTGGTGTAATTGTATGTCTTTGTTACTTGGTGTCAGTGTATGTCTTTGTTACTTGGTGTAAGTGTGTGTTTGTGTTACTTGGTGTAAGTGTATGTCTTTGTTACTTGGTGCAAGTGTGTTTGTGTTACTTGGTGTAAGTGTATGCCTTTGTTACTTGGTGTCAGTGTATGTCTTTGTTACTTGGTGGAAGTTTGTGTCTGTGTTACTGGGTATCAGTTTATGTCTGTGTTACTTGGTGTAAGTGTGTGTCTTTGTTACTTGGTCTAATTGTATGTCTGTGTTACTGGGTATCAGTGTATGTCTCTATGACTTGGTGTCAGTGTATGTCTTTGTTACTTGGTGTAATTGTATGTCTTTGTTACTTGGTGTCAGTGTATGTCTTTGTTACTTGGTGTAAGTGTGTGTTTGTGTTACTTGGTGTAAGTGTATTTCCTTGTTACTTGGTGCAAGTGTGTTTGTGTTACTTGGTGTAAGTGTATGCCTTTGTTACTTGGTGTCAGTGTATGTCTTTGTTACTTGGTGGAAGTTTGTGTCTGTGTTACTGGGTATCAGTTTATGTCTGTGTTACTTGGTGTAAGTGTGTGTCTTTGTTACTTGGTCTAATTGTATGTCTGTGTTACTGGGTATCAGTGTATGTCTTTGTTACTTGGTGTCAGTGTATGTCTGTGTTACTTGGTGTAAGTGTGTGTCTGTGTTACTGGGTATCAGTGTATGTCTTTGTGACTTGGTGTCAGTGTATGTCTTTGTTATTGGGTGTCAGTGTGTGTCTTTGTGACTTGGTGTCAGTGTATGTCTTTGTTACTTGGTGTAAGTGTGTGTCTGTGATCCTGGGTATCAGTGTATGTCTTTGTTACTTGGTGTCAGTGTCTATCAAAATACTTGGTGTAAGTGTATGTCTTTGTTACTTGGTGTAATTGTTTGGCTTTGTTACTTGGTGTCAGTGTATGTCTGTTTTACTGGGTGTCAGTGTGTGTCTGTATTACTTGGTGTACGTGTGTGTCTTTGTCACTTGGTGTCCGTGTGTGTCTGTGTTACTGGGTGTCAGTGTATGTCTTTGTTACTGGGTGTCAGTGTATGTCTTTGTTACTTGGTGTAAGTGTGTGTCTGTGTTACTGGGCATCAGTGTCTGTCTTTGTTACTTGGTGTAAGTGTGTGTCTGTGTTACTGGGTATCAGTGCATGTCTTTGTTACTTGGTGTCAGTGTATGTCTGTGTTACTTGGTGTAAGTGTATGTCTGTGTTACTTGGTGTAAGTGTATGACTTTGTTACTTGGTGTAATTGTATGTCTTTGTTACTTGGTGTCAGTGTATGTCTGTGTTACTTGGTGTAAGTGTATGACTTTGTTACTTGGTGTAAGTGTGTGTCTGTGTTACTTGGTATCAGTGTATGTCTTTGATACTTGGTGTAAGTATGTGTCTGTGTTACTGGGTAACGATGTATGTCTTTGTTACTTGGTGTCAGTGTATGTCTTTGTTACTTGGTGTAAGTGTGTGTCTTTGTTACTTGGTGTAATAGTATGTCTTTGCTGCTTGGTGTCAGTGTATGTCTTTGCTACTTGGTGTAAGTGAGTGTTTGTGTTACTTGGTGAAAGTGTGTGTCTGTGTCACTTGGTATCAGTGTATGTCTTTGTTACTTGGTGTAAGAGTGTGTCTGTGTTACTGGGTAACAGTGTATGTCTTTGTTACTGGGTGTCAGTTTATGTCTTTGTTACTTGGTGTCAGTGTATGTCTGTGTTACTTGGTGTAATTGTGTGTCTTTGTTACTTGGTGTCAGTGTATGACTTTGTTACTTTGTGTAAGTGTGTGTCTGTGTTACTGGGTTTCAGTAGATGTCTTTCTTACTTGGTGTCAGTGTTTGTCTTTGTTACTTTGTGGAAGTGTGTGTCTGTGTTGCTGGGTATCAGTGTATGTCTTTGTGACTTGGTGTCAGTGTATGTCTTTGTTACTTGGTGTAATTGTATGTCTTTGTTACTTGGTGTCAGTGTATGTCTTTGTTACTTGGTGTAAGTGTGTGTTTGTGTTACTTGGTGTAAGTGTATGTCTTTGTTACTTGGTGCAAGTGTGTTTGTGTTACTTGGTGTAAGTGTATGCCTTTGTTACTTGGTGTCAGTGTATGTCTTTGTTACTTGGTGGAAGTTTGTGTCTGTGTTACTGGGTATCAGTTTATGTCTGTGTTACTTGGTGTAAGTGTGTGTCTTTGTTACTTGGTCTAATTGTATGTCTGTGTTACTGGGTATCAGTGTATGTCTTTGTTACTTGGTGTCAGTGTATGTCTGTGTTACTTGGTGTAAGTGTGTGTCTGTGTTACTGGGTATCAGTGTATGTCTTTGTGACTTGGTGTCAGTGTATGTCTTTGTTATTGGGTGTCAGTGTGTGTCTTTGTGACTTGGTGTCAGTGTATGTCTTTGTTACTTGGTGTAAGTGTGTGTCTGTGTTACTGGGTATCAGTGTCTGTCTTTGTTACTTGGTGTCAGTGTCTGTCAAAGTACTTGGTGTAAGTGTATGTCTTTGTTACTTGGTGTAATTGTTTGGCTTTGTTACTTGGTGTCAGTGTATGTCTGTTTTACTGGGTGTCAGTGTGTGTCTGTATTACTTGGTGTACGTGTGTGTCTTTGTCACTTGGTGTCCGTGTGTGTCTGTGTTACTGGGTGTCAGTGTATGTCTTTGTTACTGGGTGTCAGTGTATGTCTTTGTTACTTGGTGTAAGTGTGTGTCTGTGTTACTGGGCATCAGTGTCTGTCTTTGTTACTTGGTGTAATTGTATGTCTTTGTTACTTGGTGTCAGTGTATGTCTGTGTTACTTGGTGTAAGTGTATGACTTTGTTACTTGGTGTAAGTGTGTGTCTGTGTTACTTGGTGTAAGTTTGTGTCTGTGTTACTTGGTATCAGTGTATGTCTTTGATACTTGGTGTAAGTATGTGTCTGTGTTACTGGGTAACGATGTATGTCTTTGTTACTTGGTGTCAGTGTATGTCTGTGTTACTTGGTGTAAGTGTGTGTCTTTGTTACTTGGTGTAATAGTATGTCTTTGCTACTTGGTGTCAGTGTATGTCTTTGCTACTTGGTGTAAGTGAGTGTTTGTGTTACTTGGTGTAAGTGTGTGTCTGTGTCACTTGGTATCAGTGTATGTCTTTGTTACTTGGTGTAAGAGTGTGTCTGTGTTACTGGGTAACAGTGTATGTCTTTGTTACTTGGTGTCAGTGTATGGCTGTGTTATTTGGTGTAAGTGTGTGTCTTTGTTGCTTGGTGTAATTTTATGTCTTTGTTACTTGGTGTAAGTGTGTGTCTGTGTTACTGGGTATCAGTGTCCGTCTTTGTTACTTGGTGTCAGTGTATGTCTTTGTGACTTGGTGTCAGTGTATGTCTTGGTTACTGGGTGCCAATGTATGTCTTTGTGACTTGGTGTCAGAGTATGTCTTTGTTACTGGGTGTCAGTTTATGTCTTTGTTACTTGGTGTCAGTGTATGTCTGTGTTACTTGGTGTAATTGTGTGTCTTTGTTACTTGGTGTCGGTGTATGACTTTGTTATTTTGTGTAAGTGTGTCTCTGTGTTACTGGGTTTCAGTAGATGTCTTTGTTACTTGGTGTCAGTGTTTGTCTTTGTTACTTTGTGGAAGTGTGTGTCTGTGTTACTGGGTATCAGTGTATGTATTTGTGACTTGGTGTCAGTGTATGTCTTTGTTCCATGGTGTCAATGTATGTCTTTGTTACTTGTTGTAAGTGTGTGTCTGTGTTACTGGCTATCAGTGTATATCTTTGTTTCTTGTTGTCATTGTATGTCTTTGCTACTTGGTGTCAGTGCATATCTGTGTTACTGGGTATCAGTGCATGTCTTTATTAAATGGTGTCAGTGTATGTCTGTGTTACTTGGTGTAAGTGTGAGTGTTTGTTACTTGGTGTAATTGTATGTCTTTGTTACTTGGTGTCAGTGTATGTGTGTGTTACTTGGTGTAAGTGAGTGTCTTTGTTACATGGTGTAAGTGTATGTCATTGTTACTTTGTGTCAGTGTATGTCTGTGTTACTTGGTGTAAGTGTATGTCTTTGTTACTTGGTGTCTGTGTTTGTCTTTGTTACTTTTTGGAAGTGTGTCTCTGTGTTACTGGGTATCAGTGTATGTCTCTGTGACTTGGTGTCAGTGTATGTCTTTGTTACTTGGTGTAATTGTATGTCATTGTTACTTTGGGTCAGTGTATGTCTGTGTTACTTGGTGTAAGTGTATGTCTTTGTTACTTGGTGTCTGTGTTTGTCTTTGTTACTTTTTGGAAGTGTGTCTCTGTGTTACTGGGTATCAGTGTATGTCTCTGCGACTTGGTGTCAGTGTATGTCTTTGTTACTTGGTGTAAGTGTGTGCTGGTGTTACTTGGTGTAAGTTATGTCTTTGTTACTTGGTGCAAGTGTGTTTGTGTTACTTGGTGTAAGTGTATGACTTTGTTACTTGGTGTCAGTGTATGTCTTTGTTACTTGGTGGAAGTTTGTGTCTGTGTTACTGGGTATCAGTTTATGTTTCTTCTCCCTGCTGCTTTCACATGCGTTCAAATCCTCTGAAGAAGGAATTTTCCTCCACACAAGATCAGGGGGCAGGTTGTTCAACCTTGCCCGTCTAAGAGCGAAGTCCAAAGTACGGAAAGTCCTCATCAGAGAACTCCTCTTTGCTGACGATGCTGCTTTAACATCTCACACTGAAGAATGCCTGCAGAGTCTCATCGACAGGTTTGCGTCTGCCTGCAATGAATTTGGCCTAACCATCAGCCTCAAGAAAACGAACATCATGGGGCAGGATGTCAGAAATGCTCCATCCATCAATATTGGCGACCACGCTCTGGAAGTGGTTCAAGAGTTCACCTACCTAGGCTCAACTATCACCAGTAACCTGTCTCTAGATGCAGAAATCAACAAGCGCATGGGTAAGGCTTCCACTGCTATGTTCAGACTGGCCAAGAGAGTGTGGGAAAATGGCGCACTGACACGGAACACAAAAGTCCGAGTGTATCAGGCCTGTGTCCTCAGTACCTTGCTCTACGGCAGCGAGGCCTGGACAACGTATGCCAGCCAAGAGCGACGTCTCAATTCATTCCATCTTCGCTGCCTTCGGAGAATACTTGGCATCAGGTGGCAGGACTATATCTCCAACACAGAAGTCCTTGAAGCGGCCAACATCCCCAGCTTATACACACTACTGAGTCAGCGGCGCTTGAGATGGCTTGGCCATGTGAGCCGCATGGAAGATGGCAGGATCCCCAAAGACACATTGTACAGCGAGCTCGCCACTGGTATCAGACCCACCGGCCGTCCATGTCTCCGTTATAAAGACGTCTGCAAACGCGACATGAAATCGTGTGACATTGATCACAAGTCGTGGGAGTCAGTTGCCAGCATTCGCCAGAGCTGGCGGGCAGCCATAAAGACAGGGCTAAATTGTGGCGAGTCGAAGAGACTTAGTAGTTGGCAGGAAAAAAGACAGAGGCGCAAGGGGAGAGCCAACTGTGCAACAGCCCCAACAAACAAATTTCTCTGCAGCACCTGTGGAAGAGCCTGTCACTCCAGAATTGGCCTTTATAGCCACTCCAGGCGCTGCTTCACAAACCACTGACCACCTCCAGGCGCGTATCCATTGTCTCTCGAGATAAGGAGGCCCAAAAGATTTGTGACTTGGTGTCAGTGTATGTCTTTGTTCCATGGTGTCAATGTATGTCTTTGTTACTTGTTGTAAGTGTGTGTCTGTGTTACTGGCTATCAGTGTATATCTTTGTTTCTTGTTGTCATTGTATGTCTTTGCTACTTGGTGTCAGTGCATATCTGTGTTACTGGGTATCAGTGCATGTCTTTATTAAATGGTGTCAGTGTATGTCTGTGTTACTTGGTGTAAGTGTGAGTGTTTGTTACTTGGTGTAATTGTATGTCTTTGTTACTTGGTGTCAGTGTATGTGTGTGTTACTTGGTGTAAGTGAGTGTCTTTGTTACATGGTGTAAGTGTATGTCATTGTTACTTTGTGTCAGTGTATGTCTGTGTTACTTGGTGTAAGTGTATGTCTTTGTTACTTGGTGTCTGTGTTTGTCTTTGTTACTTTTTGGAAGTGTGTCTCTGTGTTACTGGGTATCAGTGTATGTCTCTGTGACTTGGTGTCAGTGTATGTCTTTGTTACTTGGTGTAATTGTATGTCATTGTTACTTTGGGTCAGTGTATGTCTGTGTTACTTGGTGTAAGTGTATGTCTTTGTTACTTGGTGTCTGTGTTTGTCTTTGTTACTTTTTGGAAGTGTGTCTCTGTGTTACTGGGTATCAGTGTATGTCTCTGCGACTTGGTGTCAGTGTATGTCTTTGTTACTTGGTGTAAGTGTGTGCTGGTGTTACTTGGTGTAAGTTATGTCTTTGTTACTTGGTGCAAGTGTGTTTGTGTTACTTGGTGTAAGTGTATGACTTTGTTACTTGGTGTCAGTGTATGTCTTTGTTACTTGGTGGAAGTTTGTGTCTGTGTTACTGGGTATCAGTTTATGTCTGTGTTACTTGGTGTAAGTGTGTGTCTTTGTTACTTGGTGTAATTGTATGTCTTTGTTACTTGGTGTCAGTGTATGTCTTTGTTACTTGGTGTAAGTGTGTGTTTGTATTACTTGGTCTAATTGTATGTCTGTGGTACTGGGTATCAGTGTATGTCTTTGTCACTTGGTGTCAGTGTATGTCTGTGTTACTTGGTGTAAGTGTGTGCCTGTGTTACTGGGTATCAGTGTATGTCTTTGAGACTTGGTGTCAGTGTATGTCTTTGTTATTGGGTGTCAGTGTGTGTCTTTGTGACTTGGTGTCAGTGTATCTCTTTGTTACTTGGTGTAAGTGTGTGTCTGTGTTACTGGGTATCAGTGTATGTCTTTGTTACTTGGTGTCAGTGTCTGTCAAAATACTTGGTGTAAGTGTATGTCTTTGTTACTTGGTGTAATTGTTTGGCTTTGTTACTTGGTGTCAGTGTATGTTTGTTTTACTGGGTGTCAGTGTGTGTCTGTATTACTTGGTGTACGTGTGTGTCTTTGGTACTTGGTGTCCGTGTGTGTCTGTGTTACTGGGTGTCAGTGTATGTCTTTGTTACTGGGTGTCAGTGTATGTCTTTGTTACTTGGTGTAAGTGTGAGTCTGTGTTACTGGGTATCAGTGTCTGTCTTTGTTACTTGGTGTAAGTGTGTGTCTGTGTTACTGGGTATCAGTGCATGTCTTTGTTACTTGGTGTCAGTGTATGTTTGTGTTACTTGGTGTAAGTGTATGTCTTTGTTACTTGGTGTAAGTGTATGCCTTTGTTACTTGGTGTCAGTGTATGTCTTTGTTACTTGGTGTCAGTGTATGTCTGTGTTACTTGGTGTAAGTGTGTGTCTTTGTTACTGGGTGTAAGTGTATGCCTTTGTTACTTGGTGTCAGTGTATGTCTTTGTTACTTGGTGTCAGTGTGTGTCTGTGTTGCTGGGTATCAGTGTTTGTCTTTGTGACTTGGTATCAGTGTATGTCTTTGTTACTGGGTGTCAGTGTTTCTCTGTGTTACTGGGTGTCATTCTGTGTTTGTTTGTGTTACTGGGTGTCAGTGTGTGTCTGTGACACTAGGTGTCAGTATTTAGTTTAGTTTAGAGATACAGCACTAAAACAGGCCCTTCGGCCCACCGAGTCTGTGCCGACCATCAACCTCATATTTATACTAATCCTACACTAACTCCCTATTCCTATCACGTCCCCAACTGTCCCTATATATTTCCGTACCACCTACCTATACTAGGGGCAATTTATGATGGCCAATTAACCTATCAACCTGCAAGTCTTTGGCATGTGGGAGGAAACGGGAGCACCCGGAAGAAACTCAGGCAGACAGAGTGAGAACTTGAAATCTCCGCACAGGCAGTACCCAGAATCGAACCCGGGTCCCTGGAGCTGTGAGGCTGTGGTGCTAACCAATGCGCCAATGTGCCAGCGTTACTGGGTATCAGCGTATGTCTTTGTTACTTGGTGTCAGTGTATGTCTGTGTTACTTGGTGTCAGTGTGTGTCTGTGTTACTGGGTATCAGTGTATTTCTTTGTTACTTGGTGTTAGTGTGTGTCTGTGTTACTGGGTATCAGTGTATGTCTTTGTTACTTGGTGTCAGTGTCTGTCTGCGTTACTTGGTGTAAATGCTTTTCTTTGTTACTTGGTGTAATTGTATGTCTTTGTTACTTGGTGTCAGTGTATGTCTGTGTTACTTGGCGTAAGTGTATGTCTTTGTTACTTGGTGTCAGTGTATGTCTTTGTTACTTGATGTAAGTGTGTGTCTGTGTTACTGGGTATCAGTGTATGTCTTTGTTACTTGGTGTCAGTGTATGTCTTTGCGACTTGGTGTCAGTGTATGTCTTTGTTACTTGGTGTCAGCGTATGTCTTTGTGACTTGGTGTCGGTGTATGTCTTTGTTACTGGGTATCAGTTTATGTCTTTGTTACTTGGTGTCAGTGTATGTCTTTGTTACTTGGTGTCAGTTTATGTCTGTTTTACTTGGTGTAAGTGTGTGTCTTTGTTACTTGGTGTAAGTGTGTGTCTGTGTTACTGGGTATCAGTGTATGTCTTTGTTACTTGGTGTCAGTGTATGTCTTTGTTACTTGGTGTAAGTGTGTGTTTGTGTTACTTGGTGTAAGTGTATGTCTTTGTTACTGGGTGCAAGTGTGTTTGTGTTACTTGGTGTAAGTGTATGCCTTTGTTACTTGGTTTCAG